>NC_089251.1:215062239-215372886 GCF_963930625.1 Muntiacus reevesi
TATTTATAATAGATTTGATGGCAGTGGTGGGATCCAAAATGAACTTCTGATGGCTGCAGGGACGATGAGAAACACTCCTGTAGTATCCCATGAACTCTCGAGTTCCCTGCTTGTCTCTGTTTCCAAAGGCCATGGGTAAATTCCTCTTGGTTCTGAGCTCCACTCTTTTTGTTCCGCTCCCAACCTAATTGGCTGTCCATAGTTTTCCATTTGGTTGGAAGCCCTTGGTTCTGCCCCTACTTTCTAAGTTGGGAACTGCTGCTAGCAGCTGCAATTCCCCACTCATTTGGAATTAGTGCACAGATCCTATTCTCTGGTGTCTGCTGGTTCCATCCTTTCCCCACTTTCCAAACACCTGGATAGAAATTGCTGGTGGTTACTGGCCAGAATCAAACTGAGTTCAATTTAAAAAAACAAAAAACAGAACGGAACTGAACTGGGTCCAGAACTGGACTGGGTCTGGAGTGTGACTAGGTCTGACTTAAGTTGAAACGGGTCCAGTGTCTTTTATGCAAATAAAGGCTACTGTTAATGAGAATCTCAGAAGACAAAGAAAAAAAAAAAAGGTGGTAAGAATGGTGAGAACATATCAAGGATTTAAAAACTGTTATAGTGTTTGCTACCTAACTCAAAGACTCCTGTACTAGGATAATTTAGTCACAGAACACGTCAGATTAATACTAGATCATTCACCAATCTCCAGGGAATTTTTGCACAATGGAGCATGCTGTAAGACATCATACAATTTCCAACCCAGCTGTATATTCCCTTGAGGTATTATTTTATCTCTAAGAGACACAAAGGCTTACTTAAATAAATAAGTAAATAAACAAAGAAATAAATAAAATGGGATGTTTTATTAAATTAAATTATTTAAATCCAAACAGTTAGGTGTGTCACCTTCCAACACATCTGCTTAAGAATTATGGTTCAAGAAGCTACTGATATTTATGATGCCAGCTGGAATCTTACCAAAGACAACCTAGAATTTTGTGTCCTGAGAGCTTCGCTTCGTAACCATCAGAATGCAAGCATGCTTAGTGGCTCAGTTGGGTCTCATCCCATGGGGTTGCAAAAAAAAAAAAAAAAAATTCCTCTGTACATGGGATGTTTTCCAGACAAGAATACTGGACTGGGTTGCCATTTCCTTCTCCAGGGGATGTTCCCAAACCAGGGATACAATCCAAGTCTCCTGTATCTCCTGCACTGCAGGCAGATTCTTTGCCTCTGATCCACTGGGCTTCTCAGAACCATCAGATTGGGGGCCTCAAAATATGACCAGGCAGAAATGTGGGTCCACCCCATTTGAGACTAAGGGCCCTACCAAACTGCTGCCAATCCTCTAGGAAATGATAATGACCATTATGAGGAGTATTCCAATTAAATATGATCATTTAAGAAATGTATATAAAGGTGAGGGCTCCCTAATTAAGCAAACAGATTGAGGTATCAATTTTAATTGTCACACAGTAGACTCTAGAGGCGCTTCCCAGGTTGCACTAGTGTAAAGAACCCACCTGCCAATGCAGGTAGACAGAGGAGACACAGGTTTGATCCCTAAGCCAGGAAGATTCCCTGGAGGTGGGCATGGCAACCCACTCCAGTATGCTTGCCAGGAGAATCCCATGGACAGAGAAACCCGGCGGGCTACGGTCCGTAGGGTGACAAAGAGTGGGACATAACTGACACGATGACATACGTGCAGAGACTCCAAAAGGCTTCAAGATTCCAAAATAGCTTCACAACAGAATTGGTTGCAAACACTAATAAAAAATGAAAGACAGAAAAGGCATCCAAAACAAAAGATAAAAGACTGACACCTCCTACTGCTCCCCTCCCTCCCACTTTACTTTTCATTTTACTAGTCTCTGTCAAATTGCCTTTCCACTCTGAAGAAACTACCATAAACAAAAATCGAGCAAGTCAGTGGTGTTAAAGAAATCCCTAAATCTACTTGTGAAGGAGGCTCATATGCGGCCCCTGCCAGAGTTGCTGAGACTCTGTGGGATTTTCTAGAAAACTGCTATATTATTTCCTGAAACTGATAAGGTGAAACAAAAATTAAAATTAATAAAAGCCTTGCTAAATTCTGACAGATACCATAGCTATACTTTAAATCCCACCTGGAACCTGTAGATGGTATCCTGAAAAAACTGACAGAAGCCAGTGAAGGGTGAGAATTCCAAGTCAGCTCTCCTGAATCTCTCTCTACAAACCTGGTAGAAAGAAGAAAATAAAACATCTTTGATGCCCTCTGGGGATGCCTCTTAAGCCCAGCGAGCTGTTTAATCATGCCAGAAATATTTACTGTTTATGCTGGCTGAAACCTAACAAAATATTCAAAAAGTTTTATAACTATATGATCAGAAGTTTGACAGAATTAAAAGTTGGTATTCAGAAACTCCCCTAAGGTAAAATAAAACTATGTGGGGGGCTGAGGGGTGAGGGCTGGGGAACTTCCAAAGCCTTTGTAAAAGAATTAATGGATAGATTAACCTATGATGTCATTTAAATTGCAACGCAGTTTCCAGGAATTAATGGAAACTGTCTTTATTTTACACTCTTTGGAAAAGCAGATTTGTGGCTGCATAAACGATCTAAAGTCCTACCTTGGGTTCTTTTTTTACCCTGGGCCTCTGAGCCACCAATATTAATAAAAAGCTTCAGCCATCTGAGCAGGTAGCCTTAACTTGTTTCATCTGCCAGAAAAACAACTTCGTTTCAACTTCTTTTAGAACTGGTAAGATTTCTATTATTGTACTTATTTCCTGGTAGTAATTTTAAATTGGAAGCCATTCAAAAGCATCAATTCTTCAACACTCAGCTTTCTTTATAATCCAACTCTCACATCCATACATGACTACTGGAAAAACCATAGCTTTGACAAAGATGGACCTTTGATGGCAAAGTAATGTCTCTGCTTTTTAATATGCTCTCTAGGTTGGTCATAACTTTTCTTCCAAGGAGCAAGTGTCTTTTAATTTCATGACTGCAGTCGCCATCTGCAGTGATTTTGGAGCCCCCGAAAACAAAGTCTCTCACCGTTTCCACTGTTTTTCCATCTGCTTGCCATGACGTGATGGGACCTGATGCCATGATCTTAGTTTTCTGAAGGTTGAGTTTTAAGCCAACTTTTTCACTCTCCTCTTTCACTTTCATCAAGAGGCTCTCTAGTTCTTAGTTTTCTACCATAAGGGTGATGTCATCTGCATATCTGAGGTTATTGATATTTCTCCTGGCAATCTTGATTCCAGCTTGTGCTTCATCCAGTCCAGCATTTCTAATAATGTACTCTGTATATAAGTTAAATAAGCAGAGCGACAATGTACAGCCTTGACGTAATCCTTTCCCGATTTGTAACCAGTCTGTTGTTCCATGTACAGTTCTAACTGTTGTTTCTTGACTTTGCTAGTGTGTGAGATGAGTCCAATTGTGCGGTAGTCTGAGCATTCTTTGGCATTGCCATTCTTTGGGGTTGGAATGAAAACTGACCTTTTCCAGTCCTGAGGCCACTGCTGAGTTTTCCAAATTTGC
Organism: Muntiacus reevesi; assembly: GCF_963930625.1. Taxonomy (NCBI): domain Eukaryota; kingdom Metazoa; phylum Chordata; class Mammalia; order Artiodactyla; family Cervidae; genus Muntiacus; species Muntiacus reevesi. The sequence continues at coordinate 215,065,774 of NC_089251.1, forward strand.
TGGCATATTTAGTACAGCACTTTCACAGCATCATCTTTTAGGATTTGAAAGAGCTAAACTGGAATTCCATCACCTCCACTAGCTTTGTTTGTAGTGATGCTTCCTAAGGCCCACTTGACCTCACATCCCAGGATGTCTGGCTCTAGGTGAGTGATCACTCCATTGTGATAATCTGGGTCATGAAGATCTTTTTTGTGTAGTTCTGTGTATTTTTTCCACCTCTTCTGAATATCTTCTGCTTCTGTTAGGTCCATACACTTTCTTTTATTTATTTTGCCCATCTTTGCATGAAATGCTCCCTTGGTATCTCTAATTTTCTTGAAGAGATCTCTAGTCTTTCCCATTCTATTGTCTTCCTCTATTTCTTTGCATTGATCACTGAGGAAGACTTTCTTATCTCTCTTGCTATTCTTTGGAACTCTGCATTCAAATGGGCTTGCTACCTGGAAGAAAAGCTATGAACACCTAGACAGCATATTAAAGAGCAGAGACATTACTTTGCTAACAAAGGTCCATCTAGTCAAAGCTATAGTTTTTCCAGTAATGATGAAAGTTGGACTATAAAGAAAATTGAGTGCAAAAGAATTGATGCTTTTGAACTGTGGTGTTGGAAAAGACTCTTGAGAGTCCCTTGGACAGCAAGGAGATACAGCCAGTCCATCCTAAAGGAAATCAGTCCTGACTATTCATTGGAAGGTCTGATGTTGAAGCTGAAACTCCAATATTTTGGCCACCTGATGCGAAGAACTGTATCATTTGAAAAGAGCCTAATGTTGGGGAAGATTGAAGGCAGGAGGAGAAGGGGACAACAGAGGATGAGATGGTTGGATGACATCACTGACTCAATGGACATGAGTTTGAGTAAGCTCTGGGAGTTGGTGATAGATAGGAGAAGGAAATGGCAACCCACTCCAGTATTCTTGCCTGGAGGATCCCAGGGATGGGAGCCTGGTGGGCTGCCATCTATGGGGTCACACAGAGTTGGACACGACTGACGTGACTTAGCAGCAGCAGCAGGGAAGCCTGGTGTGCTGCAGTCCATGGGGTCGCAAAGAGTCGGACATGACTGAGTGACTGAACTGAACTGAAGATTAAAATAATTTATTTTTTAAATGTTGATAACTGTAATTGTTAATATCAAAGGTAAACTGGTGCAATATTAGAATTTGGTTTTCTCTGTTAGAAGAAGAAGTTTTATTGGATTTTTGATCTGTTCTTAATAGGAAATTACAAACAAAAGTGTTTTTTAGGTTTTCACCTTTTTAATGACCTGTCCAGAAAACAAAGATTCTGTGTTTTATCAAAATAAGTTTTCTCTGTTTTTTGTATTTATCTTTGATTACTTAATAAAACTGAACCTTCCCTATTAAAACAGCTGCTTCCTTCTTCTATTTTTTTTTTTTTTTACAATTTAACTTTCTGTATTTCCCCTTGAAGGTGTTAATTGTCATTATGATTAAATGGATATCTAAGTATTATTTCACAGTAGTATATGGTACTATTTGAACAAGTGTTTTTAAACTTTTTAATATTTTTGAGAAACTTCCTCCAAAGCAAATTCCAAATGAAGTATTTCTGACCCTGAACCAACACTGAGATTTTTCAGAGGGTCCCTGGAATATCTCAAAAAACCTGTTTTGCTTTCTTATTAAAAGGGAATGATTAAACTAATTAGACTTATTTGATATGTTAAATTGCATGGGAAGCACTTTCAAATAAAAAGTAATACTAATATTTTACACTGTTATTTGTTTAGGTATATTTCAGAAGTTCTTGGAAATCCAAAATGTCCCGGTACAACATTATCAGTCATAATTTCAGTTATCTTAAAATACATATCACAGAAATAACTACAGTTCCTTATTAAATGAACTCTCATCAGAGCTTTAATAATGGGCATTCTTCTTTGTCATTTACAGAGAATCATTGCCTTATTCTTTGCAAAAGTGTTCCTATAAAACTGCTCCATCTTCTAGAAGATTCATGGAAAAGATTTTGACAAGTACAGATTTCTGATAACTACAAGACAAAATAATTGAACTATATTCAAGCAGAACAAGTGTTAATTATGTACAACTGAACAAACATAGAGGAATGATTGCAATTATTTTATGAATTTTTTTCTTTTTTTTCTGTTTGAAACATTGCTGGTTCCTGGATGTTTTGCTTTTCCAGATTTAAAACAGCTTTTTTTTTTTTTCCTTTTTTTCTCCTTTTCTCTTATGGCTTACAGTAACTTGGTAAAGTATACCTTTGGAAACAAAGATGAAACTTATTTTTTTCTTCCTACCTGACCTGTCTGGAATTCAGAAAGTCTTGAGTATTTTTTTCATGGAAATACAGTTAGTTATTTGCATGAGTTCTTGCTATAATTATTAAAATAATCAGGCCAAATTTAATTCAAATAAATTAGTTTTACTACGATTACCTGTGGGAAAAAAATGGGGATAATTGTAGAAAAAAATTATGCGTATACCTTTGTAAAGATTAGATTCTAACCCCACTGTCTTTGAGGTTTTATTATATACTTGTAAACTGGACTAGACTGCAAGGAGATCCAACCAGTCCATCCTAAAGGAGATCAGTCCTGAGTGTTCACTGGAAGGACTGATGTTTGAAGTTGAAGCTCCAATACTTTTGGCCACCTGATTCGAAGAGTTGACTCATTTTAAAAGACCCTGATGCTGGGAAAGATTGAATGCAGGAGGAGAAGGGGATAACAGAGGATGAGATGGTTGGATGGTATCACTGACTCAATGGACATGAGTTTGGGTAAACTCCGGAAGTTGGGGATGGACAGGGAGGCCTGGTGTGCTGCGGTGCATGGGGTTCGCAAAGAGTCGGACACGACTGAGTGACTGAACTGCACTGAAACTGGATTAGATCTTTAGTTTCCTTAAATGTTTGATTATGACTCTCCAAACAAATGCTTCCAATTTTCTCCCACTCTTACGATTCAAATCATTAATAACAGGACTCCACTTGAATCTCCTTGGAAGGGGCTATACCAAGTCCTCCTTACTATCCAGATGGCATCTCAACTCCAGGGACCTGATCCTTGGACACACATCTCACAACGGAAAACGATTCACCGGACATCTGGTCCTGCCCAGATGCTAGAGATCTTCAAATTAAACTGACAAAGAAGATAAGCAGCTAACATCAATGCTCACTGCTTCCTCCCAAGGCGCCAGATCAAGACTCCATAATTTCAACCTAAAACACTTTAAACCTAAAACTTTTCTTTTCTTGACTTTGGCATTGGCCTGGATAGATAACATTATCTCTATAACTCCCAGGCCACTGCTGAGGGTGGTAAACTTTCAAACTGCTGGATTTGTTCTCAAAAACTTCAATCTGACCATGACACCAAAGTGCATTAACGGTGCTCCCTCAGAGGCAATGGTTTGTGGCCCAAAAGTATTTTATCTTTTTTCTGGGATGGTTATCATACCTAGACGACTGATAACATAACTGGAAAATGCTTCTCAGGTTATCTTACTGGGTCCCTAACTGTTCACAAACAGAGACACCTCATCGGTCTGCTTCCCTTAACTTACATCGTAAATTAGAAAAGACTTACCACGAAGCATTCAGAATTCAGGACCCACTTCCTTCGGCAGAACCCAGCTTCCCCGGCAAGAAGTAAATACAGGTCGGTGGGCAGGGCTGACACAGGAGCCGGCGCAGGTCCCAGCCACAGGCCTCAGCGGCAGCGGGCTGGCACTAACAGCACGAGGGAAGACGTCCACTGCCCAAACGAGGCAGGACAGCACTTCCATGACCCACCCAAGGCGCCTGCGCAGCGTCGCAGAGTCCCAGGATTCCAGGGGCCGCCCTTAGCTCCGCCCCTAACACAGCCCTTTGGCGCCTTGGAGCCGAGTAACGGTCGACTAGGCTTGTGCTTCTGAGTAAGGAGCCGTAACTGCTGGGCGCCTTCTCTGCTAGCTGCTCCTGCCCTGTGAGCTCCTGGCCTCGCAGATTTGCAACCAGACTTCCTGCCCAATCTGAGAGAAGGTAGGTCTGACGCCTAGTCATTTAATCTGGAGCCTCCAGAGTAAAACTAAAGTAGTCCATCCCTGAGCTCGGCACTCTTCTCCTCATCCCCACCATCCAGTCAGACTGGAGCAGGCCCATACTATGAGAAGAATAGTTTGGGTCTCGCCCAGCCCTTTCAGGAGCCCTCGCTTATTCCACTGGGCTCTAGTGCTAAGGGAGGGGCCGGGCAGACTTTGCCCTGGGTCTGGGGGAGGCATGCCACCTGCGAGAGAAAAAGCTAGCTTAACTCAACATTCCACAAACAAAGCTCGTGGCATCCAGTCCCATCACTTCATGACAAATAGATGGGAAAACAATGAAAACAGTGACAGACTTTTTTTCTTGGGTTCCAAAATCAGATGGTGACTGCAACCATGAAATTAAAAGATGCTTGCTCCTTGGAAGAAAAGCTATGACCAACCTAGATAGCGTATTAAAAAGCAGACATTACTTTGCTGGCAAAGTTTCATCTTGCCAAAGCTATGGTTTTTCTTTTTTCTTTTTTTTTCATTTATTTTTATTAGTTGGAGGCTAGTTACTTTACAATATTGTAGTGGTTTTTGCCATACATTGACATGAATCAGCCATGGGTTTACATGTATTCCCCATCCCAATCCCCCTTCCCGCCTCCCTCTCCACCTGATCCCTCTGGGTCTTCCCAGTGCACCAGCCCTGAGCACTTGTCTCATACATCCAACCTGGGCTAGTGATCTGTTTCACACTTGATAGTATACTTGTTTCAATGCTATTCTTTCAGAACATCCCACCCTTGCCTTCTCCCACAGAGTCCAAAAGTCTGATCTATACATCTGTGTCTCTTTTTCTGTCCTGCATATAGGGGTATCGTTACCATCTTTTAAAATTCCATATATATGCATTAGTATACTGTATTGGTGTTTATCTTTCTGGCTTACTTCACTCTGTATAATGGGCTGCAGTTTCATCCGTCTCATTAGAACTGATTCAAATGTATTCTTTTTAATGGTTGAACTCCGGGAGTTGGTGATGGACAGGGAGGCCTGGAGTGCTGCGATTCATGGGGTCGCAAAGAGTCAGACACTACTGAGCAACTGAACTGAACTGAATATTCCATTGTGTATATGTACCATAGCTTCCTTATCCATTCGTCTGCTGATGGACATCTAGGTTGCTTCCATGTCCTGGCTATTATAAACAGTGCTGTGATGAACATTGGGGTGCACGTGTCTCTTTCAATTCTGGTTTCCTCAGTGTGTATGCCCAGGAGTGGGATTGCTGTGTCATATGGCAGTTCTATTTCCAGTTTTTTAAGGAATCTCTACACTGTTCTCCATAGTGGCTGTACTAGTTTGCAGTCCCACCAGCAGTGTAAGAGAGTTCCCTTTCCTCCACACCCACTCCAGCATTTATTGCTTGTAGACTTCTGGATAGCAGCCATCCTGACTGGCGTGTAATGGTACCTCATTGTGGTTTTGATTTGCATTTCTCTGATAATGAGTTATGTTGAGCATCTTTTCATGTGTTTGTTAGCCATCTGTATGTCTTCTTTGGAGAAATGTCTGTTTAGATCTTTGGCCCATTTTTTGATTGGGTCATTTATTTTTCTGGAATTGAGCTTCAGGAGTTGCTTGTATATTTTTGAGATTAATCCTTTGTCTGTTGCTTCATTTGCTATTATTTTCTCCCAATCTGAGGGCTGTCTTTTCACCTTACTTATAGTTTCCTTTGTAGTGCAGAAGCTTTTAAGTTTCATTAGGTCCCATTTGTTTATTTTTACTTTTATTTCCAATATTCTGGGAGGTGGGTCATAGAGGATCCTGCTGTGATTTATGTCGGAGAGTGTTTTGCCTATGTTATCCTCTAGGAGTTTTATAGTTTCTGGTCTTACATTTAGATCTTTAAGCCATTTTGAGTTTATTTTTGTGTATGGTGTTAGACAGTGTTCTGGTTTCATTCTTTTACAAGTGGTTGACCAGTTTCCCCAGCACCACTTGTTAAAGAGGTTGTCTTTTTCCCATGGTATATCTTTGCTATGGTTTCTCTAGTAGTCATGTATGGCTATGAGAATTGGAACATAAAGAAGGCTGAGCGCTGAAAAAACGATGCTTTGGAACTGTAGTGCTGGAGGACACTCTTGAGAGTCTGTTGGACTGGAAGGAGATCAGTCAATCCTCAAGGAAATCAGTCCTGAATATTCACTGGAAGAACTGATGCTGAATCTCCAATACTTCAGCCACCTGATGCCTAGAGCCGATTCATTCAAAAAAGACTTTGATGCTGGGAAAGATTGAAGGCAGGAGGAGCAGGGGATGACAGAGGATGAGATAGCTGGATGGCATCACCAACTCAATGGACATGAGTTTGAGCAAGCTCCAGGAGAAGGTGAAGGACAGGGATGCCTGGCATACTACAGTCCATGGGGTCGCAAATAATTGGACACAACTGAGTGACTGAACAACTGAACACTGATGCATCAGTGTCCTCTGCTTACATGTCGTCTGGAAAGCATGTCACTGTGGTTCTGGGAGCTCTATGGCCCCCTCCCCTCTGCATTCCTTCTTGCCTCCCCTGCTCAGGACAGAGTGCCCAAGACTCATTCCACCCTTCACACTGTGACCCTTAGCCCTCAGCTCCTTCCAGCGGGACTGTCTCTACTGCATGTGAGCTGGAAAGCAGTCTGATTACTTTAAGAGGGAAAACAAAAAGTATAAGTGATGTTGTGATCATGAACCTCTCCTTAACTCTTGCAAATATTGCAGAATCTATTGCTAAGGCAATGGTTGCACACAAAAGTCCTTAGACTCTATGGTCAATGTTGGTTTTGATTACGGGATAGCCATGGGTTATCTTTTAGCTGAGCAAGGAAGTGTTTATGCTTTGGCCAGCACCACCTACTGCCCCATGGTTACTTCTGAGGAAGCTGAAACTCAGTTATATAAGATCATGGAGCAAGTTACTTGGTTTGCAAAGTGACTCCTTCAATGGGGTCTTTCTTTGACTTACTACTTGCTTTTGATTGTTTTGGGTCTTGGGGACCATGGCTTTGAAGTGCACCTCAGACACTGGGAATTATTTTACTTATAACAATCATGGCAGTCTCCTTGATGTGTTCTATGCTCTCAAAAACTTTAAGTGCATGTTTGCAGCCATTAATCACCAAGCAAATGATCTTTCTAAGACTGGAACATCAAAGAAGAACTGAAGTTAATGACCAACTAAAATGCTGTGACTCTTAAGTCATGACCCGTAAACAAAATAGTCAGCAAAAAAACGTTATGACCTGTAAATAACAAACAGAGGGTCAATAAAAGCTGTGGGAACTGCACAGATATGGCTGAGAGTAGTCCTCAGGCCTTAAAATTTGATCACACCTCTCAGGCTGGGAGTCATGAGCAAAAGGGAAGAATTGTTAAAACACAGATCAAAAAACAATAGGCCCAAAATGGAGTCACTTCTGCTAAGCCCCAAGTCAGTAAACCAAGACTTAATTATGGTTTCAGCCTCTCTCAGAAATGGAATCTTTAATGAGTCAGTCTGGAATTACCTAGTCAGCACGAGTGACGTAATCTGCCTGGACAGACCCTTTCTGTCCCTCAAAGAATGATGAAGTACTTTGCTTTTTTTTTGTTTCTCCCTATTTTCTGCTTATAAAAACCTTCCATTTGTACACCTCAGATTTCCTTTCTGTTTGCTAGGTGGATGCTGTCCAATTCATGAATTACTGGATAAAGCCAATTATATCTTCAAATTTACTCAGTTGAATTTTGTTTTTTTAACCATACAGAATTAAATTTGTTTTTCCCAGGTTAATCTGTCTGTGTCAATTTAACTGTTAGATCAGTCAAAGAACCTAGAAGAGTAGAAGAAAAAAATATTTCCTGCCCTACAGCTGCAAGCAGAAGTACCATGTAAAAAAACCTAATACACAGGGCAAAATTTCCCCAGTTTGTAGGAAAATTGTAAATCAAATATGTACAAATACTTCTACTGCCCTGGCAGATCAGACCTAGGGCACTGTTGCTGTCATTAACAAAATGAAAGTAGCACAAATTCAAAATAATTCGGGTCTCTTTATTTAAGTTACACTTCTTGAGACACCAGGAAGGTGACAAATAGTCCAAAGCAATGGTTTTTAAATTTCTATTTTTAATTTGTCTTTGAGAAACATCTTATATCCCAATACTTCCTTCATTTCTCATTTCAAAAGATTCTTAAAAAAAAAAAAAAGATTCTAGATTCTTCTTTAAAATATCTATCTACAAACTCCAGCCTGCATATTTTATATTCACATATTTCTTGTCGATTTTGGTTTTTGATGTTTGAAAATTGACTAAATGTCTTTTGCTAGGGCTGGAAATTTTGATCTGGATAAACTTAATGCATATTAAGATCACATGACGTTTGACACTTATTTAACACTCATACTTAGCAAAGACTATATGTGTTACCATTTAACTGCTCACCTTCATAAAGTCTGAAATCTTTTTGTGGTTTCAAAGTGGAGCAAAATTAGTCACTCTAAAATATACCACCCTATATATTATCTCGAGCTGATTATTTTAAGAAGAAGCAGACAAGAGAAAAACTGGAAAATCAAGTCTAAGTTGTACTTTTACAAGAGAAATTTACCTTTAAATGGAAAATCTCCATGTTTAAGAGTCTCTCCCTCTCTGTATCAGAAGGAGAACCATTAAATCTCTGTAAACTCTTATCAATGGAGACAGCAAAGATTTAATTCTGCATAACTCCCATAGCTTTGTTTACTATGCTTTACCTGATAACCTTCCATATCTGGCACTGCCCCACTCTCACCTTCAACATTTTCTTTCTTTGGGTGAAGATGGTATTTAAAGTAGTGACTTGGATCATTTTGAAGAGTTATTCTGTTTTCCTGGATATGTCTCATATATACAGGATAGGCATACATTTTATTAAATTTCTGTTTGCTTTTCTCCTGTTAATTTGTCTTTTATTAAAGAATGATCTCAGCCAGGAGCTTAGAGGGTAGAAGAAAAATTACTTTTCCTCCCCTATAATTTCCCCATAAGATTATAAATAAATAAAAAATTTCACTACTTTACAAGTGGTTCTAGATAGCAATAAGGCAACAAGTGAAAAGTGAAAGTGAAAATGAAAGCTGTTCAGTCGTGTCCAACTCTTTGTGACCCCATGGACTTAGTCCATGGAATTCTCCAGACCAGAATACTGGAGTGGATAGCTTTTCCCTTCTCCAGGGAATCTTCCCAACCCAGGGATCGAACCCAGGTCTTCCATATTGCAGGCGGATTCTTTACCAGCTGAGCCACAAGGGAATAAGACAACAAAAATATATACAAATTATTAAGTATGAAAAGGAAGAAATACATGTAGTTATTTACCAAAGACATGATTATATGCTTAGAACATCTAAAACCATCTAAAGACAAACTATTAGAAAGCAACTTTAATAATTATTAGATATATAAACTCAACTAAGTTTCTTTCCATGTACCAGGAACAATTAGAAATTAAATTTGAGAAATGACGTAGCTATTGTATCAAGAACCCTCAAATACTTAGGAATACATGTAATGAAAGATGAGCAAAACCTACAAAATATTGTTGAGAGATGTTTTGAAATATTTCAGTAAACTTGAGGCAATTCTATTTTCTCAGTTTGGAAAGCATCAATATTTTAAAGATATTGGTTCTTCCAAACTAAATTACAGATTCAGGGTAGTCTTGGACAAATTTTTTTCTTTCTCCCTGCCCTTACCACCCCCCTGCCCCCAAATTTTAGAAACTAAAAATTTGTATCTTAATGTTTATATGAGAATGGATAGGCCCAATAATAGCTAAGTCTTAAAGGGAAACAAATGATACCACATAAAAAGACTTAAAAAGTACAAAATTATGATGTAGAATTTGCATTAGGCACAAGTATAAAACAATGGAACAAAAAAGAGAAGATAGAGCAGACCCACACACTTGCAGTCCCTTGATTTAACACTAGGTGACACTGCAGTATGTTAGGGAAATGGTGATCTCTGTAATAGATGGAGCTGGGTTAATTGTGTATCTATGTAGGAAAAGAAAATAGAGTTTGATTATCTTGGGACTATAGAACCGAAGATATTAACAGAGTAGCCAACCAACTAAACAATTTGATTTTTATTAATTCCCCTTAATATGTGGTTTGCTCTCAAAGGTATATTAGGTGACAGTGTAATCAAATATATTGCTACCTTGTAATAAGTAAATTCTGCAATATCTATTTCCTAATATCTACCTTACTATTTATTTCTTAAGTCAATTCTACATGAAGTTCTAGGCCCTAAGCACAGTTTACTTAAATGTAAAGTTAACTGAAATAATAGAGCACCCTATTCCTCAAAAATCAAACAAACAAAACAGCGGCTTAGATAGGTTAAGGATTTTACTTTTTTATATCTAAGTCACTACAGTGTTAGTCACATGTGAAAACAATCTATTCTGGTAATATAGATGAGGAAAGGGTTTATTAAAAGATACTATACATTCTTTCATGTGTGGAATTATTAGGTAAGCAAAAATTCTAGGAACAACTCCCAGATCACTATTGTAGAACTGGTCTGCTGAGAAAGATGTTATATGCCCGTGATTTAGACCACACAACCTCATTGTGATCCGAAAGCTCCCACATCAGGAAGCCACTGCCTCCACTTCTAGCCTGAGACAATCCAAAATCCTCTGATGACATGCATTCCAAAAGTTCTGGTCTCCCCAGAGTCAGGGTGCTCACTTTCTGCTTCTAAGCTTTGTAACCAAGCAAAGGGCTCCTATGCCTGTGGAACAGAAAGCCAACACTGACAGTGGGAGTTTGCAGCTAAGTAAGAATTTTGGATCCAAGTTTTGCATGATCAAGGCCTTAGACCTTCACACAGTTTTGGTGCAACAGCTTATGGTACACTTTATAATCAGGTTCCCAACCAGAAGTAGTAGTGGGACTGATAACTTGAACTTTAATAAACTTTGGAAAATAGATCTCATTCCCTGAGGAATTCAGGAGAATAAGCCTGAAAGCTGGTCTGGGGAGGCCTATCGTAGCCACGTAGACAGTTGCCTAATTTTATCTAAGTAGATCTTACCAGCTAAATGTGGTGTTAATACATACATAACAGGATCTGTGGGCTTCCCTGGTAGCCCAGCTGGTAAAGAATCTGCCTGCAATGCAGGAGACCCTGGTTTGATTCCTGGGTCGGGAAGATCCCCTGAAGAAGGGATAGGCTACCCACTCCAGTATTCTTGGCCTTCCCTGGTGGCTCAGCTGGTAAAGAATCTGCCTGTAATACAGGAGACCTGGGTTTGATCCCTGGGTTGGGAAGATCCTCTGGAGGAGGGCACAGCAACCCACTCCAGTATTCTTGCCTGGAGAATCCCCATGGACAGAGGAGCCTGGGGGGCTACAGTCCACGGGGGTGTAAGGAGTTGGACACGACTGAGCACAGCATAACAAGACCTACCGGTCTCTGAACATATGTTTCCTTTTTCTGCTAAATTCTAATCTGATGCGTTTCCTAGTACTATTCTGGCTAAAGAACATAATGCCTCCTGTTGGAAGGCTATGGCTTGAGCTGTGCCATTTGCAACTACTGTTCCTAAAGTAAGAGACAGATTTCATGGTTTCAGAGGAGATACTGAGAACATAAGTCTGCATTTGGCAGCTGCCTGCAGGTATTGTTTTGAGAATGCGTGGTAGCATCCTCGAGTCTGATATAGTTCAGCAAGTTCAAGTTCTCAGTTATAAAGGAACATGTATAAAATCATGTCCACGATGGACACCCTGAAATACTTTGGATATCTGAACCACAGTACCTCTATTTTGATTTTTAAATGTATTCTTTTCCATAAGGGTTAAAATAAAAGTACAATGCATGTTGAATAGGCCACAAAACAGGCTGTTTTGGTTTAAGTTAGATCATGTATGAGCCAGAATGATTTTCCATTACCTCAATAAGGGTACATTTCTCCTATCAATTCACTCTATGTTTGCAAACCTTTTAATAGAAAGCCTTGATGCTCATGATGATCACCTGTCCCTTGATGCCAGGATAGTTGATTGATATTGCTATTTAGTCACTAAGTCATGTCCGGCTCTTTTGAGACCCCATGGAGCCCATCAGGCTTCTCTGTCCATAGGATTTCCCAGGGAAGAATATTGGAGTGGGTTGCTATTTTCTTCTGCAGGGGATCTCCCTGACTCAGGAATCAAACCCAAGTCTCCTGCTTGGCAGGCAAATTCTTTACCACTGAGCCATATGGGAAACCTATTAGGCCTCCTTTTATATATATAAAAAAGTTAGTTTATATATATACATATAAAACTAGTGTTTATATGCCTAGGTATCCACATTGAGGGAAAAGTCAGACATAGTTAAGAAGCTCAGAGTAGAGTAACAGGGAAACCTATTAGGCCTCCTTTTATATATATAAAAAAGTTAGTTTATATATATACATATAAAACTAGTGTTTATATGCCTAGGTATCCACATTGAGGGAAAAGTCAGACATAGTTAAGAAGCTCAGAGTATAGTAACAGGGAAACATATACAGACTACATGAAAGGTTAGTTGCTCAGTCATATCTGACTCTTTGCAACCCCATGCTCTGTAGCCCACCAGGCTTCTCTGTCCATGCAAGAATCCTGGAGTGGGTGGTCATTCCATTCTCCAGGAGATCTTCCTGACCCAGGGATCAGGGTCTGGAAGTCTGAGTCTCCTGCATTGCAAGCATATTCTTTACATTCTTTACCATCTGAGCTACCACGGAAGACATTTTGTCAATTACACTGAATTGTCACACAAACATTGCACACATGATTTTAGCAGTATAGTTAAAGCAAGCAGTGATTCGTGCCATAAATAGTTATACTCTGTGACAACTTCATTAGAAAAGTTTCTTTCCATCCTAAACATTAGGGGCACTACTATGGTTAGAAGTAAAAGTAACTTTCAGTTTTGAAAGGGAGATAAACATTTGGTAAACAGTTCATTTGGATTGTTAGGATGAATCTCATGGGCCTGTCCAAATTCTTGGGTCAGCTGTCTCCACTGCACAACAACGCTGTTGTTGTCTTCTTCCATCCTGGTGTGGGTGCTGTTTGTGGTCAGCATTTTTTTTTTCTTTAGAGCAGTTTAGAGTAGAGGCTCTTCTCAAGTGGGAAGTATATATTCAAGAGTAAATTCCCTTCAGTTTCACTGCACATGAATATCCGATAAGGGCCTTTTTATCTAAGTGAGAGACAGCCCTTGAAATAATGCCTTTTCTAGTATGCATAATCTCTTACAGGTCACAGGACAACTGATCTTCATCGAAAGATAGATTACAGTGATAGGTTTCTGAAACAAAAGTAGAGTGTCCTTTAATAATTCAACTAAGCCTTACAATAATGTAGCATAGCAAAAAGGAATTATCTGGAAGTGAGTCTTAGGCAGTAAATACAGAACACAATTAACAAAACTAGAATTTAATATCCACTGAAACATAATATTTTTCTCTCAAAAATTACTCTTGATGTCTATCAAACATAGCCAAATTAAGACTAATTTATTTGTAATATAAGTCCAATTTCAATAAGCTTGGCTTGATTATTTATATACATGTAATTGATCATATAGGCTCTTTTAAACTGGCTATGCTGAAACTTCTCATAAGGAATCTTAGACTGAATTTACATATGGTCTCTCATGGTCAGGAAAGACTTTTCATCAGATTCTGTCAGTGATACCTATAAATTTTGGTGAATTCCTCTCTTTCAAGGTCTCTAAAATATGTTTGGGATTCCTGCACCAATCAGGATGTGGACTTCCTTACTCAGCTGATAAGGTCTTTGAGAACCTAAGGGTTTCCAATTTCTTGAGGGATCAGTTAGAGATAAAGTATAAGTGTTTCAAATCTGATTAAAAATATGTAATTTATCAAATGACCAAAGCATAATTAGCTTAAGGGGAAAGGTTTCCTTATATCTAGGAAATGAAGATTAAAAGTCAGTAACATTTCAGTCAAAAATATAACCCTATTCATTCGTTCACTCAGTTCTATGTAAATAATTCTTTTCATTAACAGTTTAATGAATTCATCAAGTTTTCCATTAGAATTCTTTGATTTCTTACCCAGTTCAATGGTATAATCAGAAAGTTATTTAAAAATAACTGTATTTAAAGTCCTTTTTATAAATCTTAAAGATGAAGCATTTTCACAAAAGTATCAGAGTACCACAATAACTGTCTATAAATGACAAAGGACTTTAAAAGACAAGGTTATGTTTATCTATCAGTCTTTATATAGCACAGGGAGCTCAGCTTGGTGCTCTGTGAAAATCTGAATGAGTCGGTTGGGGGCGAGGGAGGGAGGTCCAAGAAGGAGGGGATATATGTATACATATAGCTGGTTTACTTTGTTGTACAGTAGAAACTAGTGCAACACTGTAAAGTAATTATACTCCAGTTAAAAATGAAAAAGACATGGTTAAATACTTGGTTACAATGCAACCAGCAAAACTTAGTTACTGCTGTGATATTCAACGTTGTAAGATGATAACCAGAATTGTGACTGATAACATTATACCAGGACATGCGCAAACTTGAGAAAGTTTATATAATTTCTAGAATATCTATATTGATAATATTTTGTGGTTATTTAGTCACTAAATTGTGTCTGACTCTTGCCACCCTTGGACTGTAGCCCACCAGGACCCTCTGTCCATGGGAATTTTCAGGCCAAGAATACTGGATTGGGTTGCCATTTCAGGATCTTCCCAACCCAGGGATCAAACCCATGTCTCCTGCATTGGCAGGCAGGTTCTTTACCACTGAGCTACCAGGAAGGCCTTACTACTAACATTTACCCATACAGTACAACCTAAAGTTTTATGCCTACTCACTTGACAATGCTTCCCATGAAACCCAATATACCAAATAATTCTAATTAGTTTAATCTTTCTCTTTGAGATGCCTCAGGTGTCCTCTAAAGCATTCCAAAGGTAGCTAGAGATCAAAAAAAAAAAAAAAAAAAAAAAAACTGCAATTAGAATCTGATCCTTGGAGAGTTTATCAAAACTATCAAGAGAGTTTCAAAACACCTGGACACCTAAGATCATAGTACACTATGAAATTATACTTATCCACTCAAAGGATTTCAAATGCAAAGACAGAAATTTTAATGATTACTTAAAAGATAAATAAATGTCATAATTCCATAAGAATCCATAACTCAAAGAATTCCGTAATTCCATAAAAATTCCATAAGGATTCCAAGGACAGAGGAGTGTGATGGGCTACAGTTCATGAGGTTGCAAAATGTCAGAAAGGACTGAGCAACTAACACTTTGATTTTTATCCACCTTATTCAATTCAGTTCACTCACTCAGTCGTGTCCAAATATTAGCGACCCCATGAACTGCAGTACGCCAGGCATCCCTGTCCATCACCAACACCCAGAGTTCACCCAAACCCATGTCCGCTGAGTCGGTGATGCCATCCAACCATCTCATCCTCTGTTGTCCCCTTCTCCTCCTACCCTCAATCTTTCCCCAAATCAGCGTCTTTTCAAATGAGTCAGGTCTTCGCATCAGGTGGCCAAGGTATTGGATTTTCAGCTTCAACATCAGTCCTTCCAATGAACACCCACGACTGATCTCCTTTAGGATGGACTGGTTGGATCTCCTTGCAGTCCAAGGGACTCTCAAGAGTCTTCTCCAATACTGCAGTTCAAAAGCATCAATTCTTCGGCCCTCAGCTTTCTTCACAGTCCAGCTCTCACATCCATACATGACTACTGGAAAAACCATAGCCTTGACTAGATGGACCTTTGTTGACAAAGTAATGTCTCTGCTTTTCAATATGCTGTCTAGGTTGGTCATAACTTTCCTTCCAAGGAGTAAGCGTCTTTTCATTTCATGGCTGCAATCACCATCTGCAGTGATTTGGTAGCCCAGAAAAAGAGTCAGCCACTGTTTCTACTCTTTCCCTATCTATTTGCCATGAAGTCATGGAACCGGATGCCATGAGCTTAGTTTTCTGAATGTTGAGCTTTAAGTCAACTTTTTCACTCTCCTCTTTCACTTTCATCAAGAGGTTCTTTAGTTCTTCTTCACTTTCTGCCATAAGGGTGGTGTCATCTGCATATCTGAGGTTATTGATATTTCTCCTGGCAATCTTGATTCCAGTTTGTGCTTTCTCCAGCCCAGCGTTTCTCATGATGTACTCTGCATATAAGTTAAACAAACACGATGACAATATACAGCCTTAACGTACTCCTTTTCTTATTTGGAACCAGTCTGTTGTTCTGCCGGACCAGCCGGGAGATTTCAGCGAGCAACACGGCGCGTTCCTTTAGGCTAAGAAATAAAGACACAGAACAGATGGGGTCGAGAGGATCGCTGCAGTCAGCGATGATTCTTTATTTCTCAGGGTTACATTTATACTAAACCAAGAAGAGAATCTTAAGAAGAGAAAATATTTTTCCATAAACATCACTTTGAGATAACAATCACCAGAACTCTCTGATAACATCAAGGGATAAGAAGGGCATCCCGTTTATCTTAAGGGTGGTCGTGAAAGGCTTATCTATCTGCATCATGTATACATTCAAGGCTTACTAGTGTTCTGATTAACTTTGGATTCCAGGAGAGGGGTGGCGGGACAGAGAGCTATGTCCTTGAAGGGACCCTTGATAATCAATCAAGGCAGCTCCCAGAGTCAGCTCTTTCAAGCCACTCCCCGCATTGTTCCATGTCCAGTTCTAACTGTTGCTTCCTGCTCCTGCATACAGGTTTCTCAAGAGGCAGGTCAGGTGGTCTGGCAATCCCATCTCTTTCAGAATTTTCCACAGTTTATTGTGATTCACACAGTCAAAGGCTCTGGCATAGTCAATAAAGCAGAAATAGATGTTTTTCTGGAAATCTCTTGCTTTTTCAATGATCCAGCAGATGTTGGCAATTTGATCTCTGTTTCTTCTGCCTTTTCTAAAACCAGCTTGAACAACTGGAATTTCACGATTCACATATTGCTGAAGCCTGGCTTGGAGAATTTTGAGCATTACTTTACTAGTGTGTGAGATGAGTGCAATTGTGCAGTAGTTTGAGCATTCTTTGGCATTGCCTTTCTTTGGGATTGGAATGAAAGCTGACCTTTTCCAGTCCTGTGGCCACTGCTGAATTTTCCAAATTTGCCACCTTATTAGAACTGAGTCAAATGTGTTCCTTTTTATGGCTGAGTAATATTCCACTGTGTATAGGTACCACAGCTTCTTTATCCATTAATCTGTCAACAAACATCTAGGTTGCTTCCATGTCCTAGCTACTATGAAGAACAGTATGGAGATACCCTAAAAAACTAGGAATAAATCTGCCATATGACCCAAGAATCTCACTATTGGGCATATACTGTGAGGAAACCATAATTGAAAAAGACATATGTATCCCAATGTTCACTGCAGACAAGTGTTTCTAAAGGCAACATTAGGGATGAGGGTCACAGGGCACATGATCATCTTATGCATAGTCTTCATTAGTTGGTGGTGAGATAATAAGGCGGTGTCTCATGAATCTTAATCATCAACTTTCTAGTTTCAACCAGTCTTGGGTCTGTATTGTGCTCATGGTCAGTATGTAGTAAGCATTCTCCACCAAGTGGTCATCTTAGCTTCTGCAAAACAACTCAAAGGTATGTGTCAGATTGTTCTTTATATCTCTGAGGAGTAACTAGAAGTCCTTTGATCCTGTTTTATCACTGAACTATCGCTTAGCCTTTTATTATTCTTGCTTGACTGCTTTGTTTTTATGCATTCCCTCCTTTCTCTAATTAGTAACTGCTTGAGTCTGCTCTCTGGCACTCAAAGAAGGCCTAGGAGACTGAAGTCTTTTTTCTACAAACAAGAAATGGGGGACATGTACCTGCCCTTTTGTACCAGGAATAGCCACAGGGTCCTACTCAGTTTATTTGATACTTCTCAATCCTGAGGGGAATGGGGACTGGACAAGAAAGGGAATAAAGTTTTGGAAAGAGAGGTTCATCATAAAATGGGCAGAGAAACTAGGTATTTGGAGGCTTGGTTTCATTTTCATATATGTTCATATACTTAGTAGAACATAATAATTCTTGGAATTCTAGCTACAGGGGACTTGGGAAACATAGTCCATTCTACAAACCCAAGTCACAAAATCTAGAGCCATCTGTCTCAGCTTCCGAAAGTCTATAATGATAAAGACTGTCATATATTAAGCATTTATTCTGTGCTAGTAAAGCAAATCTATTTCTTTTTACTTATTTCATCTTATATTTTAAATTAATTTTTTTCTGTAGAATTTGGTGTTCTATTATTAATTAACATTCTAATAACTAAAGAAATAACAATAAGAATAATTTTTAAAAAACCTTGTCCAAGTTCTAAGTTTGGCTTTTTGGCCAAATCACAGCACAAAACTTGTCCAGTGTGGCTTGGCTAAAATGAGACTGTTTTTCCTAAAATTCTTTACTTTCTCTAAAACTGAGATTACATCAGTTTAACTTAAGGTTTTTTTACTTTCAAATTTTGAGTTAATTTAAGTGTGAATAAAACTAAATCAGGGATGTATAAAACAGTTTGTTAGTTTTAAAGGATGGATTAAAAAACAACAGTGATTGACAGGATGTCTAGATATTTCAAAGAGAAAAAACAAACTCAAAAATGTTAATATTGATGCATTCAGTGAGCCAGGATGAGAATGTAACACCCCAGAAAGTTCTGACTCCACTTATTGATTTGTACTTTTGGCAAAATAAGTGAGAATTTGGCCCAAGATAATAGCTTAGACATCTGTGTACTAAGACCTCTGAGCAAGTGCTCCATGTCATCTATATTCAGCATCAGAAAATTTTGTTGTGTCCAAGTTTCCCTGTCAGTCATACAATTTAAAATGTGACAGAAATATATTGAAACAAATAGCACAATGATGAATAGATTTATAAATTTTGTGCAAAAATACAATTCTGAACACCAATTACTTGTCTTCCTTTATAAACTAAAGAAAACAAATCTATAAAGTTCTTATCTTAAAAAAAAAATCAAAGGAGAAAGCACCTACACTTAAAATTTAGATACAAAAATGAAGAGTGAATGACAAAGAAAGAGTGTCCCATCCAGAAACATGCATGATTCATAAGGACCTTGCTTTTAGTAAGACCAAAGACAGCTGGGAAACGAAATAATGTGCAAATTTACTGAAGACCTTGAGAGTTGGCTGAAATTTCACATAAGAACTTACAGAACTTAATCAAAGCTGCCTTTGTTGAAAAGCAGATTTACATTCCAAATGAAAGCATTCAGAGCACCTGAAATTAGAAAGCAAGAGGAAGAAGAAAACAGGTCACCCCATTTATTTCTTATCATCTTTGCAGTGTGCTGCGCCTCCCTTCTTGCTCAGCTAAATCACAAAGAAAGGTATTTGACTCAGAAAACCTTATTGTAGTTAGGTAGCAAAAGTAGCACAAAGTACAACTTACCTGTATCTCTGGGAAAGAAGAGATGGAAAAATTAACATAGGTCAAAATTTAGTTAGTAGATCAATGGAATCATAAAGCACCCTAGACACATAAATAACATATTGGGTAGCTTTTTATCATAATTTCATCTTGTATGGATACCTGAAGTGAGCGCATGTACCATTTTTGATTAATTATCACTCTTAAATAGCTCTTATTTATATTTAAATATGCACTTGGTACTCTGCTAAGTGATTTTTCTACGCTATGCTGTTCTTTATCTGATCTTATGAGTTGGATCTCTCACAGCTTATTTTCTCCCTGGCTTTCAGCTAATCCATCTGATAAAAATTTCAAAATTTATATCTCCGGGTAAACCTGATCTAAGAAATTCATTTTTCTCTCTCCAACTATCTACCTGACACCTGTGCTTAGGAGATATCATAAACATCTCAAATTCAGCATTTCCAAAGCTGATCTCTCCTCCCTATGCAAAGCTAATCTAACCTGAGTCCTCTTTTCCTAAATCAGCATCAGCTCCTGCCTGTTTCTCTCCCTCCCTCACATAACTATCAGCATATGTCAGTGTTGCCCCTATTCTGTACCTTAAGTTCATCCCTGACCTCTCCGTCTCCAACACCAGTGAATTTACCAAACCTGCTATAATCCCCTCCTTGGGACTACACCGCCTTGGAGTCCAGCTGATGTATGTCCACAGGGCACTCTCCTCCACACCCCATTTATAGGAGCCAGAGTGATTTTTAAATAGGATCATCTCATCCCCCTTTTAAAGTCTTTCAACTGTAAAAACAAGTAGACAGCCTTTTACTCTACTGGTCCCAGGATGTTCTGGCCTCTTCTTAAGCCCCAGCTCTTTCTCAAGCCAGCAGATAATTTGGGAGTAGGCATGATCTAGGAATGGGGCTGAGAGGCAGCGTGTATTCTCTTCCTCTTTGCTTCTCAATGACTGGCAGCGAAGCAGGTCAATGAATTGATATCCATGAGTATAATTGAGTAAATGAATAAAAGCTATCAACAAGCAATCATATCCATCATATTCAGAACCAAAGACGATGCTCTTTTAGATTTCAATATTGAGGAATGATGGTAATAATAACAATAATATAATGCCCACTTATAGAACACATTGTTCATTTTCTGTGCACAATAATATCATGAAGTCCAAACTAGTCATCTCTTGCTATAAAAACAGATTAAGACGTTAAATATAAATCATGTGGCTGTTGATGAAGCTAAGATTTGTCCCATGTTTGATTGCAAATCTATGCTTTTAATGTCTTCTTCTAGCAAGAACTGAATTAGCACTTATTAAAATCATAGTAAGTCAGTAAAAGTGTAAGAATTAGAATGCATAATCTTAGTCTACATGTACTTTCATGAGTTTCATGAGCTCACATATATTTTCAAGAGTTTTGCTGAGCCTTAGAATTTTAGTCAGTTCATGAGAGCTGCAGTTTATTATCCACTGTATGATTTTGTAGAGACAAAATTTACTGTATTTTGTCCAGAATATATTTCAATTTCTTTGTATATATTCTCATAGTAGTAGAGTTACATTTGTGTTTCAGAATATAAAAATTAAAGGGAAAATATAAAGTCCAAGAAGTTTTCAGGAATAAATTATAGAAATTTCTACATGATTACAACTATAGAAAATAATGGGCTGGACTGTATGTGACTACCACCATCACTGAATGTATTTATGATGGGCAATGTGAATTAATGGAAAGGACCCAGACTTTAAAGAAAGATGGAGCTGGATTTGAATGTTATTCTGCCATTTTTCAGAATTATCAATTTTCATTTCCTGTGAGTCTCAAATATCCTTTTCTGTGGCATTGTGATATTAATAACTACCTTTTGTCCCTTAAAGATAAGCAATTATAACTTTTTTTTAACATACTTACAATCTTTAACACAATTTGTTTTCTTGTGATAAGGATTTTTAAGAATTACTCTCTTAGCAACTTTCAAATATAAAATACACTATTATTAATTATAGTCAGCATGCTGTACATTATTTTATTATTACTTTTGTCGTCATCATCATCATTATCAGTAACATCAGAAACAGGAAACATCTTTTCCCTTTTTCTCTCAAAGTATTTTCTTGTTTTTTCTTTGTTCAGTTTTGTTTTGTGGAGGTTTTTTTGGGGGAGGTATTGTTCTCTCAGAAAAACAACAAAGGTGTTCAGATTGATTACATACTCTGCTTTCCCTCTGGCCACCATTTGTCACTGCTGTAAGTAAACAGCAAAATAAAATCTTCTCTTATTAAATGAGACTCTAGACGAATCCCACACAGTCTGTACTTGCAGGAAAAAAAGAAAAGTCTCTTCTTCAAGTGTCCAGATTTGATCTTCCTATATAAATCAATAGCTACGTATACACACCAGCCACCCATCTTAGACACATATCTTTAGTTACACTATATAGCAAGTCTCCATGGCATACCAAATATTTTAGGCCATTTTCCAATTCATTATAAAGAAAACCTCATTCAGTCTTGTTACTGTTCAGCTAACTCCTATATTCCTATGACATAAATCTAATTAAGACTTTGACAGACACAATTTAGAACCAGGACTCAAAAATACAATTAAAAGGTTTAAGTGCAAAGTAAGTGATTTTGGGTATTAAATGTAAATGACATTTTAATTCTAATTCATCAGTTTGAAAGTTAATGAAATTAATGAAGCAAGAAATAAGATGCAAATCCTAAAGTTTATATTCCTCTGCTTAGTTGGCTGCCTTGGGCAAGCCCAAAAGAGAAATCAAAGCCAATTACAGCCATAACTGATAATTTGGGATTTACTTCCATTAGATAGTTATATAAAATAAAATACTCTGAAAAGGACTTTCTGAGCAAGAGGCATATTAAATTGAATGTGTGTAACTGTGTGTGTACGTTTGTGAATGAATGGATGGTAGGGAATAAGTTAAAATATTGAAAGTATAGAATGAATATCATTTTTATTAAATAATAACAACTTGAATGCCCTAAAGTTCAAGGATGAAAATCTAAAATACAACTAATAAAAGTAAAAAGTAGAAAATCTTTGGAAATTCTGAAATCTTGAAGAATTAGGTTGACATTTTGAGAAAATGATTACAGGTATGTTGGTAATATGAATATTTTTCTACTACACACACACATACACATCATTTGGGGAAAAACATATAATCATAGATCAACCTTACATATTTTAAGAAAATGTCCACATTTTTTCCTTTAAAAAACACTGTACTAGTGACCATAAAATTAACTTTAAAAATTCATTTATATCATTTTTAGAAATGAGCAATTAATCTACAAGCTGGCCTGATATTATGACAGATAACTTTGTAAAACATCTCCCAAAGATCTGTTTTGTTATTCACATGACTGTGAAATCACTTCTTCTTAAGTGTTGGAAGGGCCTACTGATTGCTTCTTCTGACTAGAATAGAGCAAAATGTACTTTCTGAGAAGGGGTTATAAAAGACTGTGACTTCTATCTTACTGAAAATTTCTTATTCTTCCCGTGGGCTGGCAAAGAACTGAGGGTGTCCTCTGCCCAGCCACAAGCAAAAGCAGAAGTCCTTAGACTTTTAAGGAACTAAATCTTCCCCATTCAAGCTTTTTGAGAGACTTCAGGACTGGCTGACACCTTGATGGAGCAGCCTTTTTAAAGACTCTTCAGCTGAGGACTCAGTTAATCTATATTCAGATTCTCGATCTACAGAAAGGATTAGATATTTTTTTTTTAATCTGTTATTCAAAGACACTAAGTTATAGGGCAATTTTTTAATATAGTAGTAATAAATATTATTGAACACCTAAGTTAATAAGATTGATGACCCCACATTTACATGTTACAAAACTCAGTCAGTGAGAAACCTTGTGGAAATTAAACCTAGCCAGTCAATTGAATGGTCATGTACCAGAATGCTATTTGTTGAACAATCATGTTACTATAAAAGAAAATAATCCTGTAACCTTAAAACATATAAAAAGATAAAAACAGAAAGGTAACCTTCTTTTATTTGAAACCTGAGTTGCTGCTTTTGTTCTTTGTGTTGGTTCTAAGAAGATATGTTAATCTAGCAATCTTAATCTCTAAAAATAAAAGCAGAAAGTGCTTTTAGTTGCAACTCATGTTCTTGAAAATCTTTTCTAATGTATTGCTCCACTTTCCTGCCTTTATAAATATAGTACACTGAACTCAGCTGCCTTCTGTTGATGGCTTTCATGCAACGCTTCAGCCACTACATTGTAAATGGATACCCACTGTACAATAATTTGAATGTAGAAAGTGAAAGAAATGTTGACGAGGCACTCAACCTAAAACATCCACTAAAAAGGTTTTTTGAATAAAACATTGGACTTCAATTACTTTCTTATGTAAATTTCTCAGTTAACTTTAAGTATATAATCACAACACTAAAAAAATATAACAAAGCAAACTGTCTTCACAGGGGTCTACTATATTTTTGGGTGGGTTATTATTAAACATTGTATTACTCTTACTCCTTGTTTTTGGCAGAGGGTTTTGGGAAAAGAGACTTCTCTCCTTTTTCCACATTACAATGTATAATAATTTTTTGTTAACTAATGTATTCCATGGTTATTACATCATATTATAAACATATGCAAGATAGTTAGAATGGAAGATACGTATCATGACAAATTAGAAGAATCTGAGCCAACTTTTCATTCCATCTATGTGGAAATAGACACCACCGCTACTCATGAAAGGCACATTATCTTTAGATTTGACATTTGAAATAAAATATATACATTTACATTTACACATTCCTATTCTACAGATAAGGTTTTACCCAAATTCCAACAATGCCTAGCCAAAAGACTATATGAATTCTAAGCAAAAATTGTCAAGAGTAAGAGGTGTTCACAGTGTAAGAAGTGGAAACAAACACAGTTTGAGTTTGATATCCCAGGTGAAATTTGCTGCTCTGAAAATTAGAAAAAACAAAACATTTGACATTCATTCTAGGAAGTATAGATATGAATATTATTTTAAGAGTTACCATGGAACACCAATCTGTTAATGTAATTTTTATTTTTGTGACTATTACCACACCTAACATATTCTCTTAATTTCATGCCTGCAGTCACCATCTGCAGTGATTTTGGAGCCCTGCAAAATTAACTCTGTCACTGTTTCTACTGTTTCCCCATCTATTTGCCATGAAGTGTTGGGACCAGATGCCATGATCTTAGTTTTCTGAATGTCGAGTTTTAAGCCAAGTTTTTCTTGCTCCTCTTTCACTTTCATCAAGAGGCTCTTTATTTTTTCTTCACTTTCTGCCATAAGGGTGGTGTCATCTGCATATCTGAGTTTATTGATATTTCTCTGGGCAATCTTGATTCCAGCATGTGCTTCATGACGGAATGCTTGATTCCAGCATTTATAATGATGTTCTCTGTGTATCAGTTAAATAAGCACGGTGACAATATATAGCCTTGATGTACTCCTTTCCCCATTTGAAATCATCTATTGTTCCATATTCAGTTCTAACTGTTGCTTCCTGACATGCATACAGATTTCTCAAGAGGCAGGTTAAGTGGTCTGGTATCCCCATCTCTTTCAGAATTTCCCAGAGTTTGTTGTGATCCACACAGTCAAAGGCTTTGGCATAGACAATAAAGCAGAAGTAGATGTTTTTCTGGAACCCTCTTGCTTTTTCGATGATTGAGCAGATGTTGTCAATTTGATCTATGGTTCCTCTGCCTTTTCTAAAACCAGCTTGAACATCTGGAAGTTCATGGTTCACGTATTGCTGAAGCCTGGCTTGGACAATTTTGAGCATTACTTTACTAGCATGTGAGATGAGTGCAATTGTGCAGTAGTTTGAACATCCTTTGGCATTGCCTTTCTTTGGGGTTAGGATGAAAACTTACCTTTTCCAGTCCTGTGGTCACTGCTGCATTTTCCAAATTTGCTGATATATTGCGTGCACCACTTTCACAACATCATCTTTTAGGATTTGAAATAGCTCAACTGGAATTCCATCACCTCCACTAGCTTTTCCTAGTGATGCGTTTTAAGGCCCACTTGACTTCACATTCCAGGATGTCTGGCTCTAGGTGAAGGATCACACCATCATGATTATCTGGGTCGTGAAGATCTTTTTTGTATAGTTCTTCTGTGTATTCTTGCCATGTTTTCTTAATATCTTCTGCCTCTGTTAGGTCCATACAATTTCTGTCCTTTATTGAGCCTATCATTACATGAAATGTTCCCTTGGTATCTCTAATTTTCTTGACGAGATCTCTAGACTTTCCCATTCTATTGTTTTCCTCTATTTCTTTGCATTGATTGCTGAGGAAGGCTTTCTTATCTCTCCTTTCTATTCTTTGGGACTCTGCATTCAAATGACTATATCTTTCCTTTTCTCCTTTGCTTTTCACTCCTCTTCTACTCACAGCTATTTGTAAGACCTCCTCAGACAATCATTTTGCCTTTTTGCATTTCTTTTTCTTTGAGATGGTCTTGATCCCTGCCTCCTGTACAGTGTCATGAACCTCTGTCCATAGTTCTTCAGGCACTCTGTCTGATAGACAGAGTGCCTGTCACTTCCACTGTATAATCATAAGGAGTTTATTTTGCTCCTTGGAAGAAAAGTTATGACCAACCTAGACACCATATTAAAAAGCAGAGACATTACTTTGCCAACAAAGGTCTGTCTAGTCAAAACTATAGTTTTTCCAGTAGTCATGTATGGATGTGACAGTTGGATTATAAAGAAAGCTGAGTGTCGAATAATTGATGCTGTTGAACTGTGGTGTTGGAGAAGACTCTTGAGTCCCTTGGACTGAAAAGGAGATCCAACCAGTTCATCGTAAAGGAAATCAGCCCTAAATATTTATGGGAAGGACTGATGCTTAAGCTGAAACTCCAATACTTTGGCCACCTGATGTGAAGAGCTGACTCATTTGAAAAGACCCTGATGCTAGGAAAGATTGAAGGCAGGAGGAGAAGGGGATGACAGAGGATGAGATGGTTGGATGGCATCACCGACTCAATGGACATGAATTTGAGCAAACTCCGGGAGTGGCGATGAACAGGGAGGAGGCCTGAGGTGCTGCAGTCCATGGGGTCACAAAGAGTCGGACAGGACTGAAGGACTGAACTGAACTGAACTGAACTGACTGAACATATTCTTATGTGTTTCTTTATCATACCAGCAAACATGTACAACAATGAACTTACAACGTGTTAATTATTTAAGTTCTACTTATTTTCCCCTTTGTCTTATCTCTCTAACCTCCTTCTCATTTCTTATAACAAGAGAGATTAAAATATAATTCAGGCTTGCCATTTCTATTACTGAAAGGTCAAGGAAACCCTATGCAAAAATAAGTATTCGTGAAGAGATCTTATTCTGAGGGTTTGTTTTATTTAATATTCCTCTAAAGTTGTTTATTTTTCTTGACTGGAAAGAATTGAATACAGAGTAATTTTACAAATAATCTGCTAATACATCAATTTGCTCTAGTTGAGGGTCACTACTGTCAACTCAGGCTCAAATTACTCACCCTGCCAACCAAAAAATCAAGCATTAAATCTGGACTTGCTATCATGGCTAGCAGCTGGAATTTATCTGTGAGATACCACGTGTACAGATAATGAATTCTAATTTGATCTTCTAACTTTAACACTGGATGAAATTTCCTGCAAAAAGGAATGATAGTGTTTCTCAAGATGTTTATTTGTTAGTGGTTACAATAATATGAGTTTTTTCCTATTTGTTTTTAGGAGCAGAATTATTTATGTATAATCCATGTAAAGTCATTCTAAGTCACATTCCAGGCTCCCATGGAGATGCATTCAAAGAAGCATAATCCAACAGACAAAAATTAATAATAGTAACTTGAATCATATAGCAGTCTTTCTCATCAAGAACACATTCCTAATGTATAATAAAACTTCTTTATAATAACTGGAAAATTATGAAAGATAAACAAATAAATGTATTAAGGACAGACGCTTTCTCTTTAATTGACAAGAGAATAAAGACTAATGGGAGATATCTATAATTATGTACTTTTTCCATCACTAATCTATATACATTAGAAATCCACAAGTAAATGACCAGAGTTATGGTAAACTACTTAAGCTAAAAATATCATAAAAATATCATTAAGCCTAGCAATAAGAGAAAATTCTGTCTTTTTTTTAAAGTGGAGCTGCTTTCAGATGTCAACAGATGTTTTGCTGTGATGATCACATTTCTTATCAGACACAAGTTCTTCCAGCAAAAGAAACAAAACTTTATTGAATATATTCTTAAAAATATTTTAATTCTAAAAACTATTTTAAAAGTGTGTTACAGTATGATGTTATGTGTAAGAAATATTCAATTAACTGTTTTTATAAATTGCAAATATGATTTTAATGGCAAATAACAGATTTTTTATGTAGAATCTTTTCCTTTAAAGAATAGAAAATAGTGCAATATAAAAAGGCTGTATTAAAAAAAAAATTAAAAAAAAAAAAAGGCTGTATTATACAAGACAATCTCAACTCATTTAGAATATCTATAACTTCACTCAAACCAACTGGATTTTGAAGTTTTCCTCAGAACTACTTGTCTATCCCTTTAAGTGTTAAGAAAAATACAGTTCTTTTCTCTGGCAGCACCAACTCAGTACTCTAGAATGACTGACTTGGAATTTTAATGTCTCACTGTGTATATTAAATGTTTCATTTTCTGTTTCCAATTCATTGGAATTTTTACTCTGTTTTTCCAAGAGCTGGAGATTTAAATTTTTAGAGCACTAATCTTTCAAAAAGTAAATTCAAATCTGGTGATTTTGCTGCTGTTCAACCATCTTGTTGGTCTGTGTTTACTTTGGAGACTGCTGACTCACACTGAAATGTGCATTTTATTATCATGAATGGCTGTTCACAAATAAAAGGAGGAAAAGTTAAAGTCTCTGTGGTTGTGCCAGTGTATGAACATCGGGGTTGCAGCTAGATTAGGGGATGTCTCTGGGCTCAGGACGGAGAAAGCAGTGGCAAGCCACTGAGCAACTTCACTTTCACTTTTCAATTCCATGCATTGGAGAAGGAAATGGCAACCCACTCCAGTGTTCTTACCTGGAGAATCCCAGGGACGGTGGAGCCTGGTGGACTGCCATCTATGGGGACACACAGAGTCAGACACGACTGAAGCAACTTAGCAGCAGTAGCAGCTGGACTCAGGAATCAGATCTGAAAAGCTCA
The DNA here is from genome assembly GCF_963930625.1 of Muntiacus reevesi. Taxonomy (NCBI): domain Eukaryota; kingdom Metazoa; phylum Chordata; class Mammalia; order Artiodactyla; family Cervidae; genus Muntiacus; species Muntiacus reevesi. Next base: position 215,094,524 of record NC_089251.1, read on the forward strand.
GAGTTGATGGAAATGGTTGGCTCTGTTAAAAGCTCGTTCAAAAGAGTAGAACTACTTTTCTCTTAATCAATTCCCATCCCCCACCTTACTTTTGGACACAGGAGAACTGTACAAAAAAGATCTTCACGATCCAGATAATCACAATCGTGTGATCACTCACCTAGAGCCAGACATCCTGGAATGTGAAGTCAAGTGGGCCTTAAAAAGCATCACTATGAACAAAGCTAATGAAGGTGATGGAATTCCAATTGAGCTATTTCAAATCCTGAAAGATGATGCTGTGAAAGTGCTGCACTCAATATGCCAGCAAATTTGGAAAACTCACCAGTGGCCACAGGACTGGAAAAGGTCAGTTTTCATTCCAATCCCTAAGAAAGGCAATCGCAAAGAATGCTCAAACTACCGCACAATTGCGCTCATCTCACACACTAGTAAAGTAATGCTCAAAATTCTCCAAGTCAGGCTTCAGCAATACATGAACCATGAACTTCCAGATGTTCAAGCTGGTTTTAGAAAAGGCAGAGGAGCCAGAGATCAAATTGCCAATATCCGCTGGATCATAAAAAATGCAAGCGAGTTCCAGAAAAATATCTATTTCTGCTTTATTGACTACGCCAAAGCCTTTGACTGTGTGGATCACAATAAACTGTGGAAAATCCTGAAGGAGATAGGCATACCAGACCACCTCACCTCCCTCTTGAGAAATCTGTATTCAGGTTAGGAAGCAACAATTAGAAGTGGACATGGAATAACACACTGGTTCCAAATAGGAAAAGGAGTGTGTCAAGGCTGTGTATTGTCACCCTGCTTATTTAACTTATATGCAGAGTACATCATGAGAAATGCTGGGCTGGAAGAAGCATAAGCTGGAATCAAGATTGCTTGGAGAAATATCAATAACCTCAGATATGCAGATGACACCACCCTTATGGCAGAAAGTGAAGAGGAACTAAAAAGCCTCTTGATGAAAGCGAAAGAGGAGAGTGAAAAAGTTGGCTTAAAGCTCAACATTCAGAAAACTAAGATCATGGCATCTGGTCCCATCACTTCATGGGAAATAGATGGGGAAACAGTGGAAACAGTGGCAGACTTTATTTTTTGGGACTCCAAAATCACTGCAGATGGTGACTGCAGCCATGAAATTAAAAGATGCTTACTTCTTGGAAGGAAAGTTATGACCAACCTAGATAGCATATTAAAAAGCAGAGACATTCCTTTGCCAACAAAGGTCCATCTGGTCAAGGCTATGGTTTTTCCAATGGTCATGTATGGATGTGAGAGTTGGACTGTGAAGAGCTGAGTGCCGAGAAATTGATACTTTTCAACTGTGGTGTTGGAGAAGACTGTTGAGAGTCCCTTGGACTGCAAGGAGATCCAAACAGTCCATCCTGAAGGAGCTAAGTCCTGGGTGTTCATTGGAAAAACTGATGCTGAAGCAGAAGCTCCAATCCTTTGGCCACCTCATGCGAAGAGTTGAGTCTTTGAAAGAGACCCTGATGCTGGGAGGAATTGAGGGCAGGAGGAGAAGGGGATGACAGAGGAGGAGATGGCTGGATGGCATCACTGACTCGATGGGCATGAGTTTGAGTAAACTCCAGGATTTGTGATGGACAGGGAGGCCTGGCGTGCTGCAATTCATGAGGTCTCAAAGAGTCGGACACGACTGAGGGACTGAACTGAACTGAACTGAACCTCACTTTGTCTTTTTCTCTTGCCGTGTAGTTTAAAGGCTCGTGGTGGTTTAGTCGCTAACTTGGGTTTGACTCTGCGACTCCATGGACTGTAGTCCCCCAGTCTCCTCTGTCCATGGGATTTCCCAGGCAAGAATAGTGGAGTGGGTTGATATTTCCTTTTCTAGGGGATCTTCCCAACCCAGAGATTATATCCCTATCTCCTGTTTGTCAGGCAGATTTTTTACCACTGAGCCACCTGGGAAGCCCAGTTTAAATGATAATTGTCTCTGATTCATTCCATCAGGAAAGGAAACCAAACATCTTTCTCCTACTAAGTAGCAGGGATGTCAATTTCTCAGGGTTAGCCTTAGCAGACCAGGCTCTTCCAGTGCTCATTTCTCTTTTATTGTTTTTTTCCATGTGACTGGCCAGAGTATGGCAATTTCCAAAAGTCTGCCTTGAATTTAGCAAGCAAAACAGCCTATTAAAATTGAGACCAAATTATTCATAATCTAAACCAAGACATTTTTGTGAGTGAAATAGGCACTATTAGTAATTGTACTAGACAAGAAGCTTAAATCAAAATGATACTGGCAAATATGCCTTAGAGTCTTACAAACCAACCCAGCTTATCAGAGTTTTGCAATTGTTTTGCAGTTATTCCTTATGCATCCCTCTACTTCATGAAACTCACAGAAAGTAAAGATGGTGGCCTGAAAAAATATTTTAAATATTTAAAGCAAAACTCATGAGCTCTGAAACACCACCCTCGTCAAATGTCATTCTGGACGCTTACCAACTGACTTATTTAACTTTTCTTTCCCCAGTTTCTTCATCTATAAAATAAAAGTTAAAAACGGTAGGTGTTTCATATGAAGGGTGGGTGATTTATTGAGATTTGTTTAGTCGAGCCTATGGTCTACCTTAGTAAATGTTTCATGTGCAAAGAAAAGACTGTGCATTCTGTTGTTGTTGGGTCGAGTGTTCTATAAATGGTCTTCAGGTCAGGTAAGATTATAGTGTTGTTAAAACCTACTGTATGCTTATTGATTTTCTGTCTACTTGTTCCATCAATAACAGGTAGAAGAATATTGAAATCTTCACCTTTAATTGTGGATTTGTCACTTTGTAATTTTAGTTCTGTCAGTTTTGGCATCATGGAGCGTGGATCTCTTTTATGAGGTATATACATTTTAGAACTGTTATTCTTTTATGAATTGTACCTTTTATTATTATGGAATATCTCATTTTATCTCTGGAAACATTCCTTGTCCTGCAGTCTATTTTATCTGTTAGTAAAATATTCCCTTTATCTTATCATTAAAGTTCATTTTGTTTTAAATTTTCTTATCCTTTGCTTTTAACCTGTATCTTTATATTTAAAAGTGGATTTCTTCTGAGTATCATATAGTTGAATCTTGCATTTTTATCTAAACCAACATACACTGTCCTAACTGTTTTTTCTGCTTAGACTAAAAATAATTACAGATATGTTTTGATTAACTGCATCTATGATCTTCCTGTATATTCCATTTTGTTTCTCATTTCCTGCTTTTTTTTAAAGATCACCTATTTTTTATTATTTCACTTTGTTCACTCTATTGTCATGTTAAGTAGAACTCTTTCTATGTCTTAGCTGAAAGCTTCCAATATGCATCTTTAACTTATCATGATCTAGCTTCAAATAAAATTACTCTGCTTTGTGTATCATTCTTTATGAAATATCTATCATGCATTTTATTTCTACATATTTTATAACCCTGCAATACACTGATTTTTATATTCCCTTTAAGAAGTTACTTTTTAAAAGAATAATAAATGAGGAAAACCAATTTTATTCACTAACATATACCATTCAATCATTAATTGATCCATTGTGTAGATTGTGTTTCTAGCTGGTATCATTGCTTTCAGCTCAAAGACTTCCTTGTACATTTCTTGTAGCTTAAGTGTACTATAGTAAATTCTCTCATTTTTGTTTACAATAAACTTTCTTAGTTTTGTTGTATTTTTGCTCTGAAATCTATTATTCTGATATTTGTATAGCTTGTCCAGCTTTCCTTCTTTTTATTAACATTAGCGCCCTGTCTTTTTCCACTTATTTCACCTGTAATCTATTATATTCTGTACATGTAAAATGGGTATTTTTAAACAGTAGAGAGTTGGACCTTGTTTTTTATCCAATCTAAAAAATCTCTGATTCTTAACTGGGGTGTCTAAATCACTTACATTTAATGTGATTAATGACATCAGTTCAATTCAGTTCAGTGGCTCAGTCCTGTCCCACTCTTTGTGACCCCATGGACGCAGCACACCAGGCCTCCCTGTCCATCACCAACTCCTGGAGTTTACTCAAACTCATCTCCATTGAGTCGGGGATGTCATCCAACCATCTCATCCTTTGTCATCCCCTTCTTTTCCCACCTTCAGTCTTTCTCAGCATCGGGGTCTTTTCAAATGAGTCAGCTCTTCACGTCAGATGGCCAAAGTATTGGAGTTTCAGCTTCAACATCAGTCCTTCCAGTGAACACCCAGGACTGATCTCCTTTAGGATGGAGTGGTTGGGATCTCCTTGCAGTCCAAGGGACTCTCAAGAGTCTTCTCCAACACCACAGTTCAAAAACATCAATTCTTTGCCACTCAGCTTTCTTTATAGTCCAGCTCTCACATCCATACATGACTACTGGAAAAACCATAGCCTTGACTAGACAGACCTTTGTTGGCAAAGTAATGTCTCTGCTTCAATATGCTGTCTAGGTTGGTCATAACTTTTCTTCCAAGGAGTAAGTGTCTTTGAATTTCATGGCTGTAGTCACCATCTGCAGTGATTTTAGAGCCCAAAAAATAAAGTCTGCCACTGTTTCCACTGTTTCCCCATTTATTTCCCATGAAGTGATGGAACTGGGTGCCATGATCTTTGTTTTCTGAAGGTTGAGTTTTAAGCCAACTTTTTGACTCTCCTCTTTCACTTTCATCAATAGGCTCTTTAGTTCTTCTTCACTTTCTGCCACAAGGGTGGTGTCATCTGCATATCTGAGGTTATTGATATTTCTCCAAGCAATCTTGATTCCAGCTTGTGCTTCATCCAGCCCAGCATTTCTCATGATGTACTCTGCATATCGTCAAGGCTAGTCAAGGCTATGGTTTTTCCGGTAGTCATGTATGGATGTGAGAGTTGGACTACAAAGAAAGCTGAGTGCCAAAGAATTGATGCTTTTGAACTGTGGTGTTGGAGAAGATTCTTGAAAGTTCCTTGGACTGCAAGGAGATCCAACCAATCCATCCTAAAGGAGATCAGTCCTGGGTGTTCATTGGAAGGACTGATGTTGAAGATGAAACTTCAATACTTGGCCACCTCATGCGAAGAGTTGACTCATTTGAAAATACCCTGATGTTGGGGAAGATTAAGGGCAGGAGGATAAGAGGATGACAGAGGATGAGATGGTTGAATGGCATCACCGACTCCATGGACATGAGTTTGGGTGGGCTCCGGCAATTGGTGATGGACAGGGAGGCCTGTTGTGCTGCAGTTCATGGGGTTGCAAAGAGTCCTACACGACTGAGTGACTTAACTGAACTGAGCTCTGCATATAAGTTAAATAAGCACAGTGACAATATACAGCCATGACGTACTACTTTCCCTATTCTGAACCAGTCTGTTTTTCCAGTTTTTCCAGTTCTAACTGTTGCTTCCTGACCTGCATACAGGTTTCTCAAGAGTCAGGTCAGGTTGTCTGGTATGCCCATCTCTTTTGTAATTTTCCATAGTTTATTGTGATCCACACAGTCAAAGGCTTTGGCATAATCAATAAAACAGAAATAGATGTTGGTTTGTTTTAAATATACCGTCTTGCTATTTAGTTTCTATCAGTTCCATATATCTTTTGTTCCTTTCCCCCTCTATTACTGCATTCTTTTGGATTGCATTTTTATGATCCTTTTTTATCTCCATGGTATGCTTATTAGCTATAACTCTTTGTTGTATTATTTTAATGGTAACTTTAGTGTTTACAATATACATACTTTACTTGCTAGAGTCTACCTTCAGGTGGCATTACATTACTTCATGGATAAAATAAGTTCCTTAAGACAGTATACTTTACATTTTTCCTCTCAGACATTGTGATAGTATAGTCAGAAATTTTAATTCTTCATAATGTTATAAACCCAATAATAGGTTATTATTTTCTCTGAAACTAAAGAAATTTAAATAATAGAAAAGTCTTTATTTTATCTATGCAGTTACTATCTCTTGTGATTTTCATTCCTTTGTGGAGGTCAGATTTCTATGTGGATTATTTTGCTTTTTCTTGAAGAACTTGCCTTAACATTTCATGTGCAAATCTATTGTGAAGAATTTTTTTTTAAAAATTTTATTTATGTTTCTGGAAAATCAATATTTGTTGCCTTCTGAAGGATATCATCACTGGGTAAAGAATTCTGAGTTGGTATGTTGTGTTTTGTTCATTTTATATTTTAAAACTATTTCTGCATAGTCTCCTAGATTTCATCTCCAACAAGAACTCTACTGTCATCTTTATCTATTTCCCCATGTGTGTAATGTGATTTCTTTCCCTTTGGATGCTTCTGTGTTGTTGTTATTGTTTCTCTTTCTTAATCATTAGTTTTAAGCAATTTGATTATGATATGCCAGTGTAGTTTTCTTTGCATTACTTCTGCTTAGGTTTCATTGTACTTTGAATTTTAGGTTTATAGTTTTCAACATATTTGGAGAAGTTGGGGCCATTATTCCTATTTTCTCTACTTCGCATCCTGTCATCTCTCCTTTGGAGATTCCAGTTATGTATATATTTGATCACTTGAAAACTTCCTACTGTTTACCTGTGCTCCATTATTTCAGCCTCATTGCATTCTTGGATAATTTTTATTGCTCTATCTTCATACAACTGATCTATTCTGATGCAATATCTAACATGCCACTAATCTCACCCAGTGTATTTTTCATGTCAGGAGTGCAGTTTTCAAATCTAATAGTTGATTTAGGTCTTTTTTACTAAATTACTTGTTTCTACTTAACAAAATATTTCCCTAGGCCAATGGTTCTAAGTCTGGGGCAATTTTATCGTTTGAGAGAAGTTTGACAATGGCTGGATAAATTTGATTGCTGCAATGAGAGAAGGGAGTAATGGATTTTAGTGGTAAACGCCAGGGATGTTGCCAACTATTGCACATTGCTAAAGGTAGATCCCATGTTAAAACAAACAAAAAGAACTGCTTTGATGTCTTTCTCTATTAATCTTGTTATATACACGTTTTTAAATTTAGGTTTGATTGGCATTTCCCTCATTATTAGCTACATTGTTTTGCTTATTTTCAAGGCTTAAAATTTTTGATTAGACAACAGGTGCAATTTTTTTCTCTTTTTTTGCTGGATAAAATTATATTCTTAAAAATATTGAGATCTGTTTTGGGATGCAGATTAGTTGTGCCTATGTGCTGTGTGCTCAGTTATGTCTGACTCTTTGAGACCCTGTGGACTATAGTCCACCAGGCTCCTCTGTCCATGGGATTCTCCAGGCAAGAATACTGGAGTGGGTTGCCATTTCCTTCTCCAGAGAATCTTCCTGACCCAGGGATCAAGTTCACATCTCCAGCATCTCCTGCTGGCAGGCGGCTTCTTTACCCACTGAGCTACCTGAGAAGCCCATGCAGATTAACTACTTGGGCACAATATGATTCCTTCATATCCTGCTTTTTAACTTTGCTAAGTGGAATCAGAGATGAATTTAATATAGGTCTTTATTTTTTCCATACTGAGACAAGACCAATTCTAATGCTTTAATAAATTTTGGAAGCTTTCCAATCTGATTGTTGGAATATGGTAGCTTTCCTGGTCTTGTTTTGATACTGGGCCCTGTTCCCTCAGTCCTTTCAGATAGTCTTTCCCTGATCTCAGGCAGTTTTCACGTATGTATGTACTAAAAGGTAATCAACTGAACACTTAAGTGGTACTCTCTGCATATACACAGAGTTCCTTTTCTGTGTATCTCTTTTCCCTTTGGTACTCTGCCATGCAAGATTTAACTACTTTTTCATCATGGAACTCCCAGTTCCCTATCCTCAACTCAAGGAGCCTTTGCCTTAGAATTCTCCCTGAATTGCGACCTAGAAAACTTCTCTAGGCAGAAAACTTGAAAGAGTTCATCACATTTATTCTCATATCTTGGGATCAGGATACTTTTTCACCTTATGTCTCCTGTCTTAGGAGTTGTTATTTTATATTTTTATTATTTTATTTATTGTTTTAGGACTTTGTGAGCATTCTATATTGGGTAACTCTTTTTGGTGGAGTGGTGATTTAGTCACTAAGCCTTGTCCGCTTTTTGCAATTCCATGGACTGTAGCCTGCCAGGCTCCTCTGTCCATGGGATTTTCCAGGCAAGAATGTTGAAGTGGGTTGCCATTTCCTTCACTCAGAGATCTTTCTGACCTAGGGTTTGAGCCCTCATTTCCTACATTGCAGGCAGGTTCTTCACCACTAAGCTACCAGGGAAGCCCCTAATTTTGGGTATCTTCCTTTAAATAGTTTTATTTAGCCAGGCAGTTTCATATAGATCAGCTTGAGCTTTTCCATACATTTTTTCTTTTTTTGGAAACATATTCCCAGTTTTTTTTAGGAGTCATGTTTGTCTGGAATCACATTTTTTTCTAAGACTAGTCTAGCCTGATTATTAAAGCATGACCCTTCTAGGCTCTACTGAATGCCTTACATGTCAAACAGGCTTTATCACTCATTGCTTAGAACTTAAATGTCTTCTAGCCTTGTGTGAGAGCTGGGAAGTATTTACATTAAAGCTTTTTGGTAGCTATTTGTTCCCTGATCTTGCTGAATCTCTTCACTTTAAATGTAATTTCTGAGACCTGTTTATTTGCCATTCCTTCTTCAGTATAATTCCAGTGACCACTTCACTATTTAAAATGAGAATAATGGATTTTCATTAGAATGTTCACATTTTTTAATGATTATATGATTAATAAATATCTCTAAAATCAATGATGGGGCTCCAGGCTTAATTAAAAGGAATCTAAATTTAACAAGGTTAAAGATATTTTCTTTCTTTGTGCACCATCTGAGTGTCTGTTAAAGTCCTGGGCACAGAGAATGTGCTCAATAAAACCTTAGCTGAAGGAATAAGTTCATGAATTCACTCTGTGGCTCTTCAATAAATTTTTTTTTTCTTGCCTTATCCTTGAGAGGAAGTAAAAGAAGTAAACATTATTATTGCATTTACCTGTAAATAAAATTCAGTGAAATAAAATACAGTTTATAAGGTCATTTATTATTCCTTAGTCCTGTAAGTAGGTCTTGTCTCTACTAATGTAAAATGTTTTCTTCAGAAAACATAGTTCTATCATTTCCCCAAATGAAATAGGAAATAGCATCAACAAAAGGAAAAACATCAAAATCCTTTGAAATAGTTTAAAGTAAACTCCCAGTTATCCAGTAAACACCAAAGGAAATAAACAAATTCAAACTAACTTAATCCCGTAGCGCATCTGAGCATGTTTCATGGTATTTCACTTTAATGTTAGTTACAAATCTCCCTAAGTTAACCAAGAAGAGTTAATTTCCTCATTTGAATTGAAATCTCCTGCCTCAGGGTGAAAAGTATTTATGGGACAAACTTTAACTTCAGCTAGGAAAATGTTCAATAAAAAAGTGAAAGAGAAAGACATTGAAAGACACAAAATCAATATAAGAATCCAATCCCTAAACTTTGATGGGGGGTTGGCATCAAACTTATGATGGAGGAACCTAGGAAAAATACCACTCCCAGGTACCCTAATAAGAGCTACAGCATCAGAAGCAACAACAAAAATCTGCAATCCACAAAATGACAATTCTCTTATGGACAAAGTTGGAAAATAACCACCTAATTTGAAATCTAAGGAAAAATAGATACTTCTCGAGAGAGACTGAACCAAACAACTGCTTTTTCTGGGGCAAATTCTGTATAAGTAGGCAAAAAGAATTTAGCTAAATATTTTAATGAACAGCCACTTCTCATGGACTACCATGAGACTGTGACACAAAAAGAATCTGATCCAACTTTCAGGCTCTTCTTCATAGACTGGAAGACTTTCACAAGAAAGATTGGTGACAGAGGAAATTATGAGAAAGCCTCCTCCTGGTGTAAACCTAGTGAATAACAGCAGCCTTTGAGGGGGAAAGTATACAGCCCTGCCCAGATATTTCTCCCCTATTTTCCCAACAGAACAACACACATTTTAAGTTGCTGAGACAAAAGTCACAAGTCACTCACCCTCAAAGCATAGGGGAAAGCCCAGTGCAGTTGGAGGAAGGGAACACAGTAGAATCTTCTATCCCTAGGGAGGAGACAGAAAAATGTCGAAGGCCCAAACCATTAGAGATTCCCTAATGAGCCGCAAAGAGTCAGACACGACTGAGTGACTAACACACACACACACACAATGGGGAGAGACAGGATCATTCAGAAGGTCCCACCCCTGCAGCCCAGGCGAACCTAGGCCTGGGGATGAACCAGCGCAACGGAGTGTGACTCATCTGTGTGTCTCTCCTCCCCCATTCCACTAAAAAGCTAGTAAGTGCCGAGTAACAAAAACCAGCAGTCCACTGCTGGCGAGGGGGAAGAACCTGGAAAGAAACTTCCTGCAAGCTGAGGGGCAAAGGGAAGACTTAGCCCTGAAGCACACCAGCACGAATTACAAAGTAAGTTAGAGCAATTCGAAGAATGTGATATATTGCGTATAACCAAAGCAACAAGACCCACACTCAGCTAAACTTTCTGGACTAGGTAGATTTAACTCTGTCACATTAAAGAAATCTCAGAAGACAAGCTGTGTCTGCTTCTGGAAAGGTATTACTTACTTGAGAAAATAAACGCAGAACACAGCACCCATGAGCTATGGACAATGTCAGATGTCCTAATATGCAGATAATAGGAATCTCTGAAGGAGAAGAAAGGAAGAACAGGCTGGAGAAACATTTGAAGAGATAATGGCCAACATTTTTCTAAAGTTAAGGGAAGACATCATGCCACAGATGTAAGAATCTTAGAAAACATCACACAGAGTTAATAGCAAAATGAGTAAATAACTAAATAAAGAGAGAAGTAATGTGTAAATACACCAATGAATAAATATTAGGTACATCATAATCTAATATTTACTAATGATTGCTTATTACTTCCTTGCTTGTTTATAGATACATCATAGTTGGGCTTCCCTGGGGCTCAGGCAGTAAAGAATCTGCCTGCAGTGCGGGAAACCTGGGTTTGATCCCTGCGTTGGGAAGATCCCCTGGAGGAGGGCAGGGCAGCCCACTCCAGTATGCTTGCCTGGAGAATTCCCATGGATGCAGGAGCCTGGCTGGCTACAGTCCATGGGGTTGCAAAGAGTCAGATGTGACTGAGTGATTCAGCACAGCACCGCATAATCAAACCTACTAAAATCAGTCACATGGAACATACGAATGACCAGTGGTTTTCAAAACAACAGGGATTTCAAAACACTAAAAAACAGATCCGCCACCTGATTGAGTATCCCATTTCTGCATATATATATATGTCCAAAGGGAAAAAAAAAAAAAACAGTTCATAAAGATATATTTGTATTCCTCTATCCCTTTTAGCTTTATTCACATTAGCTAGGTTATAGAAACAACCTAAATGTCCTTCAATAGATGGATGGATAAAAAATATGGCAAACATATAAATTGGAATTTTATTAAACATAACAAGAAAGAAACCCATCCCTCTGCAATAAAATGGCTGGACCTTGGGAGCATTATGCCAAGTGAAGTAACTGAGACAAAGAAAGACAACTATTGTATAATATCACATATATGTGGAATCCAAAAAAGCTGAACTCATAGAAACAGAGACCAGAATGGTTGTTACCAAGGGCTTGGGGAATGAGACATATGGGTAGATACTAGTCAAAAGGTAAAAACTTCCAGTTATAAGAGAACTGTGGGGAATTTAATGTGAACATTGTGATTATAATTAACAGTACTATTTTATATATTTATGAGAGGCTAGATCTTAAATGTTCTTACCACAAAAAAGAAATGGTAATTATATGACATAATGGAAGTGCTAGCTAAGGCTATGATGGTAATTGTCTTCCAATTGTATGTTTATCAAATCAATATGTTGTGTACCTTAAATGATGGTATATTTCAATAATACCTCAATAAATCTGGATAAAATAGTCATAAAGAGAAAACATTAAAGAAAGAACCTTCTATGACTGTGTTTTATTTATATGAAGTTTTACTATCCAGGCTCTTTTCCATTGAAGTCAATTTTTTATACTTCTATCAGTCAATTCTTTATTGGTCATTATATACCAAGTACAGTTTGCATGTCAAATGCAAACCACCAATAAATTCAATAGTCTGATTTCAGGTCAGGTTCCTTTTCCATATAGACAGACCACCTTAGCAGCTTCTCTGATCTCTTTGTGTTTTGTATGATTGCTGAATTCCCACAAACTTTCAACACTTTTACTTCTCCTTTAGATCAGGGTGTCTAAAGTTAATGAAGTTGACTCACCTTTTGTGATGATTCCCAGTTCTCAAATTTCAAAATTTCTTATTGCTCTCCCTTTCTCCCTCCATCTTTCTGCACTGGCCAAAACTTAGCCTCATAGAATTTGTGCTTCTAGGCCTAACCCACTTTTATAAAAAATAGGTTTCTCCAAGTGTAATTTCCCACGAAGCTTACAAAAACCAAAATAACCTACAAGGGAATGAATCACCTGTGTTTAAAATACATCAAAACATTTTATAAGCTGATTCTATTTATGCTTTCAGCAACTTGACCTGGTTTCACAAGTCTTTTCTATATAAAACTAGATCTCCCCAAGTCTATATTTTTGAGAGGACCTATTTTGCTGAAATGTTTTCCAGATATGATCTCTAACATAGGGATCATCTGAGGAAACCATCTCTGGCAAATGACCAATTCTAATTCTGTTCTTAAATAAAGTATACTTATAAACTTCTATTGTTATTATGCACTTAGGGAAATAATTAAAAGTGAGTGTGTGTATGGGGAATTTCCTAAAGACTTTTATTATGAAAATCTAACATGAAAATGAAGTGAATGTGTTTAAATTTTGATGTTGATTATGCTTTGGATAACAATGTACAGTGACTAGACATTTTTAAAATATACTCTGACCACAATGTTGATTTTATTGATAGCATTTTTAAACATCATTTAAAAACATTTTTAACATTTTAAAACATTAAACAATTTTAAACATCATTTTAAAAATTAACACAGTTCTTCTGATCCAAGAAAAGTCTATACTTAATTATCAAGCCCAAAATGTTACCTTTCCTCTTTCCATACATATTTCTGTTTTAGAATTTTGGGCTGGCTTTCTTCTAATGAACAGGAAGAGGAAGAGAGATCATTGCATATGATCTTTATAAAAGGATATCACTGTATTATTCTTCTCTTTCTTTTCCTTTCTTTTCTCTTCCCTTCTTTTCTATTCTCTACTGTTCTTTTACTTACAGAGACACTGAGGCTTACAGAGGTAAGAAAGATGCCTAAAATCTCTCAACTAATTAAGACTAGTATAAGGACTTTTTTTAAATGTGCACTTTCACTCTTGAACCGATTGCTTTAAAGCACTGCCTCACTGTAAGAGTGGTGAACAGAGGATGAAAATAGGTCCAGTGTTGCAATGTATATCTTGTTCCTTTACATGATTCTTTGAGATGATACCTATCTTTTGCATGCATGCGTACTAAGTCACTTCAGTCATGTCTGACTCTTTGCAACCCTATGGACTGTAGCCCAGCAGGCCCCTCTGTCCATGGGATTCTCCAGGCAAGAATACTGGAGTGGATTTCCGTGCCCTCCTCCAGGGGATCTTCCTGACCCATGGATTGAGCCCACATCTCTCATGTGTCCTGCTTTGACAGATGGGTTCTTTACCACTAGCACCACCTGGGAAGCCCCACCAGTCCTTTTAATGCCTTTAAAACTTGTGCCTTCAAAGAAACAATTTAATATGCTAGCTACTAGTAGTCAAAGTATGTTCTGAGAAGGAATATTAACAATGTATCTCTTGCCTGTCCTATTTCTCAGAGGAAACACTAGAATGTGAGGGTGGTGTGCCCCAGAACCATGGAGGTACTGCTTTCTTTCTTTAAAGGTTATATCTGAAAAATAGACTTTCTTCCCAATTTCTTAGTGCCTGGTTTTTAAGCATTGTATTCAATAGGTCCATAAGAGTAGATTAAATTTGATTAACATAGTCTATTTTTAATTTTTCCAGCTTACTTATGAGCCATCTGGAACAAATTTCATGGAAATTAAAAGCTTAAGTGTAGTGCTATGCTGTAACTTAAGTGAATTTAAAAGTTTTCTGCCACTTTTCTGAAGAAGTGATTACAGTTTCACTAAGGATAGAAAAAAATGATGCTATGACCCATTACTGGTAAAGGTGTGGTAAAGTAGCTTTTTTATAGACTGACAATAATGCTGACCCATGTAACTTTTGGAAAGGTGTGTCAAGGACATTGCAACATTAATACTATTTGATCTATGATTCTATATCTAGTAATATAGACAAAACCATTGATAGAGACAAACAATTATGTATAAGGATATCATCACAGTGGTATTAATAATCAAAAGCTGGAAACAACCAAAATATTTTATAATAGGGAACTATATAGTAATATTGCGCATATCCATATAATATAATAATAAGGAGGCATTGGAACTTTTTGAAAGAAATTGTAATGGTATGATTGTAGTGGCTCAGACAGTAAAGAATCTGTTTGCAATGAAAGAGCCCTGGGTTCAATCCCTGGGTCAGGAATATCCTCTGGAGAAGGGAATGGCTACCCTCTCCAGTTTTCTTTCCTGCAGAATTCCATGGACAGAGGAGCCTGGTGGGCTACAGTCCTTGAGGTTGCAAAGTGTCAGACACAGCTAAGCAACTAACACTTGTGGGCATACATGAATGTATGTATAAGCAGATATACATAACTAGATACTTATCAAGAGAGCAAAATAGAAAAGGAGGATTGGTGATTGATTTTTAAATTATTTATCTGCATTTTCTAACTTTTCTAAAATGAGCATATGTTACAGATAGGTTGATCTTACACTCAACATTTCCTAGAAGAGCTCTAGTTTACTCCAGGGTAATTACTTATAGTGCTCCTTGCAGAAGTGTCACTGGACAATAAATTATATGGTCCAACTAAGTATAATTGGGAAAATTAGCTTAAAAATAACCACAAAGAGTATAGGATTAAACTGTAATTACTTGCACAGGAAATATGAAGGGTATTTAAAATTCAGCCCAATATCTCTTATATACAAACTATACGAATCTTTGATCACATAAAAAGAACAAGATAATTTGTGAACAAAACATATTCAAAGGATAACACCTGAAATTACAACAACTGAATATGTAACTCTTAATTTCAGACACTTGAGTGAGCAAGTTTTTAAACATTTTCTGAAGTATTTGGAGTAAGAGTCTTACAATTTCAACTTAAGGGATTATTAAACTTACACTTTGCAAATGTACTAAAAGTAGAATACCAGATTAAATGCCTTCTCAAGGACAATGAATTGATTCTTCACCTGAATTTCCTCTGGCACTAATAGAAAAATCTGAACTTTAGTAAACAAATATTTAAAAGTACCTCAGGGGATACTATTCTAATAAATTCAAAGTAGAAAAGAAGAACTTATGATGAAATAATTATAAATCAATGCAACTTTAAGTACATTTTGTCTAATTTCTGTCACATTTCTCTGTAGTGCACTTCATACATAATGCCTGAAATTATCATCTTTTTGTGGGTACCACATCAAACCAAACTTACTAACATTTAGTTCCAAACATCTTTTCACTCCTTCTAATGGCACATTAGCCAACCTCTGCCTCTCTGCTGAGAAATTTAAAGAAATCAAACCTTAGGAATGCATTTGATTGAAACAATGAATGACCTGACACTTTGGCTAAAAATCTTGCTCTTTATTAACAACAAACTGGATTAAACATGAGATGGATTGCCTTCAGGGTAATAGAGAGACAGATGCCTACAATGGTGATTGACTAGGAGATGAAGGGAGCCATAACACTCAGGAAGGGAAGGCAGCCAACACAATGAACCCAACTGCATGGTATTACCTACTAAACCATATACGTATGGATGATTCTTATTTTCCCTCATGTACTGTTAGTTTTCTTGAAATGAAAAGTCATAGACTATCGTAAGAAATGTACTACATTCTTTATATCTGTAGATAATACATTTTGAATCCATTAAATCAAGACAGAGATATGCAGAAGGGAAATGTTACCAAATGGATCATTCGTGGGGAAAAAAAACATATATGTATATATATATATATGTGTGTGTGTATATATATATATATATATAAAACCTTAAAGATTTCAAGTGATTGCAAACTCACTACAAGTCAGAAAAGTGATTCAACAAATATAATAACAAAAGCAATAGTAGAGGTTCAGCAGCATAAATGGAACAAGATGAGAAATTATGCCTACTGGTATTTTGATCTACGCATATTAGAGAATGTCATAAATGTTGGTTTCTATTCTGTTAGCCAGGGGTATAGAGGAGCAGTTGAAAACAAGATAGAAACATGAAAGAAGACAACCAGAATAAATAACAGTCATAACAACAGCAAAATCCAGTAACTAGAGTACGCAAAATAGAGGGAAGATGGATTGATCATGAGTGTACTTAAGCATATTTATCTTGGAAAAAAGGGGACTCCGTGGGGTTATGTAGTTCTCTTCAACAATATAAAATGTAGGCATGTAAAAAGGAGGTGATTTAGTTTATGAGCTTCCAGTGGCCATAACTAGTAATTATAGACAGAAAGACATTACACAGTTACAAGAATACTGAAGAAAATAGAGGGATCCTAATTTAAATAAGGTTGCTTTTTAAAATAATATGCCCACCACATCATTAAAGGTATTTACAGAAATGTTCAATAACAATTCAATGACAACAATAACAAAGCAAGTATTTCTGAGGACCTAATATGTACCAGTGATTTTGGAGACCCCCAAAATAAAGTCTGACACTGTTTCTACTCTTTGCCCATCTATTATTTCCCATGAGGTGATGAAACCAGATGCCATGATCTTAGTTTTCTGAATGTTAAGCTTTAAGCCAACTTTTTCAGTCTCATCTTTCAATTTCATCAAGAGGCTTTTTAGTTCCTCTTCACTTTCTGCCATAAGGGTGGTATCATCTGCATATCTGAGGTTATTGATATTTCTCCCAGCAATCTTGATTCCAGCTTGTGCTTCATCCAGCCCAGTGTTTCTCATGATATACTCTGCATATAAGTTAAATAAGCAGGGTGACAGTATACAGCCTTGACGTACTCCTTTTCCTATTTGGAACCAGTCTGTTGTTCCATGTCCAGTTCTAACTGTTGCTTCCTGGCCTGCATACAGGTTTCTCAAGAGGCAGGTCAGGTGGTCTGGTATTCCCATCTCCTTCAGAATTTTCCACAGTTTATTGTGATCCACACAGTCGAAGGCTTTGGCATAGTCAATAAAGCAGAAATAGATTTTTGGGGGGCTCCAAAATTATTGCAGATGGTGACTGCAGCCATGAAATTAACAGACGCTTACTCCTTGGAAGGAAAGTTATGACCAACCTAGATAGCATATTAAAAAGCACAGACATTACTTTGCCAACAAAGGTCCGTCTGGTCAAGGCTATGGTTTTTCCAGTGGTCATGTATGGATGTGAGAGTTGGACTGGGAAGAAAACTGAGCCCCGAAAAATTGATGCCTTTGAACTGTGATGTTGGAAAAGACTCTTGAGAGTCCTTTGAACTGCAAGGATCTCCATCCTAACGGAGATCAGTCCTGGGTGTTCATTGGAAGGACTGATGCTGAAGCTGAAACTCCAATACTTTGGCCACCTCATTCAAAGTGTTGGCTCATTGGAAAAGACCCTGATGCTGGGAGGGATTGGGGGCAGGAGGAGAAGGGGATGACAGAGGATGAGATGACTGGATGGCATCACTGACTCGATGGGCATGGGTTTGGGTACACTCCAGGAGTTTGTGATGGACAGGGAGGCCTGGCATGCATGCTGCGATTCATGGGGTCGCAAAGAGTTGGACACGACTGAGCGACTGAACTGAAATGAATTGAACTGAATATGTACCAGGCACCAACTATTCCATATATAATGCCTTACTTAGCCTTCTTAACTACTTGTTGATACAAGTGTTATTAGTCGTCTTTTACATAGGAGGAAACTATCCATGTCTACAAATGAATAAAAAGTAAAACCCAAGTTTACAGCTAAGCACTCTAATTTTAAAATCTGGCTCCCATTTTTCAGAAGTGGTAAAGGGACACTACATAAATCACTTAAATGGATGAATTAGAAAAATCCATGTCATTTCTTGAGCTTACTAGGTGGCACAGTGGTAAAGAAGCTGCCTGCCCATGCAAGAGACACAGCTTTGATCCCTGGGTTGGGAAGATCCCCTGGAGGAGGAAATGGCAACCCACTCCAGTATCCTTGTCTGAGAAACCCATGGACAGAGGAGCCTGGTGGGCTACAGTCCATTGGGTTGCAAAGAATCAGACATGACTTAATGATTGAGGATACACACACACAGGTTATTTCTGCCAGTTCTACCATTTCATTCCTTATCTCAAAGTTTCTACAGAGAGTAAGAAGCTAATTCAGTGTATTCTGTAAAATGCTACCAAAGTTGCTCTCCCATATGCAGCTGGGGCAGCAGACAGTGCAGCAAGATTGTCTTGAGAAACATTGGGTGAAAAAGGTCCATTTCCCTCTTTAACCAGATATTTAGGCAGAGAAATAGAAAAACACGCTTGGAAATCAGAGGTGTGAACCAGCCTTCATATCAAATACTTTTAAATACAGGCAATTTCTCAGCTCTGATGTGCAAGGTCCATCTGACATTTTGTGTTTTTTAAGTAGAAAAAGTGGGTGGGGTAGAGACCAGAACTGAGAGGAAGGTGAGGGTCTTGGGAGGATAAGGAAGGACTAAGTGTCTCATGAGAGTGTTACTGAAGCAAACTAGGGTCTGCTTGCCTGACATGCAACTAAGCCAATCTACTGAATGAAACCATGTTGTGGTGAAGGAGAGTACAGAGTTTATTGAAAGGAACCAAGCAAGGAGTATAAACAGGCAATGATCAAAAGACCTCAAGTCTCCCAGGGCTTTCAGAAAGGATTTGTAAAGGCAGCGTGAAGGAGAAGATTATATGGTCTGTCATCAGCCCATGCACAATCCTCTGACTGGCTGTGTTGTTTCAGAATGTCAACTGTCAACCTTCCAGTTCCAACTGATCCAGTTTGCATACTGATGATCAGCATGCAATCAACTTTTGCTTCTATGGGATAATGCCTTAGAATGTAGATAGCCATTGGAGAGGTAGAGGAGGAAGCCAGAAATCAGTGTTTCAACTTCTATGTGAGATTCCAGCAGGAGACACACATCCTTGATGTCTCAGCTACACGGTCATTCAGCAAACTGGGACAGCCATGGCAGAGAAACAAGGGTAAGGGTGTAGCTTTTAGGCGGAGAGAAAGAAACTGAAACCAAGCTTCGGTTTGTTTTTAGTTGCATAGTACTGAGTTTACCAACTTGGAGTAAAATAAGGATTTTCCAGTTGCCATGTGGTTTAAGGATGGATGAAAATTTAGATGATTATGGAAAGCAAAAACTGTACATGTTTATTGGTTCATCAGAATATAATATATACATTTGAAAACCAATTAATGAAGCACAGGAGAATTACTGATAAGTTGCTCACTAGGTGTGTCTGGCAATTCTAGCTTCTTTGAGGTTGTAGCATGTCTGTAGATTCCAAATTAGTTATGCTAATAAAACCATCACATAAAAATTATTACCTCCTTCCTTCTCATGTACTTGCCCTTTCGAGGAAGACAATGAAATGGCAATATTGCTTTTAAGAATACAGATAAGCTGCCTTCTAGAAGATCTTTACCTTTATCAATATTATTCACAACTTTATAGGTTTTCAGCAGTTTCAAAAGTAATACTTGTCTAAAATGCCTGCTCAAAAATACCCAGGAGGAAGAGCAGTGAAACTGTGACCACTATCTTTACTTCAAACCAAAAACATTTCTAGGCAAAATAATAGTGAATATAAAATTGTTCTTGCAGTTCCTTTCAACACATTTAAATAGCACCTTTTCATTTAGCATTTCCTTTGCAGGGATTCCCAGGTAACTCAGTGGTAACAGGAGCTGTGGGTTCAATCCCTGGGTCAGGAAGCTTCTCTGGAGCAGGAAATGACAACCCATTCCAGTTTTCTTGCCTGGAGAATTCCTTGGAGAGAGGAGCCTGGAGGACTACAGTCTGCAAGGTCCCAAAGAGTTGGACACGACTGAGCATGCATACGCACACACGTACTCTATATTTATTCCCTTGCTCCTATCCTTTCACTCCTCTGTCTTTAATTTGCTGCATCTCATTGAACTGTCTGATTCACTTTTAAGGAAATGTAAATAATCTGTATTAGTCTTCTACTACTACCACACAAGTTACAACAGACCTAACAGCTTAAATGAAACAAGCGAATTTTCTTACAATTATAAGGAAGTAAGTCAGAAGTCCAGTATGGGTTTCATTGGGCTAAAACCAAGACTCCAGCAGAACCACTGTCCTTTCAGGAAGCCCTAGTGGAGAACTTGTTACCTGACTCATTTGGGTGGTTGGCAGAATTCAGTTCCTTGAAGTTGCAGGACTGAGGTCCTCACTTTGTTGTCTCAGTAGCTCAGGAATGAGACACCTGAGTTCTTTGGCTTGTTATCCCCTTTCTCCATCTTCAAAGGTAGTAACAATGGAGAGAGTCCCTCTCACATTTTGATTCTCTCCTTTGTCTTCTTTTATTACAGCTCTGTGACTAGCCAGAGTAAGCTCTATGGTTAACAGCTGATGTGACTAAACTGAGCCCACCTGTATAATCTAGGATGCTCTATCTCAAGTCTGTAACCTTCATCATACCTGAAAAATCCTTCTGTCAGTCATGGTAACATAGTCACACATTCTGAGGGTTTATGTCTTTGGAGAGCCATTTTTCTGCCTACCACAGGAAAACAGTTCAATGCTGCTGCTCCTTTTTCCTCACCTGTAATGATGAAGCTAAGAAAACATTGCATTTCCCATTCAAATATGCTGCTTTCAAAATATAATGCTAATGATAGCCTACCTTCTACTGATATTTACATTTTCTCTTCCTCTCAGCCTTCTCAGTATGTCAAGTTAATCTGACAAATAAGTGCATACCTGCACCTTTGTAAAATAATCTTAGAACACCACTTCCAAAGAAGCTGACTTCATCATCCCATGTGTTAACGCTTCAGGGGATAGTGATTTTTCACAGGTAGATGGTCTTGTGGTTGGCATCAGAAGAAGGCTCCCTCAAGTCCAGATGGTGTTTATAGGTCACTTATTTAGGTGTGTTCAAAACACCCCAGCATGCAGAATTATTACTGTTTATCTGAAGTGAATGCTGCAATGTACCATCAATATCTCCTATCTCATATCAGTAATAAAGCCTTTATATCCATAACTGCCAGGTGTACTATAGGAAGACTGCCCCCAGCCCTCATCCTGCCCTGGGGACTGTCTGGATTCAAGGCAGAAAGTCCTTCCAAGGTCATGTGGCATCCAGTGATGTATTAACATGAGATATAAAGGTATAAAGAGTCTTAAGGTATAAAGAGTCTTGAGGTATAAAGAGCCCAGACAACTTTGAAATGCCATTATAGTTCCAGTGCTCCTCAGATCAACAGAGGCTTTTGTTGGGATTAAATTACAGCTCTATTTGTCCCATTTTTCAATCATAATTTCATCCTTTCTCTTCCACAGGTATTGATTTCAAGCACATTCTCTAATAAACTTTTTGCATGCTAAACCATCTCCGATTTTGCTTCTAGGGTAAGACAATCTGCAGTAAGCAACACTAAGTGAAGCTTAGAGCATTAATAGCATGAAAGCTTATGTTAATCAATATTAGCCTGCATGGAAATTAATGCAAATTAAAGTGATCTCAGAGAAGGCAATGGCACCCCACTCCCGTACTCTTGCCTGGAAAATCCCATGGACGGAGGAGCCTGGTAAGGCTACAGTCCTTGGGGTCGCTAGGAGTCGGACACGACTGAGCGACTTCACTTTCACTTTTCACTTTCATGCACTGGAGAAGGAAATGGCAACTCACTCCAGTATTCTTGCCTGGAGAGTCCCAGGGACGGGGGAGCCTGGTGGGCTACCATCGATGGGGTTACACAGAGTCGGACACGACTGATGTGACTTAGTAGCAGCAGCAAAGTGATCTCAAGTATTAAAAATGAGGATGATGATAACAATGATAACGAAGATTTTTTGAAAACATGAGTAATCACAAAGTTCATATTGCATGATATACAATAATCTAATAAAGCAATTAAAGTTTTGTGATAAGATATAAACAATTTGATAATTTATCAAAAAGTTTTGTCCGATCACATCCTCTTCATAACAATGCAGATATGCCCGTGTCTTTGTTATTGGAACAGTTATTTAATGTTGATATTACATCTATTTTAAGAGCTATAGACAAAAGTACATAAATGCCATACTGGTGCAAAACATTTAGAAGTAGTTTGGTCAGATAATATTGCTGTTTTCTTAGATAAGGCAGAACAAAGAAGGCATTCAGTGGGATTAATGCAAAGGCTTTAGCCTGCTAAAGAGTTTATGGTATTTTTCTACTTTCCGACAGAGACATGTCATGATCCAAATCATGTAGCCACATGACCAACCTGAGAACAATGTGCAATGTTATCATAAGAAAGAAGACATGAGAGCTAAAGTAAAAAGCTAGGACACTGTTGCAATTGAGAGATACTGAGTAAATGATCTTGGAAAGAAAGAAGAAACATGTGTGGAAGACACTGCAGCAGAGAAACAAGAGATCTTGCCAACTGATTGAATGTATGACACAAATTGGGCTTCCCCAGTGGCTCAGCAGTAAAGAATTTGTCTGCAATGCAGAAGCCACAGGAGAAGCAGTTTGATCCCTGGCTTGGGAAGATGCCCTCCTGGAGGAGGGCATAGTAACCCACTCCAGTATTCCTTCCTGGCAAATCTCATGGACAAAGGAGCCTGATGGGCTACAGTCCATAGAGCTGCAAAGTCAGGCAAGACTGAAGTGACTGAGCATGCACACATGATGCAAGTTGAAGAGTTTAACAGAACTTTGGCTTTTTGGCCTTGAGGAACATGGAATAAATGCCATGCTACCTACATACAGAAACAGAGAAGTATGAGGAAAGATGTTTGGGATAAAGGACTGTTGCATTTGGTTTTGAATATAGTGAGTTATACAGGTTTAAACAAAACTAGGAATGAAATGTGAAAATATTTAAATACTTTAAAGCATTGTACTTAAAACAGAAAAAAAAATTAATCAATTTAAACAGTATAGATAATTTAAATGGAGAAGGTTTTAACTCTGTAATTGAGTATTTGATCAAAACTCTCAAAGGGTAAACAGAGTAATAGATTTTCCTGCTTTCTTCGCTATAATGCAATTGTAATTTCAACCAAATATGACACTCTATCTTCTTTCAAATATCTTCACAAATATAAGAGGGATGGCACAATTAATTCACAACAGTAGGTAACACAAAAGAGCAGCTATTTAAGACACATATTAGGAGTTGGATATGCTTTTCTGCTGGACCTGATTGCTGATCTGGGACTGAATTATATCAGACAGAAATCAGAAATCGGTAGTGAGGGCTTCACTAAGGAGAGCTGGTGTAACCAGATTCATTTCATGCAAGCTCTTCTCATTGGTTTTAGATGATCACGTTCAGTCATTTCAGTCGTGTCCAGCTCTGCGAATCTGTGGCCCACCAGGCTCTTCTGTTTATGGGATTTTCTAGGCAAGAGAACTGGAATGGGTTGCTATGCCCTCCTCCATGGGATCTTCCCAACCCAGAGATCAAAGCTCCCCCTCCTTTCTCCTGCAACTCCTGCATTGCAGGCAGATCCTTTACCGCTGAGCCACTGAGGGAAGCCTTGCTTTAGAGGCTGGGGCACAACTAACTGGACCTGAGCTCACCTAGCTTTTTTGCACATGGAGGGAATGCTGTCATCAGTGGACAAAAAGGAGGAGACAAGGGGCACCTAAGCAACCACAGCTTTGGATATTTGTGCTACAACAATCCTGACTGGGTTGTCATTTTACCTTTGTATTATTTACAAGGAAGGTATGTTCAAGTGAACTGCTAGTTAGAAATACTGAAAACAAAAGACTGAACCATCATAAGGACATAATTTTCTAAGTGACTTTTTAGAAAATTAACTCTGCTCATTACAAATGAGATCATTTCACTCAAACAGGCTTGGATGACATTTAACACAAAATTATATTATTCAAATTACTATATGCATTTTAAAGTAATAGAGCTACATCAGACAGTTTATAGCGTTACACTTAGTTCTTTAGAAAAAAAACACATTTTGACCAACTTCTTAAATAAAATTAGATTTTAAAAATCAGTTTTGAGTTGAAGTGCTTATGTTCATTGCTCAGTCATGTCCGACTCTTTGTGACCCCATGGATTGCAGCAGGACAGGCTTTCCTGTCCTTATGCAAAACACTTATACAAAATAACATGTTAAATTCAGTTGTGTTGCCACATTTTAATATTCTATCTTTATTGGGACTTTCTCAGGAGCCCTCCACTTTCTGTTTCCCCCATTTTCCTAGAATACATACAAAACTATTTACATATACACACACATACTCTCTCTGCATTCAGGTGGAGGTAGAAATATTAGGTAATGTGCAGCAATGGCCCTGATTTTATTCTCTCAATGAGCTGATTATTTAATCTGACATTGAAAAGAAAAGGACAATTTAGGCTCAATCTGGAAGTCATCTACAGTTGATCTCTGTTTTTTTCTCCGTAGGCAAAACCACTAAATTTACTTTAAAATAATTCTTGTAAAATTTACAATTAATGAAGGAAGTTTTAAGAGTCTATGAATTTTTAGAATATAATTAAGCAGTATTTACTTTATATTTCTTTTTGACTTATTTTTCTTCCATAAACGAGAGTAAATATCTCAAAGTTTTATAAAATTTTCATGGGTGGCAGCCAGATGTGATGTTATTATCCCCCCTCATTTTAGATTACAAATAATGAAACAAATGAGTTCAATATAGAGAAAATTGGTTTTTCTAATTTATTTATTTGAATGCCATTTTGTAGTAATTCATGCTAGATTACACATCAGAAAAACAAATCTTTTGATTTAGTGTCAATGGAAGCTTTTCTGATAGACTTCAGATTCTCTCCTCAGACTCCCCTTGGTATATATTGCCTACGTGGAGGAGTAGATTCTCTTTTTAGTTTACTGATAGAGTTTTAAGTACCTAAGTTGTCCCTAAACTTGAGTAAGTACATCTTGATTAGACCCGTTCAGAAGTTCCTGGTACCCCAAGTGTTTTTCTTATTTACATGACTGGCTGATGACATTTCCTTTTCCTTTGCATCTAAGTAGTGCCAAATCACCAATCTCAATAGAATGTGAATGGACGTGAGTTATGTCGTTTCCTGACTGATATGGTTAAGAGCAACTGTCCTTTCTCCATGCTCTCCTCTCTTTTCCCATTTATCACGTGAAGAGAGAGAAAAGCTACAGGATGGAAAGAATGCAGGTCTCTAGTTTACTGTTTAAAGCAGAGAGACCACCTTCTTGTTTGCTCATGTCTGATGTCAGCAAGAAACAAAATTTTATTACTAAGCATTAAGATATAAAGCACTCTTTATAATAGTTAAGCAATTCAAAATGAGACAAGTAAGAATGAGCCTTTACTGTTGTTCAGTCGTTAAGTCATATCCAACTCTTTGAAACTCCATGAACTGCAAAACACCAGGCTTCCCCATCTTTCACTGTCTCCTGGCATTTGCTCAAATTCATGTCCATTGAGTCAGCAATGCTATCTAACCATCTTATTCTCTGTTGCCCCCTTCTCCTTTTGCCTTCACTCTTTTCCAGCATCAGGGTCTTTTCCAATCAGTCAGCTCTTTGTATCAAGTGGCTAAAGCATTGGAGCTTCAGCTTCAGCATCAGTCTTTCCAAAGAGTATTGATGATTGATTTCCTTTAGACTGACTGTCTTGATCCCCTCGTAATCCAAAGGACTCTCTAGACTCTTTTCCAGTACCACATTTAAAAAGCATCAATTCTTTCGTGCTCTGTCTTCTTCATGATCCAACTCTCACATCCACACATGACTACTGGGAAAACCATAGCTTTGACTATATAGACCTTTGTTGGCAAAGTGATATCTTTTTAATACACAGTCTAGGTTTGACATAGCTTTCCTTCCAAGGAGCAAGCATCTTTTAATTTCATGGTTGCAGTCACTGTCTGCAGTTATTTTGGAGCCCAAGAAAATAAAATTTGTCACTGTTTCTACTTTTCCCCTTTCTATTTGCCATGAAGTAATGGGACCAGATGCCATGATCTTAGTTTTCTCAATGCTGAGTTTTAAGTCAGCTTTTCCCTCTCACTTTCACCTTCATCAGGAGACTCTTTAATTCCTCTTCACTTTCTGCCATTAGAGTAGTATCATCTGCATATCTGAGGTTGTTGATATTTCTTCCAGCAATCTTGATTGCAGCTTGTGATTCATCCAGCCTGGCATTTTGCATGATGTACTCTACATAGAAGTTAAATAAACAGGGTAAAAATATACAGCCTTGTTGTACTCCTTTCCCAGTTTGAACCTACTTGCTACATAAAACTAGTAAGCTTCAGTAGCATATAATATGTTTTAAATTGATTGAATTTAGTAAACAAAGATTAAATTTATAATTCTGGGTTTCAAACACCATCATTGGCTCTTGAACTAATGCTTGGCTTTCACCATCTTATAGATTAGAGTTTTTAATTTGATTTACATTTCTTCCTATATTCTTACCTAATACAACCACCAAGGAACAAATAAACAGAGTACTGAGATTTCCAAAAAGAATAAAGAAGAAGAGATCCGACTATTTTCAGAATGAGTGACCCAGTTGCTGAAATTAATTATCCTCCCATTCCGAATCAATTCACAAGTGATTAGTTTAATATAGAAAACTATTATGGGTGTCTAGACATTTTTGATAGCAGAATACAGTCAAATTAATTTTTGTAAAGATTTTATTATTGCACCATATAGCTGGTCCCTAGATGAGTAAAAACATACTGCATGCATGCATCAGTTTCTCAGTAGTGTCTGGCTCTTTGCAACCCTACGGATTAAAGCCTGCCAGGCTCCTCTGCGATATTTCAGACAGGAAAACTGGAGTGCCATGTTTCTACTCCAGGGGATCTTCCAGACTCAAGGATCAAACCCACATCTCTTGTGTCTCCTGAAATGCAGGTGAATTCTTTACCTGCTGAGACATCAGTTAGTCAGTCTGTTCAGTTGTTCAGTCGTGTCTGACTCTTTGCAACCCCATGAACCGCAGCACACCAGGCCTCCCTGGCCATCACCAACTCATGAAGCTTGCTCAAACTCAGGTCCATTGGGTCAGTGATGCCATCCAACCATCTCATCTTCAGTTGTCTCCTTCTCCTCCTGCCCTTAATCTTTCCCAGCATCAGGGTCTTTTTCAATGAGTCAGTTCTTCCCATCAGCTAGCCAAAGTATTGGAATTTCAGCTTCAGCATCAGTCCTTCAAATGAATATTCAGGACTGATTTCCCTTGTGTGTTTGTGTTAGTTACTCAGTCGTGCCCGACTCCTTGCAAACCTATGGACTGCAGCCCACCAGGCTCCTCTGTCAATGAGATTTTCCAGGCAAGGATACTGGAGTGGGTTGCCATTTCCTTCTCCAGGAGATCTTCCCAACCCAGGGATTGAAGCTGGGTCTCCTGCACTGCAGGCAAATTCTTTACTGACTGAGCTACAAGGGAAACCCAAGGAAAACCCGAAAACATGCTGGTTTTAACAGACTCTTATGTGATATAAAGCACTGACTATGTAAAAATCAATGTTCTCTAGATAGCCCATATTTCTCTAAGTTGTCCAATCCAATTTAGAAAATTATATGCAAGGAAGTATATTTGTATATATTTCACATGATTCACATATATTACTTACTTCTTCAAATAAGCTTTAAATTACTTTAAAATATCCAGAATCCAATACTTGGTATTCCCCAAGGCATCTAGCAAAATAATGAACACATAATAAGCATGAAATAAACATATGCTTGTTCCTCTTACTGAATAGATGACTTTAAGAATTGATTCTTAATGCCTAATATTCACTACCATGGTGACTGGGTAATCACAAGGTGTTTATTCCTACCACCTCCTCAGCAACAGGTAGAATCAACATGGTAGAATGCTACTTGTATAAGGAAGGTCAAGAGAAAAATTGGCTAACATTGACCAGTTCCCAGTAGCCTAATGGACAAAAGTATTATACATAACACTGAAAATAGTATTGGGAGAATTTATTTTTCTAACTTTATATATTTAACATTTTAAAATAATATATTTATCTGTAAAAATATGAATTTTATTAATACAAAATCAAAATGCTTTTAAATTGCTATTTTTACATAATAGTATAAAGTCTAGACAATCATAAGCATATTTAGTTTCCATAAATACTTAGCATCCCTCCAGCAATTCATGCCTTTTGTCCAACAATATATCATTAAAGGAATGATGCCATTTTGTAACATCTCAACTGTCACTCTTTCTTTAGTCCTCATCATTTCTGCTTGTTGAGTCTATAAAATCCAAGAATTTTAAGTAACATCGAACCACACAGATTAAAAGGTTTCTATAAAATAGATTGATCATTGATAAGATTTTTGCTGAGAATATATTAATATTACGACTTTAAGAAGAAATTATTGCACAATTCACAATATAGTTCAACAGTTCTCTTAATCTTACATTTTGACTAACACACATGGAAGCCCTTTTGATTTATACAATTGTATAAATAAAAAAAATGTGATTAAAATATAATAATACTGAAAAAAAACTTTCAAACTGAAAAAAAGAAGTGCTTATTTATTCTTTAAAGCATATGTACATGATTTCATGATACATCTTAAAAGCCCCAAACTTTGGGGAGTACATAAATATTTGTTGAGTTTTGACAGCTGTAAGGATTTAGGAAATGAATACTATAGACCATGAGGTTGTAGGTTATGTTCACTAAGTAAGTGACTAAGTTTGCCTTTATAACTTTTCAAAGACTCATGTGTAGCATGTGGTTGTTAAATTATTATTTATATTAAAATCCCATAGTCCTGCTAGACCTTGTGCAGAATGCTTTCACATATAGCATATATGGAATTTTCAAGTAATAGGCCATGCATGAAACACTGTATGCCATGGAGAGATTATCAGAGTGTTGTGTGAAATATCAGTCTCCCTCTTGTGAAGTAAGAGGAAAAGGCAATTGTAGGCAGAGTCCACAAGGTCACTTGCCTCTTCATAAGTGGCTTCATCCATGTTCCTCAAAAAAGAGTGCCCAAATAGAACAAATTCATAAGCATAATGAAATCCCACTGTTGAAACCCATTGTCAGTGATGACAGTGAGCAACAACTGTCTGCTGTTGGTTTCTTGGTATCTGGAGCATGGTCATAGGAATCTGGAATGTTAAGTCCATAAATCAAGGCCAATTGGAAGTGGTCAAACAGGAGATAGCAAGAGTGAATGTCAACATTTTAGGAATCAGAGAACTAAAATGGACTGGAATGGGTGAATTTAACTCAGATGACCATTATATCTACTACTGTGGGCAGGAATCCCTTAGAAGAAAGGGGTAGCCATCATGGTCAACAAAAGAGTCTGAAATGCAGTACTTGGATGCAATCTCAAAAACAAGAGAATGATCTCTGTCTGTTTCCAAGGCAAGCCATTCAATATCACCGTAATCCAAGTCTATGCCTTGACCAGTAACGGTGAAGAAGCTGAAGTTGACTGGTTATGTGAAGACCTACAAGATCATCTAGAACTAACACACAAAAAAGATGTCCTTATCATTATAGGGGACTAGAAAGCAAAAATAGGAAGTCAAGAAACACCTGGAGTAACAGGCAAATTTGGCCTTGGAGTACAGAATGAAGCAGGGCAATGGCCAATAGAGTTTTGCCAAGAAAATTCACTGGCTATAGAAAACACCCTCTTCCAACAACACAAGAGAAGACTCTACACATGGACATCACCAGAAGGTCAACACCGATATCAGACTGATTATATTCTTTGCAGCCCAAGATGGAGAAGCTCTATACAGTCAGCAAAAACAAGACCGGGAGCTGACTGTGGCTCAGATCATGAACTCCTTATTGCCAAATTCAGACTTAAATTGAAGAAAGTAGGGAAAACCACTAAACCATTCAGGTATGACCTAAATCAAATCCCTTATGATTATACAGTGGAAATGAGAAATAGATTTAAGGGACTAGATCTGATAGAGTGCCTGAAGAACTATGGATGGAGGCTTGTGACATTGTAAAAGAGACAGGGACCAAGACCATCCCCAAGAAAAAGAAATGCAAAAAAGCAAATTGGCTGTCTGAGGAGGCTTTACAAATAGCTGTGAAAAGAAGAGAAGCAAAAAGCAAAGGAGAAAAGGAAAGATATACTCATCTGAATACAGAGTTCCAAAGAATAGCAAGGAGAGAAGAGAAAGCCTCCCTCAGTGATCAGTGCAAAGAAATAGAGGAAAACAATCAAATGAGAAAGACTAGAGAGCTCTTCAAGAAAATTAGAGATACCAAGAGAACATTTCATGCAAAGATGGGCTCAATAAAGGACAGAAATGGTATGGGCCTAACAGAAGCAGAAGATATTCAGAAGAGGTTGGCAAGAATACACAGAAGAACTGTACAGAAAAATCTTCACGACCCAGATAATTACAATGGTGTGATCACTCAGCTAGAGCCAGACATCCTGGAATGTGAAATCAAGTGGGCTTTAGGAAGCATCACTACAAACAAAGCTAGTGGATGTGATGGAATTCCAGTTGACCTGTTTCAAAACCTAAAACATGATGCTGTGAAAGTGCTGCACTCAATATGTCAGCAAATTTGGAAAACTCAGCAGTGGCCACAGGACTGGACAAGGTCAGGTTTCATTCTAATCCCAAAGAAAGGCAATGCCAAAGGATGTTCAAACTAAAGCACAGTTGCATTCATCTCACACGCTAGTAAAGTAATGCTCAAAATTCTCCAAGCCAGGCTTCAACTTTAAGTGAACCATGAACTTCCAGATGTTCCAATTGGATTTAGAAAAGGCAGAGGAACAAAAAATCAAGTTGCCAACATTCACTGGATTATTGAAAAAGCAAGAGAGTTCCAGAAAAACATCTATTTCTGCTTTATTGACTATGCCAAAGCCTTCGACTGTGTGGATCACAATAAACTGTGGAAAATTCTGAAAGAGATGAGAATGCCAGACCACCTACCCTGCCTCTTGAGAAACCTGTATGCAGGTCAGGAAGCAACAGTTAGAACTGGACATGGAACAACAGACTGGTTCCAAATAGAGAAAGGAATATGTCAAGGCTGTATATTGTCACCCTGCTTATTTAACTTATATGCAGAGTACATCATGAGACACACTGGGCTGGATGAAGCACAAGCTGGAATCAAGATTGCCCAGAGAAACATCAGTAACATTAGATATGCAGATGACACCACCCTATAGCAGAAAGTGAAGAAATAAAGAGCCTCTTGATGAAAGTGAAAGAGGAGAGTCAAAAAGCTTGGCTTAAAACTCAACATTCAGAAAACTAAGATCATGGCATCTGGTCCCATCACTTCATGGCAAATAGATGGAGAAACTCTGGAAAGAAACAGTGGCAGACTTAATTTTTTGGGGCTCCAAAATCACTGCAGATGGTGATTGCACCATGTAATTAAAAGATGCTTACTCTTTGGAAGAAAAGTTATGACCAACCTAGACAGCATATTAAAAAGCAATGGACCTTTGCCAACAAAGGTCCATCTAGTCAAGGCTATGGTTTTTCCAGTAGTCATGTATGGATGTGAGAGTTGGACTATAAAGAAAGCTGAGCACTGAACAATTGATGCTTTTTTACTGTAGTGTTGAAGAAGACTCTTGAGAGTCCCTTGGACTGCAAGGAGATCCAACCAGTCTGTCATAAAGGAAATCAGTCCTTAATATTCATTGGAAGGACTGATGTTGAAGCTGAAACTCCAATACTTTGGCCACCTGATGCGAATAGCTTACTCATTTGAAAAGACCCTGATGCTGGGAAAGATTGAAGGCAGGAGGAGAAGGGGACAGCAGAGGATGAGATGGTTGAATAACATCACCAACTCGATGGACATGAGTTTGAGTAACCTCTGGGTGTTGGTGAAGGACAGGGCGGCCTGGTGTGCTGCGGTCCATGAGATTGCAAATAGTCGGACATGACTAGTGTCTGAACTGAACTGAGCATGGTCAGTGAGAAACTCTACCCTTGGCATCTCCTTCTGTGGCCTGCAGTATCATAATCCATGTATACACCCCTTCCTGGATGTGGGATCTATGGCACTTCTGAGAGTTTGTGTTCCATATGCTCACCTGTGTAAAAGTCCCTAAGAAATACGTATACCATTTCATGGAAGCAAGATTTGATGATGTTGACGTTTTGTACACATTTCACTGGCTTCCCAATTGGTGTCAGTGGTAAAGAACCTGCGTGCCAATGCAAAAGGCATAAGAGATGCAGGTTCAACCCATGGGTTGGGAAGATGCCCTGGACGAGGGCATAACAACCCATTCCAGCATTCTTGCCTGGATAATCCCATGGACAGAAGAGCCTGGTGACCTACAGTCTACACGATTGCCAAGTGTTGGACCTGGCTGAAACAACTTCAGCTTCACAGCTGAAGCTAGCACTCATGCACGTGTTTCTCTAATACTTATAGTTTTCCTTATTGTAATTATCTTACATAACATTTTTAATGTGTGCAACTGTGTGTGTGTTCAATTGCTCAGTCATGTCTGACTTTGCAACCCCATAGACTGTAGTCCACCAGGCTCCTCTGTCCATAGGATTTTCTAGGCAATAATACTGGAGTGGGTTGCTATTTCCTTCTCCAGGGGATCTTCCTAATGCAGGGATCAAACACCCATCTCTTGCTTGAGTGGATTCTTTGCCACTGAGTCACTTGCAAAGCCATCAAGTCCTAAATAGATATACACAAATTCCAGTGTGTCCTATGTATTTAATATTCCAGATATGGTACTATGGGTTTCCCTGATGGCTCAGAGAGTAAAGAATTTGCCTGCAAAGCAGGAGACACAGGAGATGCAAAGTTGATCCCAGGGTAGGGAAAATCCCTTGGAGAAGGAAATGGCAACCTACTCTAGTGTTTTGCCTGAAAAATCCCTTGGACAGAGGAACTTGGCGGGCAACAGTCCATGGGTTTGCAAAAATCAGACATGATTGAATAATCATGCATTTATGATTTTTCACTATGTGAAAAATATTAGAGGTTTATAACAATTTTAATACTATTATAACAAAAAGCAAACATGTATATTAATTTCTATTAATATTTAATATAAAGATGTGAACTCTATAGGCATGCAAGAACAATTTAGATCAACAGCTTATGAGTTGATAATTATCTTAAACTTTGAATACTTAGTGACCAGTTATCAGCACATCATATTTATGTGGCATTTCATAGGTCTTATGCATATGAAATTATTTTATTTTTACAACTCGGTGAAGAAGGTACTATTATCTTCATTTCACAGATATTTGAACCAGCTGATTTCCTTGAGTCACAGAGTCAATAAGTAGTGAAGCTGAAATCTAAACTATGGTCTTTGCTAACATAATGTACCTTCTCCAAATCCTTAGTTAAATTAGCCTGAGTATCTAAGTAAATGTTATGAATAACCTATACCATAAATTCCCATTATAAATCAGATAATAAAAACACATTAATGAGAATCACTAATCCTCCTATAAAATTTATGTTTGCAGTTGCTTTCTTTCTATATGATCAGTCTCTGTCAATTTGATCTTCCTACAAACATGCTTTATTTTCTATCGCCAACTTTTAGATATAATAAATGATGGGTTAAAAGGATAGAGGGGAAATGTTTGAAATTAATTGAAGCCTGGTGCCTCACCTAAATCATGAAATTAAGTCGAGGCAAAGTCTGTTACTTCTAAAAGACAATTTCATGTTTAAAAAAAGTGAAACACTGGAAATATGAAATAAAACTCTGATGCACTGATGTTGTCTACAAATTGCTACAGAAAAGTGTTTTGCATCACCAGCTTGGTTTCATCACCTCAACTATTATCTATTTCCGAAAGCTTTTCTTGGGAAGTTATGACCGCAATTGACCCAGCTCTTTTCATCCTTCTGTCCCATTAGTTTCAGTGATTATTTTTAATTCTCACTGGACCATGTATAAAGTAAATCTCAATTATCAGATTGTCCAATAGGTATCTACAATATGTTCCTCAGGAGTCAGAAGATAAATGAGAAAGAAATGCAGACCACTGTCACCTCCAGAGGAGAGCTGACTTGCCCAAAGTCACACAGTAAGTTCTGGCAGACTTGTTTAATGTCACCTCTCTTAATATGATATCATTGCTCTTGCTGTCACTAGCCAGAAAATAACTTCCCACATCTGTGAACTGGACAGTATGGTTTACTGAACACTTAATGACAGTAAGCATTAAGCTAACATTCTTTCTCTTTTCATAACAAGGTTTGTAAAATAGAGTCTCCTCCACTGAACCCTTCTTGATTGAACAGAAATGAATACAAATTGCCTTGCCCTGCTTCTAATTCTGGAGGGCAGCTTGTATTTCCACAGCGTGAAGTGTCATGGGAAGCTCTACTAAGGTTTTGAATGACTGTAGTACCTTATATTCTGACTCCTGACTTCTTCAGGTACAACTTCTTGAGAGAATTCAAAATATTTGGGGAGCAAAACTTCTAGCATTATGTTCTTTCTACTACCATACACAAACACATATTTGTTATCTGATTTTTTGAGGCAAACCTCAACACCAAAGGAGACTCAAGAACATTGCACTGCTCCATCTGGTGAAATACTCTGACCTCGGTTGGCCCTGGAAGGCAATCACACCCCTCTGCACAATAAAATCTCATATAAATATCAGCCATTACCAGTCTAAGACTCATTTTACAAATGGAGAAAATAATTGCTCTGAGAGGTTAATGATTTGCGTAAGTGATTTTGGTTACCAGTAGTCCAGTTAGCACTAGTGTTAGAGAACATGTTTGCCAATGAAGGAGACATAAGAGACGACGTGGGTTTAATCCCTGTCTCAGGAAGATCCCCTGCAGGAGGGCATGCAAACATGCCAGTATTTTTGCCTGGAGAATCCCATGGATAGAGGAGTCTGGTGGGCTATAGTCCTTTTGGTCGTAAAGAGTCGGACATGACTGAAACGATTTCGCATTCACAGAGCTAGGAATATAACTTCCTAAATTCCAAAAGGTACTCCTTTTGTCACAGCAACACAAGTTGCTGTGTTGCATAAAACAAACGCAATAACATGTATATTCAAGTGCAAATAATTATATTTCTGTTGACTCTGCTGATTCACGTACAAATGTTGATTATTTATCAAAAACACGGTTCATTTGGAACATAGCCTTTGCAATTGAAACTTCTGAGTTTAGATTTGTCATCTACAATATTGTAATACGGACAAAAGGCTTTTAAAAAAACAGCTAAAGACAAAAAATTCTGTTGGTAGCTATACGTGTGTGCTCGTGTGTTAAGTTGCTTCATCTGTGTCCGACTCTTTGCAGCCCTGTGGACTGTAGCCCACCAGGCTCCTCTGTCCATGGGTTTCCACAGGCAAGAATACTGGGGTAGGTTGCCACACCCTCCTCCAGGTGATCTTCCCAGCCCAGGGATCAAACACATATCTCTTATGTCTCCTGCATTGTTAGGCATGCTCTTACCACTAGTGCTACTGGGAAAGCCCTGACAGCTATACAAATCAGATAAACACTATTTCTACATATAGTCTGTGAAAATATATTCTATAACACATATATAATATGTGAATATATATAAAATATATTCTGAATATTCATATGCAAGATTAAAAAATTATTCATTTAATTGAATGCAAGGCACTATTTGGGTGCCTTGATATTGGGTGCCAAATATTGGGTTGGCCAAAAAATTAGTTTGGGTTTTCTGCAACATCTTATGGAAAAACTCAAACTTTTTGGCCAACCCAACATCATTATTTTACCTATTATTATATTTTATATAATAATAGAGATAAAAAGAATAATACCAATATAATTATGTCACAATGTTAAGATTCAATCGACAACAAATATATAGACTTTTCAGCAATAATAAATATGAATGAATATGTTTTTGAATTTATAAAATGTATTATTTATTTCTCTATTTATATATGGATATAGATTTAAAAAAAGGGGTTTCCCAGGTGGCTCAGTGGTAAAGAATCTGCCAGCTAATGCAGGAGACCCAGGAGATGAAGGTTCAATCGCTGGGTTGAGAAGATCCCCTGGAGTAGGAAATGGCAACCCACTCCAGTATCCTTGCCTGGGAAATCCCATAGAGAAAGGAACCTGGTGGGCTACAGTCCACAGGGTTGCAAAGAGACAGACGTGACCGACCACAGCGGTGCATGCTCACACACACATGCACACTCACACACAGAGAGAGACAGATTACTATATACTACGCACTAAGTTCACTGATCTTGTAGCTATATCCTATTCAATCCTCAGAGCTGTGCTTTGAGTCAGGTACTATTGTTATTCCGTTTTACAGGCGAAGGGGCTGAGATTACAAAAGGACTTTCCAAGATCACATTTCTTTAATAAGAATAGCAAGTACCTGTAAGTAATCATTTGTTAGGTGATCTCTGTTGTGCTGTGACTTGTGGTAAATCAAGTACTGTCCTCTGGGGCCTCCTGCCTCTGAGGTAACAGGCTGTGCACAGATGAAGAAAGCAACAGCCCATGTCTTAGCACAGTCTAATCCAGGCTTGTCTAGTCCATGATTGGATATTGCGTTTTTAGTCTAATGCCCTTCTGTGACCAAAAAAGATAAGCACATAATTTGTGTAAATCAAAACAAACAAAAAGACTTGAAACAAGGGTTTACTTCAAAGGACTGAAAATCAAACTGAGCCCAATTTCCATGCCTTTACAAAACGAAAGTAAAAAAGAAAAATTGAGCATGGATTCTCATATATTTTTAGTGTGTTATTGTTTCCATTTTCTCCTTTTACCTCTGCTTCCCAGAAACACAATAAAGTCAGTTAAAAGTTGAAGAATGGGAAAGCTTCAGCTATACACAAGAGATATTCAAATCTCTTCATTTGGATGATTAGGGAATAGGGAGGTTTCTGTTTTTTTTTTTTTTTTTTTTTCTTAACACCATAGACAGATTTTAGCAAGTTCAAGTTAATTGGATTTTGTACACTACCATTCATGTGGTGTTTGTCAAAAAAAAAAAAAAAAAAAAAAGAGAGAGAAAGAATAAAGAAAGTAAATACATGCATATACATCAAACGAGTATGCATGCCAGAATATCACAGTGAATTCAAACAGAATTGGGAGCTTTTGCACTAGGGAACATATTTACTGAAGCAGAAAGTATCCTCTGTGTGAATAAGCTTCCCCAAAATATCTTGGCATAAAAGTGCTTAAACTCATTTAAAATACCACACTCTGAATTCTCCATGCTTGTCAAGTTCCTCAAACTATAGTGCAAGCTACCTCTTCAAAGTATTACTATTTTGTGATGCTTGTCTGTAACATTTCAAAATGTAATCAATTTTTAAAAAATCAGTGATCATCATTTAAGTTATCATTTGCTAATATCATTATAGCTTTTAATAGTTTTAAAATCAGAACATCTCTAAACATCAATTTACTTTACATAACTAGACCCTGTAATACAGCTCAAGTTCATCCATTAGTCTTAGCTTCAGTTCAGTTCAGTCACTCAGCCGTGTCCAACTCTTTGCGACCCCATGGACGGCAGCATGCCAGGCCTCCCTGTCCATCACCTATTCCCAGAGCCTCCTCAGACTCATGTCCATCACGTCAGTGATGCCATCCAACCATCTCATCCTCTGTTGTCCCTTTCTCCTCCTGCCTTCAATCTTTCCCAGCATCAGGGTCTTTTCCGATGAGTCAGTTCTTCGCATCAGGTGGCCAAAGTATTGGATTGTCAGTCTTAGCTTAGTGGTGATATTTGCCTTACCATCTAGGGATCTTTCAAAAGTGAAAGTTTCTGATACATCCTTTCTAAAACTCACTTGTTTTTTTTTTTGCTGAATAAAAATAAGTTTATAAGGAATGTATAAATATTATGTGATTCTGGTCAGCTCATGATATTCTGTATGGAAATTGTAAAATGAGGAGTATAATTAGGGAGATGAGCCATAATGCTTTCTCCTCCATTTTCAAATTAAGTAGAAAATTAAAAATTAAGTGAAACCATTATGACGATTATAATTATCTCTTTCATTACAGTGGGCAGAGGATTTCAAAAGTGGCTAGTAGAAGCTAATTTTCTTGGTATGGCCATGTAGAAGTGCCATGTAGAATGGCATAAAATCATAATCAAATACTATGGAGTTGAAGTCTAGAACATATTCCTCTAGAACAATAAAGGAATCATTCCAGAATTATGATTTCTTAAAGCAGAAGCTAAGATGTTAGGACATACGCAGGATCAGACTCTGTCATTGCTGTCAGAAAGACCACTATAAACAGGAAAAAAGGCAGAGATTTTCTGTGAAAATCTCTCATGAATAAACAAAATTACAAATCGCCAGTAAAAGAGAAAACATTAAAAAAAAAAAAAAACACAAGACTGAAGGACATGAGGGACTGGGGGGTGTACTGTGGTCTTTTCTTAGAGTTAAGATTCAGTCATCTCTTAAATCTGGTTATTCTGTTTTGTTAATAACAAATATTTTATGAAAATAATTTAATTCATCTGTTAATCCATTTATCAGTTACTTATTGAGTTCCGACTGTCTGCTAAGCTCTACACATCTCATTGGAATTTGCAATTCATGATACAGCTTTCATTTTGACAACATAGTTTGGGCCTTCCAAAATGAGGAAGAGAAGTAGGAGGCCGAGAAATGTCCAAGAACTGAAATAATTAATAAAACTTTAGATGTCTTAGCAAGAATTTCCAAGTACCACAATTTTTATTAACGTATTGTCTTAATATGAAGTCTTTGCAAAGAACAGAGAATATGACTTTATCAAATAGCTTCCAATTATTTTACAAAGGGTTTTTCCTTTTACTTGGTTTTAGGAAGAGAAATTCTGGATTTACTTCTAATTTGCTAAAAATAATAGAGCATTTCTACTTATTCTTTGGAATTTTCTTGTAGGCTTGAAAAGCTAGAAATGTATAGATAATAGTGCTCAATTAATGATTTACTCAATACTTTATCTTATTGTACTCTATTATTTCTAAATTCCATTAACAAACTTGTTTTTTAAACAAACTAGGCAGGCAAGGCAAAATTTTAATTATCTTTTGCTGCAAAGCACCATATGTTCTGCTTTAACATCAGAAAAGACAACAAAGAACATTTAGTTTAAAAAAAAAAAGAGCATTTAGTTTTATAAAACTTTTATAAATTTAGCTGGGGTGAAAAAGTTAAGCAGGTCAACACATTGCAAACTGAATCAGCTTGTGACATATTTAATCATGCCAAAATATTTACCACTCAGCCTAAGTACCCATCAGTGAAAAGGGAAAATGTGGTTTATCATTTTAATACTCAACAAATTTTGTACCCAGCTGTGGCCCTCAAGAAATCTGAAAACTTTTCTTGTGAGAAGGAGGAAAGTTGAAAGGGGAAAAAATACATGTGGCTCCCATTACAAAGCAACCAGATGTTTACTCTGGCACTTTGCATAAAAGTTAAACAAACATTAAAAATATTGATTGTGTGCATGCACTTTCGATGAAACTGTTTTCAAGGTTTGCTTTATGATTTATCTGATTTCTTGCAGAGAAGAAAAATTGAACTGTTTCTTAATGATTTTAAAAATAAATATGCATCTAATTTGGTTTTGGGAAATGTAATTTCACATACACATTTTTAGCTGGAAAGGAAAATACGAAAAGGAATATTTATTACCTACTAACAGTAAGAGTTCCAGTCACTATCCTTGTTCTATACATAGCTGAACCTTTCTTCCTCAGGAAGAAGTGACCGAGAGTAGTAGGCATCAGGTGTTTCCCAAGCTCTAACAGATTAACAGAATAGCATTTGTCCAAAGGCGAACACATCAACAAAACAGCATCTGTTCAAAGGCACACAGTCCTTTTTCTATGACTTTCTGTCATGGCAAAAACTTGAAAACATTTTGAGAAATGATGTTTTTGTTAAATCCATATAAGCATTATAATCAGAAGAGCAAGAAAAGTTTGTTTCGACAATATAATTGAAGAATCACAAACAACATATTCCAAGATATTTTAACATATCTGAGTCTTCCCTTCTGAGGACTTTGGATCGAAAGGCACTTTCTGATAAAAGAAAAATGGCTATTTCAGAGTTTTTTGTTTTTTTTTTAAAGAATCACATATAACTGAAAAAAATATGGATTTGTTGACAGAATTTATCAAGTTCTATTAGGATATTTATGAACTGTCTAGACATGTAGCCCAGAAGAGCGCTTTACTTTGCTAAATAATTCATTTGACTTGACTTCTACCCCCAAATTCTGATTTTCAGCATTTTAAAAAATACTTGGCTTTTCTTTAAGTCTCTCTTGTCTCATACATTTTTCAGCTTGTGGAGACCACAACTGTTAATAGTTATCTCTTTTACAGACAGATATATGTAAACTATTGTGTGAGAAATAGCTCATGGTGTGGTCAGCCCATCCTTTATACTATGCTAAGTATTAAATTAGTGAATCCTATCTTTGATAATTTTTATATTCCATACTTCATTCTTCTCTACTGCCTGAAGCTCCCTCTCCTCTGCTTCAAGTCCAGATATCCACATTTCATTGTTCAGCTGCAGAAACTCTGTCTCAGGCCCCACTCTGGCAAAATGGTACTCTGGCCCACAACTGTTAATGTTTCTATACTCCAGAATTACTTCAAATTATATCCTCACTTATGTTCTTCATCCACCAAAAGTCCCATCTTCTTGATGGAAGTGGGTCTACCTACCAGAATAAATGAATCTCATTAAATATTTAACTGTCACATTAAATGATGGATGATTAAATGTGAATTGTTGAATTTTTATCTGAAATGAACTTATTTCTAAGATAATTTCTAACGAGACTGAGTATAAAAAGTGTTTTTGATGGAAATTTTTTTCAAAAGTTCTTAAAATTAAACTCATAAGGTAAGTTAATAATTTTTAAAAATGGAACATTTTTCTGTTCCACAGATAAAGAGATAAATTTTTAATGTTTTTTATTCAAAATATATCCAGGTTATATTTTGACCTCTCACTTGATATTCTTATGTCTCTCTATGCTAATTTAAGATTTCAGGCAAGTTTTTATTTATTA
This sequence comes from Muntiacus reevesi, assembly GCF_963930625.1. Lineage (NCBI taxonomy): Eukaryota > Metazoa > Chordata > Mammalia > Artiodactyla > Cervidae > Muntiacus > Muntiacus reevesi. Next base: position 215,135,855 of record NC_089251.1, read on the forward strand.
TTTTTTCTGCTCTTTAATTTCATATATGTATGAATTCTATAAACTTTTCACTTCATTCAGTCTTGTTCATAGACCAGTGGGCTCTTTTTCCTAAAAGAAAAATTATATAAATAACAAGTCCTATTACCTACGCCATTGAATTACTTTGCCAACTAAGGTCCATCTAGTCAAAGCTACGGTATTTCCAGTAGTCATGTATGGATGGGAAAGTTGGACTATAAAGAAAGCTGAGCGCCAAAGAATTGATGCCTTTGAACTGTACTGTTAGAGACCCTTGAGTGTCCCTTGGTGGCAAGGAGATCAAATCAGTCCATCCTAAAGGAAATCAGTCCTTAATATTCATTGGAAGGACTGATGCTGAAGGTGAAACTCCAATACTTTGGCCACCTGATGCAAAGAGCTGACTCACTGGAAAAGACCCTGATGCTGGGAAAGATTGAAGGTGAGAGGAGAAGGGGAGGACAGAGAATGAGATGGCTGGATGGCATCACCGACTCAATGGACTTGAGCTTGAGTAAGCTCCAAGAGTTGGTGATGGACAGGGAAGCCTGGCATGCTGCAGTCCTTGGGGTCACAAAGAGTCAGACATGACTACATGACTGAACTGAACTGAACTGATTACCTTAAGCAAAGATATTAAAAAGAAGGCTGAAACAGGAGAACCAAGAATTTCCCAAGGCCACATAAATCTAGCATCTAGCAAGCAGCAATAGCAGGCTGTTGCAGAGGATGGGATAAGTGTGTGAAAGAAAACCCTACCTGAAGCAGAGACCCTCAGGGTCTCGTGAAAGCTAAGGGTAGAACACCAACATTTAAGAAAACCATCTGGCATCCTAGGAGCCACGCTAAGTAGAAGGTCCATAGCTGCTCTGTTGCTCACTCATTTCTGACTCTTTGCGAGTCCACGGACATGTAGCCTGCCAGGATCCGCTGCCCTTGGAATTTTCCATGTGAGAATACTGGAGTGGGTTGCCATTTCCTACTCCAGGGGATCTTCCTGACCCAGGGATCAAACCCACATCTTTTGTGTCTCTTGCACTGGCAGGTGGATTTGTTAGCACTGAGCCATGTGCGAAGTCCATAAGGAGAAGGTAACCACAGCCAACCACAGGAAGGCTTCTACTTCTACTTAGAAGTAGAAATGACAAGAAAATGTTGCTCTCACTCTTAAAATGAGAAAAAAAATTCAAACCAAACAAAAGAGATATTTTTCTTAACCTGATAAAAGTCAACAATTAGGTTCCTAAATTATTTTCAAAAATTGTCACACAATGATGTTTCAAAAAAGGTAGTTATGAGGAAAAACATAATAAAATAGAAATGTCAAGCTTCTGACAAAGCACTTTAAATAATCTGTTTCTAAAAATCTCAAAATGCCTATATGTTAATGTGACAATGTTGTTGAATAAATTGATGACATTTCTTGAATGACTGAATCCCTGCCCCTCGTGGAACAGTAAACGTTTTTAGCCTGTTGTGCCTATTATCAGGCCATGCTGCTAGATGCTGACATTTCTTCAATTTCTACATAAGTTATGCTGTGGTGTCAGAATTCCCCCATTACCAGTCAGTCAACCTGCCCACAGAGCATTTTGTCCTTTCCCACTAACATTCTCTAAATTAATTCATAATTCAGTCTACAAAGTGAGAACCAGACCATAGAGAACTGGATAGAAAGGATACCTTTCTCTTGGTTTTCCCTGGCAATGCCCCATGGTAGCGATACTCAAGAGATGCCTGTCTAAGTGACTGTCATTACCGTCTATAAACAGCCCTCCAATGTCAAAGCATATTTTACTTCTGAGCTTTGAGAAAAAAAAAAAAAAAATCAATCAGTGCAGGAATCAGAATAGAGAAAATAAGAATAAAGAGAAAAATATCACTGAGGATTTGCATGAATTCAATTTTTTTAAATAATGTTGAAGGAAAATATAATGCAAATATACAATGTAATATTACTCAGCCATAAAAAAGAATGAAATAGTGCCATTTTCAGCAACATGGGTGAATCTAGATATTGTCATACTGAGTGAAATAAGTTGGACAAAGAAAGACAAATATATTGCTTATATGTGAAATCTAAAAATAAATGGTACAAATGAATATATTTATAAAACAGAAAGAATCACAGATGTTGAAAACAGTTTCATGGTGATCAGGGGATGGAGGGGAGGGATAAATCGGAAGACTGGGGTTGACATATACACACTATTGTATATAAAATAGATAGCTAATAAGAACCTACTATATAATACAGAGAACTTTACTCAGTACTCTGTAATTACCTATATGGGAAAAGAATCTAAAAAAAGAGTGGATATATGTATAACTGATTCACTTTGCTCTATAGTAGAAAGTAGCACAACATTGTCAATCAACTATACTCCAATAATTTTAAAAAAACTGAATTTACTTAATAAATATTTTAAGCAATATTCTAATTATTCTTCAAAAATAGCTGTACTATTTAAAAATTTTAGTTCAAGGAATGCATAAGACATTATCCCATTTCCACTGCAAAGGGTTCAAGATGGCAGCACAGGAAGCTCTTGAACCCACCTCCTTGCGCAGATACAGCATATCAGCAACTCCATTTAGAATAATTCCCTCCACAAGGCACCTGAAAATTGGATGAACAGGATCTTCACAACAAAGAGTAAAAGGACAGCCACGAGATGAGTAGGAGAATGATATTGTCACACCAAAGGGGGATAAAACATACCCCAATCATGGTTATCTATAGCTGGGAATGATCACAGGGATAGGGTTATTTCCCTGAGGAGTGAGGGATCTGAATTTCACATCAGACATCCCAACCCTTGATAACTACAAAAGAGCAAGGGAAGCCCAAAACAACTGCTTTGAAAACCAACAGGGAATATGTCCAGGAAAACTACATAACTAGGAGGAATGGGAAATCCACTTTTAAAGGCCTCAAACAAAAAAACTTTAAAAATTAAAAAAATAAAGACCTCAGACACAAACTCATTTGACCTGAAAACCAGTGCAAAAACACTAGGTTGAAAAGTACAGAGACCGCAGGCAAGGGGATTTGCTTACTGACCCTGGAGTGTCTACTGGAGAGGTAGGAATCAATTGGGCTTCTGTTTTAGGATTGAGACACTGGCAGGCACCAATTTGGAAACCTCTAATCTGTTGACAGCAGTGGGCATGACCTGTCAATAGCCCAACTCACCAATGCACCTTGGCCAAGTCTCACAAAATGTTACGTGATAAATCTGCCCAGCACAGCCAGACAGTTGCCATCGCTTCCTGAGGGCCAGTCTTGCCCACCAGCATGCCACAGTAGCAGCCACAGCCTCCACACAACAAGAATATGCATACAGGTCACCCCTGGAACACCTGACCCTGGTAGCCAGCAGGATTGTGCTTCTCAGCCCCATAGGACATCTTTTATATAAGATCACTTATTCTAGACTGGGAGAGGTAGCTGATATAACTAAGAGTAGAAACAAAATCAAGCAAAATGTGGACAGAGAAAAATATTTTCCAACCAGAAAAGCAAGATAAACTTCAGAAAAAGAACTCAATAAAACATAGATAAGTAACCTAGTTAATAAAGAGTTCAAAATAATGAACATAAAAATGCTTCCTTAACTAAGGAGAAGAATGAATGAATACAGTGAGAATTTCAATTAAGAGATAGAAAATATAAAAAATAACAAACAGAAGTCATAATTGAATTGAAAAATACACAGTGTGATTTAACAGCAGATTGGCTGAATTAGGAAGTAAATAAGCAAGTTGGAAGACAAAGCAATCCACTCACCCAAAGGTGTTGATGGGTGTTAGTCACTCAGTCATGTCCGACTCTTTGTGACCCATTGGATTGTAGCCCACCAGGCTGCTATGTCCATTGAGTTCTCCAGGCAAGAATACTGGAGTGGATTACCATTCCCTTCTCCAGGGGATCTTCCCGACCCTGGGATTGAGCTTGGGTCTCCCGCATTACAGGCAGAGCTACCAGGGAAGCCCCAACTCCCTCAAACAGAGCAATAAAATGAAAAAGTAATTTAAAAAGTAAAAACACCTTAAGGGAAATTTGGGACAAGATCAAGTGGAATGACATTTGTATTGCAGGGGACACAAAATGAGAAGAGAGAGGAAATGGTAAAAAAAAAAAAAAAAAAAGAAAAAAGTGGTTGAAGACTTCCCTAATCTGATGAAGTCAACAAATATTCAGATCCAGAAAGTTTAAAATAAGATACACTCAAAGAAACATATAGCAAGACAAACTATAGTTAAAATGATTAAAGTTAAGGGTTAAGACAGAATCCTAAAAAGCAGCAAGAGAAAAACAATCTGTTATATACAGTTGAACCCCAATAAGGCTATCATCAGATTTCTGGCAGAACACCTTACAGATCAGATAGTGGTGGCATAAAATATTCAAAATGCTAAAAGAGAAAAAAGAAAAAAACTACCAACAAGTAATCTCTGCCCCCAAAATTTATCATTCAAAATTGAAGAAAAGATTAAGGATTTCCCTGGTAAGCAAAAGCTAAAGGAGTTTACCTCCTCTAAAACAGGACTTCTTTAAGCTGAAAAGAAATGTCACTCACTAATAAGAAAATGTATGAAAGTAAAATCTCAATGAAAAAGGCACATATTAAAGTCAGTAGGTCAAACACTTATAAAGCAAGCATGAAGGTTAAAGCAAGACAGAAGTAGTAAAGTTAACTAAATTACAATCATTATTTAAGGGGTATATAAAATTAAAAATGTAAAATATGTCATTAAAATTATAAAAACAGAGAATAAGAAGATAAAGCTTGGGATGTGTCTTCAAATTAATTTGCTGCTAACTTAAACTAAATTATCTTACTTGTATATTACTTCCCTAATACAAGTTAGTGGGCTGTCCTGGCAGCTCAGAGGTGAAGAATCCACCTGCCAATGCAGGAGATGTGGGTTCATCTCTGGTTGGGAAAATCCCCTGGCATAGGACATGGCAACCCACTCCAGTATTCTTGCCTGGGCAATTCCCTAACAGAGGAGCCTAGAGGGCTACAGTCCATGGGATCGCAAAATAGTTGGACATGACTTAGTGACTAAACAATAGCAACAATATGAGCCTGCAGGATAATTAGTCCTGTACCTGGCTTCCACTGGAAGTTGACTGATTGGTGTTCCACTTCTCACCACGTACATCACTGATCAATGGACATGAGTTTGAGCAAGCTCCGGGAGTTGGTGATGGACAGGGAAGCCTGGCATGCTGCAGTCCATCGGGTCGCAAAGAGTAGAAAGTGATTGAGCGCCTGAACTGAACTGATCTTATGTCTATAAAAAATGATTTTTGATAGATTAGTTGACATTGGAGTATCAACTCCATGTAAGTAGAAAACCGGATAGCACTGTTTCGTCCTTTTTCTGTTCCTAGAACTGATTCTATATTGATGGTAAATCCTGAATCAATTTTTTTATGAATGATTGAATGAACAATTAAGATGAATTCCAAAGTTACTTAGCACACCTCTCAGGATTACTCTATGCTACTGCTAATTATACACTTGAAGGTTGATCCTGAATCTCAAACTGCTCAAGCAGCTCAGAAGTCCCAGCCACGTACACATGTGAGAAGGGCCTGTTAGAGCCTGATGAAAGAAACCTGGAAATGTGAAGAAAATGCTTAATCTTCTTTGGCAGGAGATTTGCACATTGATCCGACAAGCATCTCTCTCCATCTCCTGTACATCTAACACTTTCTGTTGTAATTTTAAGGGAATATGCCACATACTTATTCTAATTTTAGAGGAGAGTGTCATACACAGGTGACAAGCATGCTGGGATTCTGATGAATTTAAAATGTTAATGTACATAGAATTATGGGTGTTATACAGAAACTAGAAACTTCAGCTCTTATTGTTACTCACTCTGCAAGTCTAATCAGATGACACTTCTCAGATTATTGATGTATAAAATGAGATCTTGCTACTCTAATTTCCTTTTCATGTGTGAAAATGTTCATTATGGTTTAGGTTGAAGTGAGTGTCTTATAATGTGTAATGTGCAATTAAAATAAGATGATGTCATGAATTATCTAACAATTTTTAGAAGCACTATTCATGATTTTCTCTTTCTCTTCACTTCTCTTGAAGTAATGACATTGTAGATACAGTATTTTCTATGCCATTAAAAATAGGCAATGTTTAAGTATCAATATATGAGTAATATAACTCATAAAATTAAAAATTCAGTATTTAATTATCAGATGTAAATAATGAAATTATGGGAAGAGAAGATGTCAAAGATGAATTTGTTTTATAATGCCTTTGGAAAATATATGCTTAAAAGCCAGTGAAGAAAAATTATTACGGCAAGATAGTAGTGGCAGTAATATAATATTTGAATCTCTATAAATCTAATGCTTCAAGAAGGTCAACAGATGTACCAAATAAATTGTTCAAATTAGAAATCTCTATTCATCAAAGATCTCACTAAAAAAGTTAACAGGGAAACAAAAAACTGAAAGTGAATTTTATAGTACGTATATAAGAAAAAATAGTTTTTAGAACATATAAACAGCTTCTGCAAAGCAATAAGCAAAAGAACAACAATACAAGTAAAAGTAAAAGGCTTACCTAGGAACTTGGTTTAAAAAAGAATATCCAAACAACCAATAGAAGTCAAAAGAGTGGTATCTCTGGCGAAGTAGGACAGGTGAAAGCTATGTTCTGGAGATTTTAGAATATTCTATAGGTACATTTCTGCTTCCCACGAGGCACTAGGAGTAAAGAATGTGCCTGCCAATGCAGGAGACACAAGAGATGTGGGTTTGATCACTGGGTTGGGAAGATCCCCTGGAAGAGGGCAGGATAACCACTCCAGTACTCTTGTCTGGAAAATCCCATGGACAGAGCAGCCTAGAGGGCTATGGTCCATGAGGTCACAAAGGGCCGGATATAACTCAGTGACTAAATAACATCAACGACAAAACATTAGTTACATTTAGTGGGTAAACAGATTCACAGGTTGAGCACTTAAGATTGTCAGTCAGTTCAGTCACTCAGTCGTGTCCAACTCTTTGCGACCCCAAGAACTGCAGCACTCCAGGCCTCCCTGTCCATCACTAACTCCCGGAGTCCATCCAAACCCATGTCCATTGTGTCAGTGATGCCATCCAACCATCTCATCCTCTGTCGTCCCCTTCTTCTCCTTCACTCCATCTTTCCCAGCACAGGGTCTTTTCAACTAGGTCAGCTCTCTGCATCAGGTGGCCAAAGTATTGGAGTTTCAGCTTCAGCATCAGTCTTTCCAATGAAGACCCAGGACTAATCAGCTTTAGGATAGACTGGTTGAATCTCCTTGCAGACCAAGGGACTGTCAAGAGTCTTCTCCAACACCACAGTTCAAAAGCATCAATTTTTAGGCACTCAGTTTTCTTTAAAGTCCAACTCTCACATCCATACATGATCACTGGAAAAACCATAGCCTTGACTAAACGGACCTTTGTTGGCAAAGTAATGTCTCTGCTTTTTAATTTGCTGTCTAGGTTGGTCATAACTTTCTTTCCAATGAGTAACTGCCTTTTAATTTCATGGCTGCAGTCACCATCTGCAGTGATTTTGGAGCCCAAAAAGTAAAGTCAGTCACTGTTGCCACTGTTTACCCATCTAGTTGCCATGAAATAATGGGACCAGATGCCATGATCTTAGTTTTCTGAATGTTGAGCTTTAAGCCAACTTTTTCACTATCCTCTTTCACTTTCATCAAGAGGCTCTTTAGTTCTTCTTCACTTTCTGCCATAGCAGTGGTGTCATCTGCATATCTGAGGTTATTGATGTTTCTCCTGGCAATCTTGATTCCAACTTGTGCTTCCTCCAGCCCAGGATTTCTCATAATGTACTCTGCATAGAACTTAAATAAGCAGGGTGACAATATACAGCCTTGATGTACTCCTTTTCCTATTTGGAACCAGTCTGTTGTTCCATGTCTAGTTCTAACTGTTGCTTCCTGACCTGCATATAGGTTTCTCAAGAGGCAGGTCAGGTGGTCTGGCTTTCCCATCTCTTTCAGAATTTTCCACAGTTTATTGTGATCCACACAGTCAAAGGCTTTGGCATAGTCAATAAAGCAGAAATAGGTGTTTTTCTGGAACTCACTTTCTTTTTCAATGATCCAACGGATGTAGGTAATTTGATCTCTGCTTCATCTGCCTTTTCTAAAACCAGCTTGAACACCTGGAAGCTGAAGCATCTTTTCTAAAACCAGCTTGAACATCTGGAGGCTGAAGCCTGGCTTGGAGAATTTTGAGCATTACTTTACTAGCATGTGGGATGAGTGCAATTGTGCGGTAGTTTGAGCATTCTTTGGCATTTCCTTTCTTTGGGTCGGAATGAAAACTGACCTTTTTTAGTCCTGTGGCCACTGCTGAGTTTTCCAAATTTGCTGACATATTGAGTGTAGCACTTTCACAGCATCATCTTAGACTTACCTAAATGTCTTATTATAGTTAATAAAATGAGTTTAAAACTTCATTGAAATACAACATGTAACAAAATTTACAAGTGACAAAATTCTACAGCTAATATATAGTATTCTTGTGAAGCATCTCTGCAGCCAAAACTCTCAAATATTGTTAATAGATATATAAAATACCATAACCCCTATGGAGAATAAAATAGCAATAGCTAATAAAAGCAGATATAATTTAATCCAGCTATACACTTTCAGAAACCTACCTCAAAGTTGTGTTGATAAAAAATATGAAAAGAGAGGTGTGCAAAGCTATGCATTGTACTCTTTACACAATAACCAAAGACTGGGGACAATCTAAATGCCCATCAAAAGAGGAATGAACAACTGATACACATCCAGTCATTGAAGGACCAACATCCAGAAAAGGAGAAAATAAATATTTCTATATATACAATCATCAAAAGTCATTTTGATACATTGTAAGTTTTGTTTTGGTTTTAGCAATGCATGATTAAAAAATGCAATACACCATAGTTTAAATAAAGAAAAATATACATTTACAGGTACATCTACATATATACATATGTGTGTATATATGTGTGCACATATATATATATAAACCTGCAGTTAAATTTCCCTTATGGACAGATTCTCTATACAAAAATCTTAAAATATTCAACACAAAAAACTGCTGAAAGTGAAAGTGTGAAAGTGTTAGTCGCTCAGCCTTGTCCAACTCTTTGCAACCCCATGAGCTGTAGCTCACCAGGCTTCTCAGTCCATGGGATTCTTCAGGCAAGAATACTGGCATGGGTTGCCATTCCCTTCTCCAGGGGATCTTCCTGATCCAGGGATTGAACCCTAGTCTTCTGAATTGCAAACTGACTCTGTACCATCTGAGACACCAGAGAAGCCCCAAAAGCTGATAGAATTAATTAACAAATTGAGCAAGGTTACAGGATCCAAGGATAATTTACAAAAATTTATTTATTACTGTATAATAGCAAAGAAGAGCTGGAAAATCTGGAAATAATCCAAATGACCCTAAAATGGTGAATAAGTTAAAGCAAATAAATGGTGATACAGCTTTATAATGGAATGTCATAAAACAATGAAGATGAATATACTACTGATATACATATATAATAACAATGATTAATATCAGATGCATTCTGAGAACTGAAAGAAACCTGTTTCAACAGGCTGCATGTTACATGATTTCATTTCTTTTTCTTCTTTTTTCAAGAGAATTTTATCAAAGTACAGTTGAATTATAATGTGTTTATTTCTGCTATATGGCAAAATGCCTGTTATATATATATATATACATATATATTATTTTCCATTATGATATATTACAGGATGTTAAATATAGTTCCCTCTACCTCCATTTCTATGATATTATGAGAAAGACAGAACAATACAGACGTAAAACAGACTAGTGGTTGTCAGAAAATGCGGGTAGTTGCAATTTGGTCTTGAAGGGACCCAGAGAGATTTATGTGGTATCTTGGCTGTTGTGATTACACAACAGCATAATTAAGATTTTGTCAAAACTTGAAAATTGTACACTAAAAGGGGAGATTTTAGCTATATGTATATTATATACTAACAAAAACAAGAAATGATGGGACAATAAATTCTCAAGTAATGAAAAATAATTATATTCACTTATAGGATGATGGTAATGGGATGGAATGACCATGGACAGAGTATTTTCTCTAAAGATCGCAGATTATTTTGAAAGATTTATTTTAGATGTGATTTTAACTTATGTAAACATCACACATAATTATAAAATAAAATAAAATTTTAAAAAAGCAATTTACAAAAATTAATGGAAAATTAAACAAGCCTATCATAAACTACAGTAATAACAAAGGGCTTAAAAAACAAAACAAAAAATTAATCTACACAAAACCAGTTGTGAACTGTTTTCCTAAATCATGTTGCTGATAGTACTACAATACTGTTTTTGTTATCCAGTCTTCTTTATGTGTATTTTGCAATTGAGAAAATGATTAATTATTTTGCTACCATTTAGAATCAAGATATTTTACATGAGTGAAAGGAGTTTCTTTTCAAAGAAAGTATGCAGTAGGATTTATCCAGTGTAGACGTTTTGATAGGCAGGTGCAATAGGAAGAGAACAGTACATCAATGTTAATTATATAGGCAAAAACATACTAGGGTAGTACAAGGTTAACTGTGCATATTTCCTTCTTTATTCATGGAATTAAAATTTCTAAGGAGCTCTGTTTTCTCTTAGTTAGAAATAGTACTTAGAGACACCAATTTGGATATAGAATATGCTCACTGCTATTTTGTTTCGAGGGCTGCTCTGTAGAAAAAGCTAGAATATACAATATATCATGATGAGTTAATATTGATACTTTTAATTCAAATTCAGGACTACAGAATTATTTCTTAGTCTTTATGATGCTGTTGATTCTACAAAATGAAATAGATGGGCAGCTTTCTAAGGTGTTGCGTGATACATATAATAAAAGTCTCTGTAACTGGAAGCAGAAACTTGACTCTAATTATCACAGTGGGAATCTAAGCCTTTCACCTGGTTCTCACATCTAAACCTGTTATTAGAGCAACAATGTATCAATTGAGGGAGAGGAAGGAATGGAAGGAATGCAGCCACAACTTCTGCTATAAATTTTCCCCTGAAGGCTATGTATCCTTTCACCAAAAGACTAAAACCTGAGAGAAAGTAAATGCTCAGTAAAAACTCATGTTTCCTTAGATACTTATTATGAATTATGGTTAATATCTGAAAAAAATATAAAGTTATCAGAAGGATTATATAGATAACATATTATATTCCTGAGGTGGACATACTTGTCTACCAAATGAATTCTCATCTTACTGATGGGAAAAGTTATAAGAGCCCTTGTACCTCCATTTCATTCTCTTATACCATCAAAAAGAGAAAAGCAATGACTACCTCATGCAACAGCAATATGCAGAGATTAATGCACCAACAAATCTTTGAACGATTTAAGGTTGTTGATTCTTATCACACCTTGATTTATCTTTGCATGCTTCATGGAAAATTGCAAGGATTCTGTATGGATTTTGAGTTTTTAAAAAGCATTTGCTACTGAAAACTTAATAAAACTGGGAGGCTGATGGGACATGCTATTTCAGATATGATATCTTTACTGGATCAATTTACCCACCATCAATTGCTCTGGCAGATTCTTTTGTTTCTTGATTGTAATTAGTAAAGGCTATCAGAAGCAATTTGCCTTACAAAATGGAGAAAGCAATTCACTTTCAATGTCCTACCTTAGAATTATTATGTCAGCTTTTCTGGTCCCTGTAATACAATTTTCCAGAAGAAACTTAATGTCTTGATAACCTATAAAACATCAAGATTATACATTAAATAAATGACTTCATATTAATCAGGCTGAGTGAAAGTAAGTAGTCAATACCCTAAGGTGCCATATTAAGATACTTACATGCCAAAAGTAGTTAAATTCTATGAAAATTCAGAGTCTTGTCATATCTGTGAAATTTCAAGTAGTCCATTGGTCTTAAGTATGCTAGCATAACCTCTCTAAATAGTCCTGGTTGCTCTCCCTCGTGGAGCCCATCACTAAGAAGGAGTGACCAATTTGGGGTTTTGGATGTAACTATATTTAAATTTGCAACTCAAAAGACCTCTAGTTCTGACTAGAGCCCAAATTAAGAGAGAATCCTGCAATGAGTAAGGCTATCGCACGTGAGTCCCTGCCAGTAGAGCCTTCCATGCCAGGAAACCAATAAAATTCTTTGTATGCTGAAACTATTCTCCATTTGGAAGTGCCCCTGGTCTAGTTCCTGTCTCTTGTGGAGGCTGAATCCCTGACTAAGGAAAAAAATGTAACATGCAACCTGAACTACAAATCAAGAATCATGTATCTCCTCACGCACCTTATTATATAGTTTAGATATGGAAATAGACAATGCTTTTAACCACTACATATTTGCACCTCTCTAGTGATTTCTTCCTTGTATGATATATACTACCATGGTGCTTGTAGAGAATGGTCTCATAGTCTTACCTTGATATTGTTTGAGATGCCTTATCCTCCAAGATTTAACATGGCATATCTAATCACAGAGGCCATCTTGGTCTCTTTGTTAGTTTTTGAAAACACATATCATCTGAGAATGGTCTATGTCTACTGTGCCCCTAATGCTGACCATGTCCTGAAACAACCCCAACTGATTTTTTTATTTTATTTTACAGTCCTTCAGATGGAGAGGGTCTACTGCATAACAGTACCTGTGACTACAATCCTCATATACCTGTACCCCAGAAATGGAACCCTAGATACCTGCATGAATCAGTTTAGTCTGTTATACGTTAGTTGATGAGAGGCGAAAAACCAAAACAATCTGCCTTTTTCTATTGATTCCTATCCTTTCACTTTTCTTACCTCTGTCTATGGCATGCATTCTATAATCTGTACTAAGTGACATATTGAGCACACACATTCATGTGAGTGCATGTGTGTGCTCACACCCACACACCCCAACAGCAAGCTACTGGCATGAAATAAACAGAAAGACCTATCCTGACCTATGTGTGTGCAGAGGTGGAGACTGAAGGCTGCTGTCCATTCTGAACCCTGTTTCTTCATAGGAAGCACCATGACAGCTGTTTTTCAGGCCTATGGGGGGAAAAAAAAAACTATTTCAGTTTTAATACTCAACAAAGAATTCTCACTTTCCACTAAAGGGGATAAGAGTTAACTCTCTCAATGAACAGAATGTTGATTAAAATAGAGAATGCAAATGAAAAAGTTAGAAGCAAACCAAAGCTGCTTGTTGTGAGGGAAGAAGGAAAGAGGAGAGAGGAAAAAGCTTTTCTTAGTTCATGACTAAGGTAGAAAAGCATCTTGCAAAGTTCTGTAGCGTTATCTTCTATCCATATACATTGTTGAATACTGATTATATATAGATTACCAGTTAAATTAGATATATAGTTGTTATCTCCTTCTCTCAAACATAGGAAGTAACAGAAAAGGAAAAAAAGGAAATTTTAAGATATTAACTCCAAAGGATGATGAGAATGGGGACAAGGTAAACAGTGGATGAAAATTGTCAGCTAAGCCTTAGAAAGAAGATGTCAAAGTGATAACTGACCACACAGTGAAAAAGTTAAATCTGCAGATCAGCTGCGGGTCCCAGAGCTTGGAGGCATTGCAGGACTTGCAAGCAGAAGGTGACAAGGAGTGCTTGGGTAAGCAATCTATGTACAGTGTATTTGGCCTCCTTCATGCATGAGATCACTTTACTCATCATCAGTGCTGCACGAAACAAGATGTTTTACTCTGTACAGTAAATGAAGCAAAGGGTCGAAGTCCCCAGGCACAGGGGATGGAAGAGGAGAGACTTGGACAGAAAAAAGCAGGAATTCTGTGAAAGGGCTAATAGGGAACTGCAACCTCCTCCACTATTTTCAAGGAAGATTACCATCCAGGCAAATTACAGCCCCACCCCAGTCAACTAGGCATGAGATAGAAGACTTTTACCCTAGAGAAATTAAATGAACCAGAGAAAAGATCTTAACACTGAGACTTATATTTCATTCATTTCAAGTGTTATCCAAAATCTGTAATTTAATACTATTCTCTTAACACATCTAATCAATGGCACTGAATACAAGATTTCCACAAAAGCACACTGGCAATGCACTTTTCCTGTACTCGGCATTTGCTTGCCCTACAGCACTAACATACTCGCTCTAAATAGGCCCTAATAAATGTTTTCTGAGCCTATTAACAAATTCAGCCATATACTTGCCAAATCTCAGTTATCAAAAAATCATAAAGTGCTGGAAGAAACTTTTGTGAATCAACTTAATGTGTTCCCCAAGCACAATAACTTCTGAGCAGGGTTTCTATCAGTTTTATACAATGTCAAGACAGAAGTGAACAAACCCACATGGAACTTTAGAGGTCTTACATTTTTGCTTCAGTGAAGCTAAACCAAATTATTTAATAGCTTAAAGTCAATCTTCTATCTTTTCAAAATTTCAGCTTCAGCATTCATGAGAGGTTTCAGTGGAGCTTCAGACTAGGAACTAAAAAAGACAGTGGTAGTCAACTGTGTATCCATGGAAATAGGAAATGAGCAGACTTTTTGATAAGATTATGCTATCTTTGGGATAGGTCATAATGACACCTGGTGAAAGGAGGCACAGGACAGAACAGGGCCTGAAGCAAGCCCATCCTCATTAAATTTATCTCAACTCCATTGCTCTCATTTGTCACTGGCACTGTATTTTTCAACCCTCCAGCAATGTAAAAAAATGTCGGGTTGTTTCTAAATTCAATGAGAGCTCTGGCTTTCGTGAAATTTTTTTTGATAACTCACTTCCTGTTTACCAGAAAGGGTTGAGAAAAATGTATGGGATTAATTGGTTGATTATAGTTAACATTCTAATTTTTAGAATAAATCATTGGGCTTCTCACTGATCTCCTTAGTAAAGCAGCCACCCTTTTAAAGTTTCTCAGTTTTATATTGTACTTCATTGACTCCCATGAGAATGAAATAATATGATGTGTGTAAAATGCTTAGCACAATATCTGCATGAGTCAATGTATGTTAACGGATAGCAGTTTAGGCTATTATATCATTATTGCTATTAACTTGCAATTTCACACACTTGCCATTTAATATCGTTTAAAAAAACATGTATTTTATTCTACATCTGGCTAATGTTTAAGTCATGTAGAATCATAATCAAATGTTATTCCTTCTTTTTGACATGATCTTTTTTCTTCTTTATTCTTTTCTTTTTGAGAATAAATGTAAAATTATGATCACTCGGGGTTAAGTACTAATAGTTTTGAGATTCTTCATTTTTCTCAGTTATATTAGCTTTTTAAGTAATGTCAGGTAAAGGGTTAATTGCATTTCTGCTTTATTCTCTTTGAAAAATATCTACCAAGATGTATTTCTGGTCCCTTTACCCTTAGAAACTGATAGAGGAAGATTTATACTCTCTATTATTCAAATGCATCCATTTTTGACTTAAGTATCTGTTCATTAGCAGCCTTAACTGTAACTGCTAGAATATGGATTTGCTCTCTTGCTGAATTCAATTTCATTTATAGAATGAAACACATTAAATTTCCCATCTTTTGTAATTAGAGTTACAAACATCCAGTGTGCCTTAAACGTATCGCCTTATGCTTATTTTCCTACTATCCCGTCTTGTTTTCATCGTGCTTGATTTTTCATATTTTAATGAAGTATAATGAAAACATGTATTAATTTATGCCACGATGGCTCTTGCAGACACCATGTTGATTTTCAGTTCTGTCTTGTTCTCCTCTAGCATTCTTGAGATACATGTGCAATGAACAAAGCGATTAATTTAAAACAATTAAATCTGAAAAATGACTAATGACAACCAGTCTCTTCTTTTTAAGATCTTCTCAGACTGAAAGACTGCATGTAATAATATATGTATCTACCACACACACATACAAGATGGGAGCAAGAGACAGAGAGAGGACTTATTTATAACATTTACCAATGAATGTTGGTGGCCAATCAAATTTGAAATGCTAAATAAAACACATATATTACATTAAAATATCAGGAGAAAATTCAGTACAGACTTTTTATACTTTGGAAGTAAGGAAGTAATTGCTAAACGTGACATCCATGCCAATAGTTAGGAAGGAAAAGACTGACATAATGGATTGCATGAATATTTAAAATGTCTCTAGAGAAAAGAAACAAAAACAAAATTAAAACAGGTTATATACTAGGATAATACTGAATCTCATATGACAATTTTTAAAACCACATCACTTTTTTTTAGGCAAATACAACTTATACAGAAAAAGACAAAAATTCTTAACAAGAAATAAGCAAAGAGAATGAAAATGAATAGCCATTTTGCAAGGAAATGTACAAATGCCTTACACCAAATAAACACTATTAAATCAAAACAATGTAAAATGAAAGTATAATGTAAGATTTAGTTTGCATTTTCAAATTTACAAATCTTAAGAAAATCATCAGTGCTCAGAATTTGCAAGATTTTTGAGGAAATGAGAAGTATTGGTAAATGTTCAAATTATTAAAATGCTTTTGAAGAACTGTCTGGTAGTAAGTATCAAGATTTAAAATGTGTCTACTCTCTAACTTAGCAATTCTACTCTAAAAATAGATCTCAGGAAAAAAATACTGATGTATACATAAGAAGAAGACATGCATTCATCTATTTTTTTTTAATAACCAAATTATAAAGCTTATTTTCTAGTAAACTTTTCAAGAAGTGCCCATGGGAGCAACATTCCCTGAGTTCTTAATGTTGAAAATAAATTTTTAATACCTAAAATTTAGTTTTGCTGGATATAACATTTTTAGTTCTTTATTTCCTCTCCTTTACAATATGTTAATTTTAACACAATTTCTTGGATACCAGTGTTACTATTAAGATGTATACTGGTAATATAATTTTTTTCTCCATTCTTTGCTTAAAAAGCCAACTGATACTTTTTTCTTTTCTTTTTTTGGTTACGGTTTCATAATGTAAAATAATTTTTTGTAATGACCCATATGACTTATGGAATATTTTTATTTTAGTTTACAGCATAATAATTTAAAAGAGTAAAAACAGCCAAAATTTATTACATTTGGTATTTCTATTTCTACCTTGATGATGTAAACACAAATCAAAATTTTGTTCTAGCTTCTCATATTTAAAAATCATCAGTACTTGCTCTGGAGGTTAATTATAGAAGCAATTCCCATATGAAGTTCTGCTGTAGGGTGAAAATGACATCAAATATTTCCTTTGAAGTTTCCTTTAGACCAACTTATGAACCTGTGTATGTGTGTATGTATGAAATGGGAAGGTCAGTGCTATTTTCTAATCAGAAGCAAACATCATTTAATAGTAATTGAATAGATTAATCTATGATAAAACTGTGCTGTGCTTAGTCATTCAGTCATTCAACTCTTTGTGACCCCATGGATTATAGTTTGCCAGGCTCCTCTATCCATGGGGATTCTCCAGGCAAGAATGCTGGAGTGAGTTGCCATGCCCTCCTCCAGCAGATCTTCCCAATCCAGGGATTGAACCCTGGTCTCCTGCATTGCAGGTGGATTTTTTTAACCATCTGAGCCACCAGGGAATTCAGTTCAGTTCAGTTACTCAGTCGTGTCTGACTCTTTGCAACCCCATGAACTGCAGCACGCCAGGTTTCCCTGTCCCTCACCAACTCCCAGAGCTTGCTCAAATTGATGTCCATCGAGTCAGTGATGCCATCCAACCATCTCATCTTCTGTTGTCCCCTTCTCTTCCTGCCTTCAGTCTTGCCCAACAAGAGAGGCTTTCTAATGAATCAGTTCTAGGCATCAGGTGGTCAAAGTATTGGAGCTTCAGCATCAGTCCTTCCAATGAATATTCAGGACTGATTTCCTTTAGGATGGACTAGTTTGATCTCCTTGCAGTTCAAGGGACTCTCAAGAGTCTTCTCCAACACCACAGTTCAAAAGCATCAATATTTCAACACTCAGCTTTCTTTATGGTCCAACTCTCATATCCATACATGACTAATAGGAAAACTATAGCTTTGACTAGATGGCCTTTTGTTGGCAAAGTAGTGTTTCTGCTGTTTAATATGCTGTCTAGGTTGGGGAACTTCCTGACCCGTGAATTGAACTGGGGTCTCCTGGATTGGGGGCAGATTCTTTGCCAGCTGAGTGACCTGGGAAGCTGTAATGAAGTTTTTTTGTTTGTTTTTTCAAAAATACACTGAGTAGTTCCCTTCACCCCTAGGAAAGAACTAGAGGTGAATTTTACAGACACAAGCTTTGAGTTTTTCGAGGACTTTCTGTCTGGAATCTGTATGTGAAAAACCAAAGAATCATAAGACCTTAATTTTTACCAAATCCTATGCCAAGTTGCAAAAGTTTCTGTAAAATATCCAGAGTTTCTCAGAAAAAGAATATATATATAAACAGCATAATGACCAGTTTGGTAAACAGAGTATGACACTTCAGATCCCTGAAAAAAAGAAAGAAAGAAGCTCTATAGTTATGGTCTGTGTCCAGTGTGAACTTCTCCTTGTTGGCATCTTAGACTTATCAAATGCAAGACTGTGTTCCCAAGTCTACTCATCCTGAGTCTTCTAGTCTTCTTCATCTTAGTTCAGCACAACTCCACTTTCAAATTGTTCAAGCCTTTATCCATACTCTTCTTTCATTGCCACTGAATATCTCCATCATAAGGAGATTCTAACTTCACGATGTATCTCTGGACCGCTGCTGCTGTCTCCAGACACAGTAGCCACGTGGTGAGGGGCTTCCTCCCCTCTGAACACATTATTGCAGTTACGTTCTCTTTGTTCGCCTCTCTGTTCTATTTTTGCCCTTGTCACCCTGCAGCCTATTTTCAAAGAAACAGCCCGAGTTTACCGTGTCAAAACATCACTCAGGTCTTGTCTTGCTTCAAATTTCTCAAAATGCTCCCTTCTCACTCACTCTGAGCAGAGGCCCAAGTTCCAGCGTTGAAGTTTAAGGTCCTATCTGACTCCCTCCCTGTTACCTCTCTGAACTCATTTCTAGGAACTCTGCTGCTGCCTCAGCTGTTTCTAACTACTCTTGCCTCCTCACTATTTCTGAGACTCCACGACACACGAGCCCCCTATGACTTTACTACTCACCCTCTTCTTTCTGGCAATAATGCTCTTCTTCTGGATAAGGGAATGTGGCTCTCCTCTCTTTTTTTCGTGTGTGTGTATGTGTGTGTGTGTGTGTGTGTGTGTGTGTGTGTGTGTGTGTGTGTGTGTGCACTCACTGGCTCAGTTGTGTCCGATTGTTTCCAACCCCATGGATTGTAGCCCACCAGGCTCCTCTGTCCATGGGATTCTTCAGGCAAGAATATTGGAGTGGGTTGCCATTTCCTCCTCCAGAGAATCTTCCCAACACATGGATTGAACCTCTGTCTCCTGCATCTCCTGCACTGGAGTTTAATTATAGAAGCAATTCCAATATAAAGCTCTGCTGTAGGGGGAAAATGACATCAAATATCTCTTCTGAAATTTCCTCTAGACCAACTTATAAACCTGTGCATGTGTGTATGTATGAAAGGGGAAGATCAGTGCTATTTTCTAATCAGATGCAGGCAGATTCTTAACCACTGAGCCACCTGGGAAGCCCCTTTTCCCCCCGAAATCTCAACTGACACCTTCTTCCAGAGCTCCTTCACATCATATCTACAATTTCTTTGTTCAGCTCCTGCACCCCCAGGACATCCTCCTGCTTTAAACTTCTCCTTACAACTTGTAACTCTGATATAAGTTTTAGTTACTTAATGCATGTGTTGTCTGCCTCTCTGCTAGAGAGAGTCTATAGTTAAGACTCATGAATGGAATTTTGTCTGTTTTACTCAATGCTCTGCCACTGGTTCCTGCAACAGTGCCTGGCATCAGGGGCTCACAATGCACAACTCCATGCCCACTGCATTCCGTGTATGCAGGGCTTTCTGGAGCGTAACTAAATAGCGAGGGAATGGTCCCCCTGGAATCATACAAAATACTGACCTTGTCCACCCACTAAGTATAAAAATATTAGAGAAATAAATGACTGTATAAACCTGTAGTCATAATACCATAGGTAAGTGGTCTCAGAGTTTGAAGTTTTTTGTTTGTTTGTTTGTTTTTTTAAGACTCAATGCTAGGCAAAACAATGGCAACAGCAAAAAGATTATTGGATTATTAGTTGTCAGAGGTTGTGGGGACAGGGATGGATAGGGATAAAGAGGCAGAACACAGGCTTTCTTGGGCAGCAACAAGACTCTGTATGATCCTATGATGATAGACATATGTCATTATTCATGTGCAAACCCTAGAATGTACAACACCAAGAATTAACTCTAATGTAAATAATCAATTCTGGGTGATTATGATGTGCCAGTGTAATTTCACCAATTGTCATAAATGTGCTGCTCTGATGGGAGATGTTGATGGCCATCAGGGGAGGAGGGCTGTACATGTGTGGGAGAAGAAACAATATGAGAAATCCCTGTACCTTGCTTTCAATTTTGTGATAAACCTAAAACTGCTCTAAAAATAGAGTTAAAAACAGACCTCCTGTCAAATTAATCTATGTTTATTCAATTGTAATTACCGAAACTCTTTCTTTAGAAAAAGATAATTCCTTGTAGGATTAAATGTGAAAAATACATAAAGAAGTATTTTCCAAAATTCAGTAATTCAAAATTCAGACAACATTCTCAGTCTGGCATTGTCTTTTTGATTTAGGTAACCACCCAGTTTCTGTATTTTTCTCTGGAAGGAAAAAGGCCAGGAAGCTGAAGCAATTAATTTTGTTTTATTCCTCCTCATTCAGCAAACATTTATTGAGTGCTTGATAGGTTCCAGGTGTGGTATTAGATGTCTTAAAGCTTTTTATTTAAATTAAATACTAACAAAAGCTATATAATGCTGTGTTCTGCTACCAAGATTGTGAGTTGTCCAAGACATTGTTCAGACAAATCACCAAAAATTATAATGCACATATCCTGAGCATTTGTTTTCCTTTTCCTGAGGATCAGTAATGAATGCAATGTCCAAAGATATCTTCATTGCAATGAATATGATATCCACATAGTGGAAAACATAAAAGGCAAACATACCCTTCCTAAATGTATTTAACATTTTTTATATTTTAAATACAAGTCCATGTTTGGTTATGAAAATACAGATAGATATTTGAGAGAAAAAACTTGAGGCTGCATTTGGTTTCTTATTTTAACCTCAAGGAAACTTACTTTTATTTATTTATTTTATTTATTTTGGAAACTTACTTTTAAACTAATGGTGGTTAAGAAAAAAAAAAAAAAAAAGCCTTTTTTAATATGGAAAATTCATCTACTTCTGCTGAAGTTATGTCCTGCTGTGTGTCATTTTTTCAACTCATACTTCAGATGTAAAATTCTTCATCAAAAGGAATCACATAAAGAAAGTATTATTAGCCTGAGGTTGTAAACATAAAAGAGGCAGTTGAGAGGCTCTAAGTACCCTGGTTCAAATGACTAGCAGTCCACAAGTCTGTATTTGTGTCCCCACCAGTTCCAAGGTTGGGTTTGGGTTCCTAGTAAACATTATCAGTATTTGGTATAACTCATTTGCTGAATTTCTTTTTCCTTGGGTATATCAGTTTATTTTCTGAAATTCATCCCTAGATAAAATAGCACTCTTTATACTTCTCAATGCATTATTTTTATTGTGTTAGTCCATTTGCTTGTTTCAAAAATGTCTTAAACTCCTATGTATTTTGAAAAGAAACATCAGAATTAATTTTGAATATTTATGTATGTTGTGTATCATTTATGCTACATTCCAAGGTCATTACAAACAGGAAGAATAAAGATAAGGAATTTTGAAAGTCATTCGGTCCATCAAATGATCATGACTTCACCAAAAACTGAAATTTTAGGTGAACAATGCAGTTATGAAATGCAGCCATCTCGTGTGTAATATAGTCGACCTTGTTCATGCTTTCCCAAGGAGAAATAATTTACAGGTGCATTATTTTCATTTTACTTTTCTTTTAGATTTCTGTACTACAAAAAAGTGGATGTACCTATCTTCAAAGGAAAAAGCCAAAAGATTCAAGGGTAAGCCTGCAGTCCACAGGACACTGTGAGATTAGGTTTCTAGCATCCAAACCGTGTATCTTACAGTTTCCAACTGTGAGATGGATTTACTGCGCAGCTCCAGACTTGAGTCCACCTGGATATGGAAGAACTGCCCATCTTTAGATTAATCATTTTTTGACCAGGAAAAATTCTTTTCCTGAGTGTCTTTGGAGGGTCATCAGATTATTAAATCCTATAGGCTGTAAAAGACATTAGCTGCAGCTGATGAATTCTTTCTAAAGTTGCACTTTATCCACTGACCAATTTGGTTAATACCATGCCACAAACAATTTTCCTGAGAACAATGCTTTTTTATTCAGATGAAGGGTTGCTGATATTACCAGAGAGATGAC
The DNA here is from genome assembly GCF_963930625.1 of Muntiacus reevesi. NCBI lineage: Eukaryota > Metazoa > Chordata > Mammalia > Artiodactyla > Cervidae > Muntiacus > Muntiacus reevesi. Next base: position 215,158,322 of record NC_089251.1, read on the forward strand.
CCAGGGGTCATAATAATCCTAACTGGGCACATCAAGTGTCACAAGAATATAGCAATGTATGTGCTAAGCTTTGGTCAGTCACAAACACTACACACACACACACACACACACACACACACACACACACACACAAGATTCTAAATGTAACCCAAGTAGTTTGGGGTACAAAGTTAGAGTGAGACTCTCTTCAAAACTTTTTCCTTTTGCCTGAAAACAAGTAAGAGCTCCTCTCTAGCCAACAACATTCATCATATCTTGTGTTAGAAATACTCTTGAATATTCTAATGATGTTTTATTATTATTATTATTATTATTGGCCATGCTGTGCGGGATGTGGGGGTCTTAGTTCCTCAACTAGTGTTGCCTTCAGTGGAAGTGTGGAGTCTTAACCACTGGACCACTGGGGAAGTCCCTTAAAATCATCTTCTGAAAATGCGGTGTTCTTCAATGGAATTGGTGTTTCTGAAAGTACTATATCCAGAAGAAGGAAATCAACAACATCTGAAAGGAAACCAAAGACTACAGTCTCCTTCCTAATCAGTGTGTCTATCGGATCTTAAACGAATCCTCAAGGTTTGGTTTTGGTGGAGATGAAAGTAAACGTATACCTTTCTGGTCTCTAAGCAAACTTGTTCTCTACTTTCAGTAGTTTGCTTTCCCCCAAAGTTAATCAGGACCATTATGTATTCAGTTTGTGAAAATTGAGCTATACACTTGTGATATGTGAACTTATTTGTATGTGTATTATGCTTCAGTTTTTTACCAAAAAAAAATCTCTTCTCTAGTGTTTTTCCCATCCCTTGAGGCAACTTCTATAATCAGTTTCTTGTGTCCTTCCTGAGTTATTTTAAGCATATAAAAGCTTACATCTTTTTTTTTTTTTCACAAGTACCATATGAATCACACTTCACTTTGCTTTCTTCCCCCCTTTCACTTTATATGTCTTGTGAATTGCTCAATTTCAGCACATATAGTTCTGCTTTTTTTTTTTTTAAACGGGTCTGGGAGCATCCTCCTAGCTCTGAATTCAAACATTGGAGGTCTAAAAGAGAAGCAGTTCTCAAAGACATCATGCTGAATGACAGAAGCCTTAGACAAAAGAATACATGTTCTGTGATACCAACTATATGAAGTTTTATGTAATGGAAAATGAATGTATGGTCGGGACAAAATTAGAACAGTGGTTGTCTCTGTGGGGTGTGGTTGGGATTGACTAAGAAAGGGCCTGAGGGAAATTTCTAGGATGATGGTAATGTTCTGTATCTTGATAGGGGGTTGGGTTAGACAGATGGGTACGTTTGTCAACACTCAGCAAAATACACTTAAAATTTGTGCATTTTATGTAAGTTTGACTCAAAAATATGTAAAACAGATACTGAACTCTAGTTGATGACATGCATGCTGAAATATTTAGGGGCGAAGTGTACTGATGATGACAATGTCTTTGAAATGCATCAGAAAATAAAATGGACTGGAAGAAAGATGGGTAGTTATGTGATAATAGTAAAGAATAGAATAGTGAAATGCTAATGGATAGAAACTAGGTGATGAGTATATGGGTGTTCACTGAAAAATTCTAAAAGTAAAATGTTGGGAGGAAAAGAGAATGAGAAGCAAGCTGGGTATTGCCTGGACAAAACATGATTAACCATTTTAAAGTGTACATTTAGGTAGCATTTAGCGCTAAGTAAGTCCAGTATCTTTGAAGACCAGCATTCTGTCTTGCCTGATTTCCTTCACCTTTAGATGTTCCTATCTTTCTACCTAGAGAGACAGTGGTCTGCCCCAAAAGACTGCTCCTTGACATCCTTACTATCAAATGCACCCAGACAGTGTGTAACAATCACTCTCCCTTCCCTTTCAGGGAAATCTCTTAGGATATCTAGATTTCACTATTTTGAGCAAGAAGTAAAGATGCAACACAACTAGGGTGAAGACTAGCAGTTTCCAGGGACCCACCCTCTTAGTCCATTACACACCTGTCGTGACCCTGAATGGCTACACTATTTCCACTGGCTTTATTCTCTTTAGGCCTGACTGATATTTACAGATGAATCATTGATTTGGAGTGTCATTTTCCAGGCTTTTGGTAGGACTCATCACTGAATACTATCCTCAAACAAATCTCTTGACTTTGGAAGATGTATTTGTATTTGTATTGGTCATTTGTGACTCTCCCTCATCTCCGAGTAACTGGTCTTTCCATCTATCTTCTTCTTGTCCTTCCAGTGCCCATGTCAGTTCCCAGGAAGACCTGCACGTATTCCTTGCCCTGACAAAGCCTTGGGAAAGAGGACAGTTCCGATGTAGCTCCCTGCTCCAACACACAATGCCTGCTGTAGCTTTCTCTGGATTAAGTCTGGTCCCAAGCTTCTGGATTTTCTAGCATTAGAGAACTCATTTCAAGCTCTGAGTCTTCCCCACAAAAGAGTCCATCACTAGGCTTGAGGTGTTCAGGATACTACCTTCCCTCCCCCCACCCGGTTCTAAAATACTTCATTTGAAAAGTCTGCAGTGGGAATTTGTGTTGCTTTGATGACTGGTATCTGTTTTACTGCCATCTCAGTCCAAACTGAGGGAGATAGAGTTCTGTTGTATCTTCATAGATTGTGTGATATCTTTCAATTTTATAAGGATTTCATAAGGATTTTCATGAGGGGATTTTCATTGGCTATAACGTACACTCACAGATATTTATGAAGCACTTTCTATTATTCCAAGAACTCTCAGAGGTAACAAGGATGATAACATGACTAAAACCAGATTCCTATGCCATTATTATTTTCATGACTAAGGCAAAACAAATAACAGAATAATACTCTAACTCTGAAATACTGTTTTTAAAGCATTTAATAGATTTTTAAATTTCAAAACTATTTAACAATAACTTCCATCAGGAACAAATAGCAAAGAAGCACCGGTATGATATTGTTCCTTTGTGCCTCATCTGATACATGCTTCCATACACTGATTCTCATTTTCTAGAGTTAACGACCAAAAAAATAAACATTCTTTATAAACCCTCTAATTAGGACACTCTCTTTAACTATCTTTTAAAAAAAGTTTTTTAGTTAATTAATTTTATAGGTATAATTGATAGATAACATGTTAGTTTCAAGTATGAAGCATAACGATTCGATATTTATGTACACTGTGAAATAATCACCATAATAAGTCTTACTAAGATCTACCACCTTACATAGTTACAATGTTTTTCTTGTGATGAAGCTTTTTAAGACCTACTCTCTTAGCAACTTTCAAATCTGTAATCCAGTATTGCAAACTATAGTTATGATATTACATACTACATCCCAATGACATTTATTCTACAACTAGGAATTGGGACCTTTAGACTCCATTCTCTCTTGTTCTGGGTTTCTTTTGTGGCTCATCAGGTAAAGAATCTGCCTGCAATGCAGGAGACCTTGTGGGTTCGATCCCTGGGTTGGGAAGATCCCCTGGAGAAGGGAAAAGCTACCCACTCCAGTATTCTGGCCTGGAGAATTCCATGGATTGTCTAACCCATGCGGCTGCAAAGAGTCGGACATGACTGAGTGACTTTCACTTCACTTCACTTCTCTCTTGTTCTAAAATATACATTTCTGTGATTCTTATCTTCAGAATTCTTAGGAGATGAGTGCTTGGACATACCTAATGTAACTCTGGGCTTCCTTGGGCTTCTCTGATGGCACAGTTGGTAAAGAATCCACCTGGGATGCAGGAGACCCCATTTGATTCCTGGTTCGGGAAGATCCGCTGGAGAAGGGATAGGCTACCCACTCCAGTATTCTTGGGTTTCCCTTGTGGCTCAGCTTGTAAAGAATTTGCCTGCAATGCAGGAGACCTTGGATTGATCCCTGGGTTGAGAAGATCCCCTGTGGAAGGGAAAGGCTACTATGTAGTCCATGGGGTCCCAAAGAGTTGGTCACAACTGAGCAATTTTCACTTTCAACATAATTCTGATACCTTGTCCCTTATTCACCTCTTTGGTATGACAGTGAACAGTTGCCTACATGCTCCAAATCTGCAGAATTTCTGGACATCACAGAGCAAGGATACTATCTTAAAATCCAGATTCTCTCCATGACTTTTTAAGCTTCTCCCACCCAAATAGACCCACTGTTTCACAAGCACACATTCTATGTGTGGTGATAAAATGAAGCCCAAACCATTTTCTTTCTCAGAACAATCACAAACTTAGACATTCATATTCTCTTGTACTGGTAGGCAGACGAGAAACAAATGTTTCAAGGTAGCAATATATGAGGTCTTTGTGTAGTTCTTGTGCAGATTTAAGCTGCTAGCTTTTGGAAGTTAATTTAGGAAGCAGATACTGAGGAAAGTTCTGAGAAGGCAGTGATTTCGAAGAAAGACTTTAATGTGATATACATTTTCCCAACATTCAAAAAACGAAGATCATGGCATCTGGTCCCATCACTTCATGGCAAATAGATGGGGAAACAATGGAAACAGTGACCAACTTTATTTTCTTGGGTTCCAAAATCACTGCAGATGGTGACAGCAGCCATGAAATTAAAAGACGCTTGTTCCTTGGAAGAAAAGCTACAACAAACCTAGACAGCATATTTAAAAAGCAGAGAAATTACCAACAGAGGTCTGTCTAGTCAAAGCTATGGTTTTTCCAGTAGTTATGTATGGATGTGAGAGTTGGACTAAAAAGAAAGCTGGGCACTGAAGAATTGATGCTTTTGAACTGTGGTGTTGGAGGAGACCCTTGAGAGTCACTTGTACTGCAAGGAGATAAAACCAGTCCATCCTAAAGAAAATCAGTCTTGAATATTCATTGGAAAGACTGATGCTGACGCTGAAGCGCCAATACTTTGGCCACCTGATGGGAAGAGCTGACTTGTAAGAAAAGACCCTGATGATAGAAAAAACTGAAGGCAGGAGGAGAAGCAGATGACAGAGGATGAGATTGTTGGATGGCATCACTGACTCCGTGGACATGGGTTTGAGCAAGCTCTGGGAGATGGTGAAGGACAGGGAGTCTGGTGTGCTACAGCCCATGGGGCCACAAAGAGTCAGATATGATTGAGCGACTAAACAACAATAACAACATTTAATTGAAGAAAAAGGCAAAACAAGGTATGCAAGTAGGGCAGAGTATGTTTGGCAGAAGTAGGTTTTAGTAAATGCAAATGTTTTATTAAAGTCTCTAGTTCATGTTTACTTGTATTTTTATGTTTTGACAAGTATAATCAAGTTACCTCTGTGGTGTTTAAATTGTTTCTGCATATTATGTATACGATTGTACAAAATTTAACTATGGCTTAACTTAGAAAAGCCACTTAGGGGCTATTATATTTTTTAAAATGTATTTAATTTTTAATGAACATTAGTTCCCACATTGTTACAGGGATTTAATAAGAAAATAAATATTAAGTTGTAATGTAAACCATTATGTATTAGAGAAATATAAACAATGAAGCAGAAGACAGCAAGTAAATACAAGATACTTTTTTCTAACGATTCCAAATCCAAAGGTAATTTTTGTTAGAAAGAGTTACAGATGAATAGACAACTGATTTTTTGTTTCAGATGCTTTGATTCTGTCTCCTAAGGCAACACAGACTTTCTTCAATGAAAATCCCTTTGTAAATTATTAAGTTTTAACCAGCTACCAAATAAAGAGAAGCCTTGTATTCACAACTTTCGTAGTATCAAATGGTTTCATCAGAATGGGCCTGCCTTCCATAACAGCTGAGTTTAGTGAGGAAAGCTTGTCTATAAGAATAAACATCTGAATATCCTTAAGAAAAAAATACAAAAAACTTACATTTGATACCTATTAAAATGGATATGTCTTCTTCACTTCTTCACTAAAAGGTACCAAAGTCAAAATAAAGAATAAAATAGTAACTAAGTATAATAAAATAGCTAAACAAACAGTATGCATTTACACCAATTCCCCATTTCACTGGTGTTTGTCCACAGACAAATTATTTATAATTGCTAAGTCATACTTCCTCATTTCCAAAATGGTGAATGTGAGAGAATGTATTGTATTGATTTGTGAAAATTAAAAGGACAGTTAATGCAAAAACTAACACATTACCTAGAACATAAGAAATTCTCAATAAATGTTTTGGCTCTTGTTAGAAAGATCAGTGAGTGGTGGTCAGTAAAGAAGATATATATTTAAAATGGAATCAGTAATCATTATCTCTTATGCTTCCAAAAACTTGTCTCAGATACAAAAGGTGACTTTTTATTATGTCATGTTTTTTACCTGGGACACCATCTGTAAGTCTGCTATGAGAAAATAAGATATTCATAATTTTATAGACAAAGCAAAACAGCATAATTAAGAAAATAATTCATATTTGTTTTAAAACAAATCTCATTTCCAGTACTATAATAAAATCCTTTTATAAATAGCATCAGGACCAAAAATAAATTTATAAAACTAATTGGATTCATACAAGCTGAGCTAATGAGTGTCATTTGGGTCAAATTCTCAAATTACAAATAAATGTTATCATTTATCAACTGAGCACTTTCCTCAATAAATCCTTGCACTGCTTTTCTTACTTCTCAGGCACATGGGTTGAGATTTCCTTCTGATTTAGTAAGCTGCATATGCCTGTGTCTGATCTCTCACCTAGTGGAAAAGTCTACCTTCAAATAGCAGCTAATTCAAATATTGCATAATGCAAAATGCAATCTGGAGGGAGATAATACTTTGATTGTGCTAACACAACTATTTTTCATCTCCCTCAAATAGCTGAACCACAGCAAGAGTGTGTGATTCTATGAAGAAACTCTCAGTGCACCTACAACAGGAAGCATTTATCTGTGTTCTGCTAACAATGACTACCCTCAGTATGGATAGCAAGTTTTCTTCTCTGTTCACTCATGGGATGCTTATGTGGACAATTCCTTTGAAATTCAGCTTGATTTATGACTAATCTTCTCTGCTCTATGAGCCAATAAATCCAGAGTATTAGCACCATTTGGAATACATGTAGAGATAACATCACCCCCCCCCCCCCCAGAAAAAAGGGTCCAGCAAAAATTATTCCCATTACAATATTTTCACAGGGGTGTCTCTAGTGGTAAAGAACCCACTTGCCAATATAGGAGACAAAAGAGGTGCAGGTTCAATGTCTGGGTCAGGAAGATGGCCTGGAGGAGGAAATGACAACCCACTCTGGTATTATTGCCTGGAGAATCCCATAGATGGAGGAGCCTGGCAGGCTGCAGTCCACAGGGTGGCAAAGAGGCAGACACGACCGCAGTGACTTAAGCATGTCGGCACACAGTGTAACATTAGCTACAGAGTTCAGTAATGTAAGATTTCTCAAATGAAGATGAGAATAACAGCATTTCTGTGGCCCTAAGGATGAACTTTTTTCTGGAACATGTGTTTTGCACTATGTGAAGGGAGTAAGGACCTATGATTCACTTAGCTTCATTTGATTTTTATCCCTGAAGTTCCTTTTGTTCAGATTGTCTCATTATTCATTTGATTATATTTAGACATATAAATCATGTGCTACTGTAAACCTCCATTCCTTCTCAAACAAGTCATTTAATATATAAATAAATAATTATGATAAATGAATTAAGAAGTTGTGCCAAATGAATGCATGACTAGCAGAATAAAAGAAAATAAAATGTATTTATTCACTAATGGTTTCCTGGTAGATGGGGTAAAAGTGAGAGGATTTAGGTTTCACTAGAGAAAAAGCGGTGTAAAACAGGGCAGAAATATATCCCCTAAAAAGTGAGTCATCACCTTCAAAAGTTCTCAAGAGACTTTCACTGACTTTCACGCATATTTCTTTATTCCTCATTTTTTTTTAACAACACTTGGCCTCTTTCCTACTTCGGACTCCCCCCTCTTCATTCTGAGACTTTCATGTTAATTGACACAGAATATTCAGAGTTACTAGTTTGAATACCCATCATAGTAAGATGATGAGTTTAGCTATTCTGATTCCTGACATATATTAAGGGATGGAAAGAAATTTGTAGGATAGCTAAGTAGTGAAAAGAAGAAAAAAATAAAAGGGAAAAAAAAATGAGACAAAGAAAAACCAGTGGTAAAACTGGGATGTATAGGGGGTTGGAAAGGAAACCAATTACTCATTGAAGATGCCAGAAGAATTGATGACATAAATTCATAGCTTCTCACCATAAAGATGAATAATGACACAGACATGGGAAATGAGAAGAAAGAGGTGCATACAAGGTTCTTCTATTTATACCTGATTAAGATATGAAAGGAAAATGAGGGAAGGGATTACTAAAGAAAAATTCCAGACAGTTAAGCAATTTTAGGAATGATTCATTTTAAGATATAGCCATCAATTATTTACAAGGGTTAATAAATGGATTTATAAGCAAGAGGTACATGGAATCTAGAAATACATAAATGCCCTACAAATTATTTACAACCCCGACAAGTCATAACACATGAAGTACTGCTGAAAACACCATTTGCTTGACTTTAAAATTTGCACCATAAACTACAAATGGACCGGTTATGGAGCATCGGCCATTTGTAATGTGCTGTGCAATATTTAACACCAACTAAATGTGTCTTCACTAGCTGGTGACCAGTTGGACTAATTTAATAAGAATTCCTAGTGCCTAAAGATTTATCTGTAAGTAAAATGATCATTACTATTTAATGGTCTTGATATCAAAGACGTAATTCTCACACAGAATATCACAGGCTGAATTTAGTGAACACAGTTTAATACCAAGAATCCAAAATTTAAAAAAAAACCAAAAACAATCATAAGAAAAAATTATATCATCTGCTTACTTTATCTCCTTTGGTCTTCAGCTTTTCAAGTTTATTTCTTCCCTTTTATTTTCAGGTTTTGGTCATCTCTTAATATTCCTTGCTTTTGTGCATCCTCTCTTATTCTTTGTACCTCTTTTGTTTGTATTCTCTGGGCATTCCCCAGTGAGCTCTTGGTTTCCAAAGGGAGATGTATTTCTATTAGGCATGGCAGTAAGAAAGTGGAAGTATTCCATAGTTATTCTGCTTCATGAATGAATAACTGTAATCACCAGAGTCCCTGTCATCACTTCAGAGACTCCTTTGTCAGGATTCTCAGTCTGATGGGTGCCTTAATCACACTTTACTGATTATGAACTCCTCTCCCCCAACTGCAATGTCTAGAAATGAACCAGGTTTATAATAATAGTTTGAGAGAGGTGCCTACACTTGTTTTGTGTTCTACTGGAAGATGTCATAAAGATTTGGAGCCTGATAATAATCTGTCTTTAAAATGCCATTCTCTCTCTATTTTGCTTTGTTTTCATCAGCATAGACTAGGTTAAGCTCTGGAAACAAACAAAAACATTCAAAGTTGCTGAACCATATACAAGCTTGTGTGCATGCCAAGTCGCTTCAGTCATATCTGACTCTTTGCAACCCCAAGGACTGTGGCCTGCCAGGCTTCTCTGTCCATGGGACTCTCCGGGCAAGAATACTGAAGTGGGTTTCCATGCCCTCCTCCAGGGGATCTTCCTAATCCAAGGATCAAACCCGCATCTCTTATGTCTCCTGCATTGGCAGGCAGGCTCTTTACCACTAGTGCCATCTGCGAAGCTCTATATACAAGGTTATTTCTCATCAATTCTACATATCAAATATCTGCTATCCCAGGGCTCTGCTCTTTAGATTCACTCAGGTCCCCAGGCTGGAGGAGTCCTCTACCTAACACAGGCTTCCAAGATGCTGGGAAGGAGAGGAGAACCTAGCACAGAGTAGAAACTTTTAGCTTCATTAGTTTCTGTTTGTATTCAACTGTAATGCTTTCCTCTACCCTTGTCATTTTAACTGAAATTTGCATATATAAAATATGTATGCAGTTGAAAAGCAAAATCTGTATAAAGCAAGGTATACTCAGAGAAGCCCCTACTTGCTGCAGTTACTCATTTTCATTAGTTTCTAATTTATCCTTCCTGCATTTCTTCTTTTGCAAAAAATAACCTCCTCTCTTTCAGGGAGCACAGCATAACTCATTTTATTTTCTTTAGTTTAGTTGGTCAGTCATATCTGACTCTTTTGCAATTCCATGGACTGCAGCTCACCAGGCTCCACTGTTCATGGCATTTTTCAGGCAAGAATACTGGTATGGGTTGCCATTTCCTTCTCCAGGGGATCTTTTCGAGCCAGGGACTGAACCTGTGTCTCCGGCACTGCAAGCAGATTCTTTACATTGACCCACCTGGGAAGCGTGTGGGATATTGCAGCATAACAATGCGGAGCATTCTTCCTCATTCCATTTCCATAGTTGTACAGCTCTGCACTGTGAGGATTCACGGTGTCGTATTCAACTGATCTCTTCTGTAAGGTGATGTAACTCTTTCCAACATTTCACTGGTATAATAAAGCTACAGTGACTCTCCTGTGCATATTTGTTTCCTTATTGCTGGAGGTAAGTCTTTAGGATAAACTAGAAGTGGGATGATTGAGTCAAAGCGTAAGTACACAGGCAGTTTGATTAGATCTTGCCAAGTTCTTCGTCCCAGAGGTCATGTTTTTGTTCAGTCATTAAGTTATGCCCAACTATTTGAGACTTCATGGGCTGCAGCATGCTAGGCTTCCCTACCCTTCACTATCTCCCAGAATTTGCTCTAGCTCATGTGCATTGAGTCTATGATGCTATCCAACCATCTCCTGCATTTGTACAACAATGGAAGAGGTTCCCCAGAGTTTGTCCTCAGTTTCCCTAACAGTTCTACCAGAACTAACAACTATTAACTTCTTGGTAATTGGAGAAATGTTTTTATTATCATTCTACTCATTGTACATTTCTTGAGTATTTTTTGAACATTGTTTCATGTGTTTAAGGAACATTATTTTTCTGTAAACTCTCTGTTCATGTCATTAGCTCATTTTTCAGAAGTGTTTTGTTATATTCCCTCAAGACTATACTCCTGTATATATTAAGAATATTAATCCTTTATCTTTGATATACATTCAAAGACTTTCTTCTAGTGTGTTTTCTGCCTTCAGACTTTGCTTATGGTATGGTTTTATTAGCCAAAAAATTTGTTTCTTCATTTTTAGCTTGCAATTTTTTTTCTTTTATGGCTCCTTAAATATGAATCATAGAAAGGTTACCACCAACACCAAAGTTATAAAATGAGTCACACTTATTTTCTTCTAGTGTTTTTGTGATTCCCTTATTTTTACATTTGCATCACTTCTCTCTCTCTTTCTCTTCTAATTTCACCCTAATTCCCATCTCTAATGATCCTTTTATTTAAAGATCAATTAGGATCATTAAAGAAGTTAAACTGTCTGTTTCATTAATGTGATTTTTCCTTATAATTTTTCTTCCCTATTATTTTTTGCTTTGGGAATAAAGAACTGAAATATTTCAGTGGAATAAACAACAAAAATTCATGCTCACTCATGTTAAATGTTGGTGCTGAGTCACTGTGGTTCAGTGTAGCTAGACTACAGGTAGACTGAGTTTCTGCTCCTCATCCTTTTCATTCCAAAATCCAGGGAGAGAAAGAGATAGAGGCATATCCTTTTACAATAGGCAAAAATAAGGAACAAGTGAGCATTAGCTAAACCATGCAATCACATTAAACTTCTACCCAAACGCCAAAACTCAGCCAAAAACCTGTCACTCTTTCAAGCTCAAATTCAATGAGACAAGTAAGTCATTTCACTGTAGGCAGGAAAGTAGAGTCATGTAAGAGGGAAGGTGAAAATAGTTGGGAAAAATAATGTTATGTATGACTTCAATATATGACTGCAAAAAGTCAGTCCTCATCCCAGTTCCCAAAAAGGGTAGTACCAAAGAGTGTGTTAACCATTGGACAATTGCACTAATTTCCCATGCTAGTAAGGTCATGCTTAAAATCTTGCAGGCACGGTAGGCTTCAGCATTATGAAAACCAGGAATTTCCAGATGTCCAAGCTGGGTTTAGAAAAGGAAGAGGAACTATAGATCAAATTTCCAACATTCACCGGATTATAGAGAAAACAAGGGAATTTAAGAAAAACATCTATCTCTGTTTCATCGACTGTGCTAAAGCCTTTAACCGTGTGGATCATAACAAACTGTGGAAAGCTCTTAGAGAGATGGGAATTCCAGAGCATGTTACCTGTCTCTTGAAAAACCTGTAGGCAGGTCAAGAAACAACAATTAGAACCCTGAATTGAACAACTGATTGGTTCAGGGTTGAAAAAAGAGTATGACAGGGTTGTCTGCTGTCACCCTATGTGTTTAACTTATATGCTGAGCACATTATGAGAAATGCGGGGTTGGATGAATTACAAGCTGGAATCAAGATAGGTGGGAGAAACATCAACAACCTCAGATATGCAGATGATACCACCCTAATGGCAGAAAGCAAAGAGGAATGAAAGAGCTTCTTGATGAGGGTGAAGGAGGAGAGTTAAAGAGCCAACTTAAGATTAAATATTAAAAAAACTAAGATCATGGCATTGGCCCCATTACTACATGGCAAATAGAAGAGGAAAACGTGGGAGTAGTGACAGATTTCCTCTTCTGGGGCTCCAAAATCACTGTGGATGGTGACTGCAGACATGAAATCCGAAGACAATTGCTTCTTGGCAGGAAAGCAATGACAAATCTAGACAGTGTGTTGCAAACAGAGACAATGCTCTGCCGGCAAAGGTCTGTGTAGTCAAGGCTATAGTCTTCCCAGTGGTCATGTACGATTGTGAGAGCTGGAGCATAAAGAAGGCAGAATGCCAAAGGATTTATGCCTTGAAACTGTGGTGCTGGAGAAGACTCCTAAAAGTCCTTTGGACAGCAACTTTAAGTGAGATCAACCTGAATATTCACTGGAAGGGCTGATGCTGAAGCTAAAGCTCCAGGATTTTGGTCATCTGATGCAAACAGACGACTCATTGGAAAAGTCCCTGATGCTGGGAAAGACTGAGGGCAGAAAGAGGAGAGGGCATCAGAGGATGAGATGGCTGGATGGCATCAACAATGCAATGAACGTGAACTTGGGCAGACTCCGGGACATGGTGAGGGACAAGGAGGCCTAGTGGGCAGCTGTCCCTGGTATAGCAAAGAGTTGGACGTGACTGGGTGATTAAACAGCAACAACATGACTTCTATATAGTTTAATATTAAAATGGTGGTGGTTTAGTTGCTAAGTCATGTCCAACTCTTGTGACCACATGGACTGTAGCCTGCCAGGCTCCTCTGTCCAAGGGATTCTCCAGGCAAGAAGAACACTGGAGTGGGTTGCCATTTCTTTCTCCAGGGAATCTTCCTGACCCAAGAATCGAACCTGGGTCTCCTGCATTGCAGGCAGATTCTTTACTGACTGAGCTATGAGGGAAGTCCCTATATTAAAATAGAGATGCTTTTTAAATATATTATTTTAATAATGTCTTAATTACAAATAAACAATGACCTTAGAAAATTTGGAGAATATTTTTAAAAAATCAAGTCAGAAAGGAAGTATTATGAATAAACTTAACATCTAGGGATAAAGACTATTAATGTTTTACATATCTCCATGAATTAAAATCACAAAAAGTGTTCAAATGGTTATCAATGTTTCCAATGCCATTAATAGTATGCACATTAAAATTTTCTTTCAGCAAAAGAGACTATGTTTATGTATAGTACAGATATTATACTAAAAATATACTGACTTTAGGTTTGTAAAACATGCTGACATTTATTGATTTTTATCCTATCTTGAGTCTTTTAAACTACTATTTCTGTTCCTTTAAATCAAGCTACAGGCAGGGACTTTTAAATCAGAGTTCATTTATTTCCTATACAAGTCATCCAATTAAAGAACCTTTACCAAGGTTGTCAGACTTTCAAATTTACATAGTTTGACAGTTGGCTCATTTGATAGCCCTTACTTTAGAGATGTCATCTTGCTAGTTGTCTGCTTTATTGTTTTACAATTATGCTTATCCTGCTGAAAACAGCAGAAAGAATGATTCCAAAATCCTAGTCTGAATATGAGGCGATAAGACAAACTTCAGTAGACTCCAATTTTCCTGAGGACAGCCTCATTGTATCCTAAACATTCCTGATAGACAAGAGAAATTGAATGAATTTTCAAAGGATGAACTGATGAATAGTGTCTCATTCTCCCTCTCTCACTCAGATTGATCAAGGAAAAATTCAGTTTCATACAGTCACAGGCCTGTTCTAAGGAATATCTGACCTTTTCCATGATTATGGTTTGAGAATGTTTTATGTGACAGACACTGTGTTATGTGTCAGGGTTAAATCAATGGGTATGATAATACCCCTGCTCTTGGCAGCAAGGAAATTTCAGCTGGTTCTGGGCAAGTGCCTTGAATGTACAGATATTAGCAATATATATTTGGACGCAAAACTTAAATAGGCTAACCCAGAGGTCTCTCTTGAAAGCACATTAGAATACCCTGCATAGATTTTAGTTTCAATACCTGGGGCCCACCTAAGGAAATTCTAATTTAGCCTGGGATAGGGATTGTACATAAAGGATTTTAAGATGCCCAGGTAATTCTAACTAACAACCGTGGTTAAAAAATCAACAGCCTAGTTATTTCAGTACTTTGCTGTTATAAATGTGGTTCTTGGACCAGCATTATTTTTTTTTTTTTTTCACAAAAGAAGTTGCTAGAAAGGCTGAATCTTAGCACTCATATCTTACTTACTGTATCAGAATCAACATTTTTACAAGATCTTCCAGGTGATAAATATGCACATTAAAATTGAAGTGGTACCTTCAGTGTACAAGGTATTATGGCAAAATTATGTCTCTGGACGGTTGAGAGAAAAGAGAGGTTTCACTAACTATGCCAGCAATTTTCCTGGTAAACACAAAATGTATACACAGTCTATGCTGCAGACTGAGATCAGTCACAATCATCAATGAAATTTTGTCTGTAGGCTTAGCACACTTTTTTAAGTGTGTTCATGTTGAAGCTGGCCAGAAGAGATTAAACATTTACACAAAGCAATATAGATAGACCAGGATAAACATGAATTCAAAAGCTTCTTAGGAAAGCCCAAAGATCTCATCTTTCCCATTCTATTGTTTTCCTCTATTCCTTTGCATTGATCATTTAGGAAGGCTTTGTTATCTCTCCTTGCTGTTCTTTAGAACTCCACATTCAGATGGGTATATCTTTCCTTTTCTCTTTTTCCTTTCCCTTCTCTTCTTTTCAAAGCTATTTGTAAAGCCTCCTCAGGCAACCATTTTGCCTTTTTTTGTATTTCTTTTTCTAGGGGATGGTTTTGATCACTACCTCCTGAACAATGTCAGGAACCTTTGTCCATAGCGCTTCAGGCACTCTGTCTATCAGATCTAATCCCTTGAATCTATTTGTCACTTTCATGGTAAGGGGTTTGCTTTAGGTTATACTTGAATGGTCTAGTGGTTTTCCCTACTTTCTTCAATTTAAGTCTGAATTTTGCAATAAGGAGTTCATGATCTGAGCCACAGTCAGCTCCTGGTCTTGTTTTGGCTGATTATATAGAGCTTTATCATCTTCGGCTGCAAAGAATATAATCAATATGATTTCGGTGTGGACCATCTGTTGATGTCCATGTGTAGAGTTGTCTCTTGTGTTGTTGGAAGAAGGTGTTTGCCATGACCAGTGTGTTCTCTTGGCAAAACTGTTAGCTTTTGCCCTGCTTCATTTTGTAGTCCATGGCCACACTTGCCTGTTACTCCAGGTACCTCTTGACTTCATAGTTTTGCATTCCAGTCCCCTATGATCAAAAGGACAAATTTTTTTGGTGTTAGTTGTAGAAAAGGTCTTGTAGGTCATCACAGAGTTCAACTTCAGCTTTTTTGGTGTTAGCGGTTTGGGCATAGAATTGGATTACTGTGATATTGAATGGTTTGCCTTGGAAACAAACAGAGGTCATTCTGTTGTTTTTGAGATTGCACCCAAATACTGCATTTTGAACTCATTGCTGACTATGAGGGCTACTTCAGTTCTTCTAAAGGATTCTTGCCCAAAGAAGTGGATATAATGGTTATCTGAATTAAATTCACCCATTCCAGTCTGTTTTAGTTCACTGATTCCTAAAATGTCGATGTTTACTCTTGCCATCTCCTGTTTCACTGCTTCCAATTTACCGTGATGGATGGACCTAATATTCCAGGTTCCTATGCAATACTATTCTTTACAGCATCACACCTTACTTCCATCACCAGTTACAGCCACAACTGGGCATTGTTTTCAATTTGGCTCCATATATTCATTCTTTCTGGAGTTATTTCTCCACTCTTTTCCAGTACCATATTGGAAACCTACCGACCTGGGGAATTAATCCTTCAGTGTCATACCTTTTCGCCTTTTTGTACTGTGCATAGGGTTCTCAAGGCAAGAATTCTAAAGGAAATCTGTCCTGAATATTCATTGAAAGGACTGATGCTGAGGCTGAAACTTCAATACTTTGACCACCTGATGTGAAGAGATGACTTCTTAGAATAAGACTCTGATGCTGGGAAAGATTGAAGGCAGGAGGGGAAGGGGATGACAGAGGATGAGATGGTTGGATGGCATCACTGACTCGATGGACATGAGTTTGAGCAAGCTCCAGGAGTTGGTAGTCCATGGGGTTGCAAAGAATTGGACATGACTGAGTGACGAACTGAACTGAACTGAAAGCACAGAAATGCAGCTATTTAAGTGAATAGTTCAAAGATAACCCAAACCATGCCTGAAAAATTATGATACAGCCCTAACAAGCAGAGAGAGTAGCAAAGTGTTGACCAAATATCTCAGATTTGATCTTAACCTGCAGGAGCAGATGTGTTTAGAAAGACACATTAGCATGTAGTGGATTTGGCTTACAAATGGCTTTGGTAAAGAAAATGTCTTGGTTATTTGTAAGTTTAGGTTTTTTGGGTCAATGTTTGTTCACTGCTTCTAAATCACTACTTTCATTTGTTTTATTTTTTTCTCTTTAATTAATTTTTTTATTGAAGGATAATTGCTTCACAGAATTTTGTTGTTTTCTGTCAAATTTCAACATGAATCAGCCATAGGTATACATATATCCCCTCCCTTTTGAACTTCCCTCCCATCCCCCTCTTCATCCCACCCTTCTAGGTTGTTACAGAGCCCCTGTTTGAATTTCCTGAGTCATAAAGCAAATTTCCTTTGGGAATCTATTTTACATATGGTAATATAAGTTTCCATGTTACTCTTTCCACACATCTCACCCTCCACTCCCCTCTCCCCATGTCCATAATCTATTCACTATGTCTGTTTCTCCACTGCTGTCCTGTAAACAAATTCTTCTAGATTCTGTAAATATGTGTTAGAAAATGATATTTCTCTTTCTCTTTCTGACTCACATCACTCTATATAATAGACTCTAGGTTCATCCACCTCATCTGAACTGACTCAGATGTGTTCCTTTTTATGGCTGAGTAATATTCCATTATGTATATGTACCACAACTTCTTCATCCATTCATCTGTTGATGCACATCTAGGTGGCTTCCATGTTCTAGCTATTGTAAATAGTGCTGCCTTGAACAACAGAATACATGTGTATTTTTCAATTTTTGTTTCTTCAGGGTATATGCCTGGGAGTGGAATTGCTGGGTCATATGGTAGCTTTATTCCTAGTTTTTTAAGGAGTCTCCATACCGTCCTCCATAGTGACTGTATCAATTTATATTCCCATCAACAGTGCAAGAGCGTTCCCTTTTCTACACACCCTCTTCTGCATTCATTGTTTGTAGACTTTTTGACAATGGCCATTCTGACTGGTGTGAGGTGATATCTCATTGTAGTTTTGATTTGCATTTCTCTCCTAATGAGCGATGTTGAGTATCTTTTCGTCTGTTAGCCATTTGTCTTCTTTGGAGAAATGTCTGTTTAGGTCTTTCCCCCACTTTTTGATTGGATTGTTTGTTTTTCTGATATTGAGTTGTATGAGCTGCTTGTGTATTTTGGAAAGTAATCCTTTGTCAGAAGTTTCATTTGCTATTATTTTTCCTCATTCTGAAGTTTGTCTTTTTGCTTTGCTTATAGTTTCCTTTGCTGTGCAAAAGCTTTTAAGTTTAATCAGGTTCCATCTGCTTACTTTTGTTTTTATTTCTATTACTCTAGGAGGTGGGTCATAGAGGATCTTGCTCTGATTTATGCCATCGAGTGTTCTGCCTGTTTTCCTCTAAGTGTTTTAGAGTTTCTGGTCTTACATTTAGGTCTTTAATCCATTTTGAGTTTTTATCTTTGTGTATGGTGGTAGGAAGTTTTCTAATTTCATTCTTTTACATGTAGCTGTCCAGTTTTCAGAGCACCATTTATTGAACAGGCTGTTTTTACCCCATTGTATATTCTTGCCTCCTTTGTCAAAATTATGGTACCCATAGGTGCATGAATCTATTTCTGGGCTTTCTATTTTGTTCTATTTGTCCATATTTCTGTTTTTGTGCCAATACCATACTGTCTTGATGACTGTAGCTTTGTAGTATAATCAGAAGTCAGGAAGGTTGATTCCTCCAGCTCCATTCTTCTTTCTCAAGACTGCTTTGGCCACTCGGGGTCTTTTTTATTTCCATATGAGTTGTGAAGGGACTTCTCTGGTGGCTCAGAGGGTAAAGCCTCTGCCTATAATGCGGGAGGGCTAGGTTCAATCCCTGGATCAGGAAGATCCCCTGGAGAAGGAAATGGCAACACACTCCAGTACTCTTGCCTAGAAAATTCCATGGACAGAGGAGCCTGGTAGGCTACAGTCTATGGGGTTGCAAAGAGTCGAACATGACTGAGTGACTTCACTTTCACTTTCATGAATTGTGAAATCTTTTGTTTTAGTTCTATGAAAAATGCCATTGATAATTTGATAGAGATAACATGGTATCTGTAGATTGGGTTTGGTAGTGTAGTCATTTTCACAATATTGGTTCTTCATATGCAGGAATATGAAATATCTCTCCATCTATGTCATCTTTGATTTCTTTCATTAGTGTCTTACAATTTTCTGTGTAGAGTTCGTCTCCTTAGGTAAGTTTATTCCTAGGCATTTAATTATTTTTGTTGCAATGGTGAATGTTATTGATTTCTTAATTCTCTTTCTGATTTTTCATTGTTAGGATATAGAAACGCAATTTCTATGTACTGATTTTGTATCCTGCAACTTTGCTAAATTCACTGATTAGCTTTAGTAATTTTCTGATACTATCTTTAGGGTTTTCTATGTACAATATCATGTCATCTGCAAACAGTGAGAGTTTTACTTCTTTTCAGATCTGGATTCCTTTTATTTCTTTGTCTTCTCTGATTGTTGTAACTATCATGTTGAATAATAGTGGTGAAAGTGGATACCCTTGTCTTGTTCCTGATCTTAGGGGAAATGCTTTCAGTTTTTCACCACTGAGAATAATATTTGCTGTAGGTTTATCATATATTGCCTTTGCTATTGATGTAAGTTCTTTCTATGCCCATTTTTGGAAGAGTTTTAATCATAAACGGGTGCTGGATTTTATCAAAGGCCTTTTCTGTATCTATTGAGATTATCATATGATTTTTATCTTTCAATTTATTAATATGGTCCATTACATTGATTAATTTGCATCTATTGAAGAATCCTTGTATTCCTGGAATAAACCCAATTTGATCAAGGTGTATGAGCTTTGTGATGTGTTGCTGAATTCTCTTTGCTAAATTTTGTTGAGAATTTTTGCATCTATGTTCATCAGTGATATTCGAGTGTAGTTTTCTTTTTTTGTGTTGTCTTTGTCTGGTTTTGGTATCAGGGTGATGGTGACTTCATAGAATGAGTTTGGAAGTGTTCCTTCCCCTGCAATTTTTTTAAAGAGTTTTAGAAGAATAGGCATTAGTTCTTCTCTAAATATTTGATGCATTTTCCTTTGAAGCCATCTGGTCCTGGGCTTTTGTTTTATGGGAGATTTTTGGCTACAGCTTCAATTTCAGTGCTTGTAATTAGGTTCATAAATTTTATTTCTTCCTGTCAGTCTTGGAAGATTGAACTTTTCTAAGAATCTGTCCATTTCTTCCAGGTTATCCACTTTATTGCCATATAGTTGTTCATAATAGTCTCTTATAATCCTTTGCATTTCTGCTTTATCTGTTGTAACTTCTCCTTTTTCATTTCTAATTTTGTTGATTTGATTCTTCTCTCCTCTTTTCTTGATGAGTCTGACTAAGGGTTTGTCAATTTTGTTTATCTTCTCAAAGAACCAACTTTTTGTTTTATTAATCTTTACTATTGTTTCCTTCATTTCTTTTTACTTATTTCTGCTCAGATCTTTATGATTTCTTTCCTTCCACTAATTTTGGGATTGTTTGTTCTCCTTTTTCCAGTTGTTTTAGGTGTAAAGTTAGGTTGTCTATTCTATGTTTTTCATGTTTCTTGAGGTAGGATTGTATTGCTATAAACTTCCCTCTTTGAACTGCTTTTGCTGAATACCATAGGTTTTGAGTTGTCATGTTTTCATGGTCATTTGTTTCTAGAATTTTTTTGACTTCTTCAGTAACCTGTTGGCTATTTAGAAACGTGTTGTTTTATCTCCATGTATTTGTATTTCTTACAGTTTTTTTTCTTATAATTGATATCTAGTCTCATAGTGTTGTGATCAGAGAAGACACTTGATATGATTTAAATTTTCTTAAATTTACTGAGGCTTGATTTGTGACCCAAGATGTGGTCTATCCTAGAGAATGTTCCATGTGCACTTGAGAAGAAGGTGGATTCTTCTGCATTTAGATGGAAAGTCCTGAAGATATCAATGAGATTCATCTCATCTAATGTATCATTAAGACTTATGTTTCCTTATTAATTTTCTGTTTTGAAGATCTGTTGATTGGTGTGAGTAGGGTGTTAAAGTCTCCTACTATTATATTGTTACTGTCAATTTCTCCTTTTACATCTGTTACTGTTTGTCTTATGTATTTGATGCTCCTATGTTGAGTGCATAGATATTTACAATTGTTATGTCTTCCTCTTGGATTGACCCCTTGATCATTATATAGCATCCTTCCTTATCTCTTGTAATCTTTAAGGTCTATTTTATCTGATGTTAGAATTGCTACTCCAGCTTTCTTTTTCTTCCCATTTGCATGGAATGTATTTTTCCATCCTCTCACTTTCAGTCTGTATGTGTCTTTAGGTCTGAAGTGGGTTTCTTGTAGACAGCACATATATGGGTCTTGTTTTTGTATCCATTCAGCCAGTCTGTGTCTTTTCCTTGGAGCATTTAATCCATTTACATTTAAAGTAATTATTAATATATATGTTCCTATTGCCATTTTCTTAATTGTTTGGGGTTCATTTTGTAGATCTTTTTTCTTTGCTTGTATTTCTTGACTATATAAGTCCCTTGAGTATTTGTTGTGGCTTCCCTTGTGGCTCAGATGGTAAAGCGTCTTCCTGCAATGTGGGAGATGTGGATTCAATCCCTGGGTCGGGAAGATCCCCTGAGAAGGAAATGGCAACCCACTCCAGTACTCTTGCCTGGAAATTCCATGGACAAAGGAGCCGGGTAGGCTGCAGTCCATGGGGTCGCAAAGAGTCAGACATGACTGAGTGACTTCCTTTTCTTTCTTTCTTTCTAACATTTGTTGTAAAGTTGGTTTGGTGGTACTGAATTCTCTTTACTTTTGCCTATCTGAAAAGCTCTCTATTTTAGCATCAATTTTGAATGAGATCCTTGCCAGGTAAAGTAATCTTGGTTGTAGATTTTTCCTTTTCAGTACTTTAAACATATCCTGCCATTCCCTTCTGGCCTGCAGTTTCTGCTGAAAGAGCATCTGTTAAGCATATCAGGTTTCCCATGTATGTTACTTGCTGTTTTTCCCTTGCTGCTTTTAATATTCTTTCTTTGTATTTAGTCTTTGTTAGATTGATTAGTATGTGTCTTAGTGTGTTTCTCCTTGAGTTTATCCTGTATGGGACTCTTCGTGCCTCTTGGACTTGATTGTCTATTTTCCATGTAAGGAAATTTTCAAATTTTATCTCTTCAAAAATTTTCTCATACCCTTTCTTTTTGTCTTCTTCTTCTGGGGTCCCTATAATTCAAATGTTGTTGTGTTTGATATTGTCCCGGAGGTATCTGAGACTATCATCAGTTATTATCATTCTTTTTATTTTATTCTGCTCTTCAGAAATTATTTCCACCATTTTATCTTCCAGCTCACTGATTTGTTCTTCTGCTTAAGATATTCTGCTATTGATTCCTTCTAGAGAGCTTTTTATTTCAGTAATTGTGTCATTTGTCTCCGTATGTTTATTCTTTAATTCTTCTAGGTCTTTGTTAAGTGATTCTTGCATTTTCTCCATTTTGTTTTCAAGATTTATGATCATCTTTACTATCATTATTCTGCATTCTTTTTCAGGTAGTTTGACTATTTCCTCTTCCTTTATTTGGACTTCTGTGTTTCTAATTTGTTCCTTCATTTGTGTAGCATTTCTCTGCCTTTTCATTGTTATTATTATTATTTTAACTTATTATGTTTGAGGTCTCCTTTTCCCAGGCTTCAAGGTTGAATTCTTTCTTCCTTTGGTTTCTATCCTCCCAGGGTTGGCCCAGTGGTTTGTGTGAGCTTCGTATGGGGTGGGATTTGTGTTGAGTTTTGTTTTGTTTCTTTGTTTTTTCTCTGATGGGCAAGGCTGAGTGAGGTGGTAATCCTGTCTTCTGGTGAGTTGGTTTGTATTTTGTTTGTTTGTTTGTTTGTTTGTTTGTTGTTTAGATGAAGTATCCTGCACAGGGTGCTACTGGTGGTTGGGTGATGCCAGGTCTTGTATTCAAGTGGTTTCCTTTGTATGAGTTCTCACTATTTGATACTCCCTAGGATTAGTTCTCTTGTGGTTTAGGGTTGGAGTCAGTGCTCCCCTACAAAGGCTCAGGGCTTGATCTCTGGTCAGGAATGAAGATTCCACAACTGATATATTATGGCGTTAAGTGAGATTAAAACAAATATCCAAAAACGAGAAACGAAAGATGAATCCCAGACAAATGGCAGTTACAAAATCAAGCAAATAATAATTAAAATAGTGAAATGTACACATATACACATACACCTGTGAGCAAAGTCAAAACAGTCCAATAAATAAATAAATAAAGTACAGTAGATTAACGTGGTGAATGAGAGAAATCAAAAATTATATTTAGAAGATAAGAACAAAACTAATAAAGCACAAACTGGAAAACAAAACTAAAGCAATGTACCAATTGGGGAATAAAGTAATGAAAGTAAAACTAATATCTTAAGAGGAAAGGAAAGGAAAAAAACAGAGAATAGATATGCAAAGTTAAATAGAGGTAGATAAGACTTATATACATTAAAGATTATATATGCAAGGGGGAAAGAACAGTAGGAAAAGCAAACAAAGGAATAAGTGTAGAAAAAATAATAATAGGTTTAAAAAATTAAAATTAAAATTAAAAAAAATAGAAAAGAAACAAAACGAAACTCCACAGAACTGCAAAAGCCCAACGTAGAGGCAGAGGTTTATAACAACACTAAAAAATGTGACTGAGAAAAAAAAAAAAGCCCAAAAGCTTAATTAGATTTCATGGTGCCAATAAAATCAACAACTACAACGGGGAGAGAGAGGGTGGGGGTGAAAGGTTGTTGCTGAACGATAAGACGCGGGATTCTTGGCCTTCGGAGGAGACTAATTCAATTCGGGGCCAGAGACGAGGCTGGATCGCTCAGAGCTTTTGTGTAATAAAGTTTTATTAAAGTATAAAGGAGATAGAGAAAGCTTCTGACATAGGCATCAGAAGGGGGCAAAAGAGTACCCCCCTCCTAGTCTTTAGCTGTATGGTATATAGTCACTCACAGTCTGTTAATGAAAAGAAAGGAATGTCATAAAATCTAGAATGGCACCAGATAATTCATCCCAGGCCATAAAACTATTGACTTGCATCTTGTACCAACAAATAGTTTCGTTTACATAGATTAGGGGAACAATACCTGAATAAGTAAGTTAGGCCCTTTGGCGGAACCAACTTGAAGAAGGAGTCTGGGGTTCCTTAACATAGCTTAAGACACCATTTCCATACGAAAAAGAAATGTATTGGTTAACTCAAGGTTTGGGAGTAGTTAGCTTTAGGTGAGACCAGGTGTCATGGCCACACAGAATGTTAGGAGAAACCTCCTTTTAATTTTGTATAGAAATGGTGAGAGTGGACATCCTTGTCTTGTTCCTGATTTCAGGGGAAATGCTTTCAATTTTTCACCATTGAGGGTGATGCTTGCTGTGGGTTTGTCATATATAGCTTTTATTATGTTGAGGTATGTTCCCTCTATTCCTGCTTTCTGAAGAGTTTTAATCATAAATGAGTGTTGAATTTTGTCAAAGGCTTTCTCTGCATCTATTGAGATAATCATATGGTTTTTATCTTCCAATTTGTTACTGTGGTGTATTACGTTGATCGATTTGCGGATATTAAAGAATCCTTGCATTCCTGGGATAAAGCCCACTTGGTCATGGTGTATGATTTTTTTAATATGTTGTTGGATTCTGTTTGCTAGAATTTTGTTAAGGATTTTTGCATCTATGTTCATCAGTGATATTGGCCTGTAGTTTTCTTTTTTTTGTGGCATCTTTGTCTGGTTTTGGAATTAGGGCATACACATTGAGGAATCCAGATCTGAAAGAGACACGTGCACCCCAATGTTCATCGCAGCACTGTTTATAATAGCCAGGACATGGAAGCAACCTAGATGCCCATCAGCAGATGAATGGATAAGGAAGCTGTGGTACATATACACCATGGAATATTACTCAGCCATTAAAAAGAATTCATTTGAATCAATTCTAATGAGATGGATGAAACTGGAGCCCGTTATACAGAGTGAGGTGAGCCAGAAAGATAAAGAACATTACAGTATACTAACACATATATACGGAATTTAGAAAGATGGTAACGATGGCCCTATATGCAGGGCAGAAGAAGAGATGCAGAAATACAGAACAGACTTTTGAACTCTGTGGGAGAAGGGGAGGGTAGGATGTTTCAAAAGAACAGCATGTATATTATCTGTGGTGAAACAGACCACCAGCCCAGGTGGGAGGCATGAGTCAAGTGCTCGGGCCTGTTGGGCTGGGAAGATCCAGAGGAATCGGGTGGAGAGGGAGGTGGGATGGGGAATGGGGAATTCGTGTGGGATGGGGAATTCGTGTAACTTTATGGCTGATTCACATCAATGTATGACAAAACCCACTGAAAAATAAAAAAAATTAAAAAATAAAAATTTGTATAGAGAAGGAAAAACAGATCGCTGGTTTGTTCTTTTCTGCCGGTTAAGAGAGATAAAAATGTCTGGCACTTACAGTCTCATTCCTCCATTTGGAGACCCCTGGCCTTCCTGCCTGTTACTCTCTCAGGGGCAAGGAAAAAAAAAAAAGAAGAAAAAAATTCAAAAGAAACTGCAGAACAAGTCAAAACATAAGAATAATAAAAGCTTTTCTTGAGCCACTGCTGTCAGAGTCCTTTTCCTCTCTGGGAGTCAGTCCACCTCACCTCCCAAGTATGCCCTCCAACACTTGATCTCCGGACCTGCGGTGGGGGAAGCTCAGATTCTAATCTGGTCCTACTCCTATCTGTTCTTGCCTCCAATGTCCACAGCTATCAGAAGTAGCATATTTTCTTTTGTGGGAGCTCTCAATGACCTTTTATATATTCCATAGTCACAGAATCTGCCTAGTTGATCATGTGGATTTAATCTGCAGCTTGTACAGCTGCTGGGAAGGCTTTGGATCTTTTTTCTTAGCCACACTGCCCCTGAGTTTCAATTGTCATTTTGTTTCCACCTTTGCGTGTGGGTCATCTACTGCAGTTTGCTCCTGAGGCTGCCCTGGAGGACTTGGGTTTGCTTCTGTGAGGGCCAGTGCAGAAGTGGTACAACTACTTGGGTCGCAGGGGTTATGGCAGCACCAGGTACTCAGCGGGGTTGGCAGCTAGGGCAGCAGGAATTATAGTGCTCTAGAAGGGTATGGCAACCAGTATTGGCCAATAAACTCCAGTGTTCTTGCCTGGAAAAACCCCCTCCCTAACAGAGAAGCCTGGAAGACTACAGTCTGCAGGGTCACAAAGAGTTGGACACTACCGAAGTGACTTTGCGTGCACAGATGCAAGACGTTTTGCCTGTGGCAGCTCAGCCCCAGTAAGAGCTGAGTGTGAAAGTGGTGCATCTGTTTGGCTTGCAGGGACCCTGGCAGCACGAAGTGTGCAGGGACACGGGCTGTCTCCGCTGCTGATAGGAGTTATGGCCTTATCAGAATCTTTTTTTTTTTTTTTTTTTTTTTTGAGCCTCTTTGGCCAGTATTTCTCTGTAGCTCTGCCCCTTCAGGCACTTACAGGGCTCCCTTGTCTGGGGTTCTTCTCTGTTGTTTGGTGTGTCAGGCACATAGAGGGCACCCCCTAGCTGGGGTCCTACTCTGTAGTTCAATGTGTCAAGCATTTGATGGGCCATCCTCTCTATTGTTCAGCTGCCAATGCTGGCATGTGGAGAGAGAGAAGCTATGGTGATGGCTCTACCCCCTAACGTGTAACTCAGCAATGTCACCTTGCTTCCATGTCTACCTGGCTTTCTTCCACAGGCATTTCCCACCACAATCTCCTCCCTTACATCCCTTCGATCCATCTCTCCGCAGTCAACAGCAGCCCTCGCCCTGTGATTGCTCCATAACCCCTAAACTCCAGCTCCAAGCCACCGCACCCTCCAGGGGACCTGCGTCCTTGTCTGGACTGTGTATGGCTGTGGCAAGGATGGTCTGATTCTCATTCCATTTAGGATGCCATGGAGCAACTGCTTCACTCTCAGCCTTAAATGTTTCTCCTCTGACTCAGACAATTGCCCTGATGTGGGGATTGGACCCCTTCTTCCGTTCCCCCCCTGGCCGAGGGCAGGTCCAGTCCTACTAACTAACACTCCTATTTTTTCCGCTAGCTCCTTCATCCTACAGAGTTTTGTGTGGTTCTGTATATTCTTTTCCACTAGTCTGGTCCTCCCTCCTGTTCTCAGCTGGCGTTCTGCATGCACACCTGTGTCTGAAGGTGTATTCCTGATGTATTGGTGGAAAGAGATGTACTCCAAGTCCACCTACTCCCCTGCCATCTTGTTCTTTCTCCATTTATCCTTTAGTCTAGCCAAATATCCCTTGGCTTAAGTGTCATTTTTAAATTTTCATATTTGTCACTATCCCGCTGTTTACTGTTTTGTCAATTTCTACTGTATTTTTGAAAGAACACTTGGATTGTGAGTTTCATGGCACCATTTCAACTTTCTGCAGTTCCATTCTGCTGTTATTATGTTCAGGTCAGATTCTGGATTCTCCTTATTTAATTTCTTTACAATTTTTCATCATCTATTCTATCTTTTCATTCATGCCAAGCTGCTTCTCTACCACCTTCCATTTTATTTCAGCATCTCACATCTCTATCTTCTTAGAGTCTGTATTTCCTTGGCTTCTGTTAATAACATGATGTGATGATTTTTAAAGTTTAGCCTCATTTCTTTTTTAAAACTTGAAAGAGCTTAATTATTCTCTGCATCTGGAGTACCTTTTCTTTAAATTGTGTTAATAAGAGTGGAATTGACAACAATGGTGATAGAAGAATTTTCTGAGCATCCTTTCTCCCACACAGAAGCTGAATGAATAGCTACACATGGAGAAAATTCCCCCTGAATGAACTTAAAAAGTGAACAACTCCTACACATCAGGTAAATGAGAAAATGCCTGCATTGAAACAGGCGGGGACGGCTGGGACACAGTCTCACAAGAAGACCCACAACCAGGATAGCACCATACAATCAGGAGGAAACCCCCAGCTCCTGGAGTATCCCCAAGGAGTGAAGCGTTTGGGTCATACACCTAGCACTCCAACTTTTAAGACTTCCATCCAAGGGACAAACCTGCAAGGCATCTACTTCTGGAAGGGAAAGGGGGGTTCCTTCCATGAGACCCACACAACTTAAACAAAGAAGCAGTTTTTAACTGGTGTAAGCACCGCTGTGACTGTCTCCCCAGGGATTAATGCACAAAGGAGACAAACGTGCCTATCTCCCACTTTTCCATAAAAAGGATCTATCTGAAATCTTCACAAGCTGCTGCCGCCTAAGGGCCTGGCTTCTAATTTTATTAATAGCAGACATCTAGGGACTACTTCGGAGAAGGCAATGGCACCCCACTCCAGTACTCTTGCCTGGAAAATCCCATGAACGGAGGAGCCTGGTGGGCTGCAGTCCATGGGGTCGCGAAGAGTCGGACACGATGGGGTCGCGAAGAGTCGGACACGACTGAGCGACTTCACTTTCACTTTTTACTTCCATGCATTGGAGAAGGAAATGGCAACCCACTCCAGTGTTCTTGCCTGGAGAATCCCAGGGACGGGGGAGCCTGGTGGGCTGCCATCTATGGGGTCGCACAGGGTCGGACATGACTGAAGCAACTTAGCAGTAGCAGCAGCAGGGACTACTTGAGCTCCTTCACAGAGGCCAGACAAACAAGCAGAAACCATCTTAAGCCTCTCACCCATCGTCATGATAGAACAGAGTCACAAGTATCTCCCTGGAGGGGGCTCCTACACACATCTGGCTTTCCAGCTTTTGTGTCTGACACATGAGGGACAGGCACCCAAACTGCCAGGCTCTGGTAACAAAAGAGCTTGTGTTCACAAGTCCCACAGGACTATAACAAAAAAGAAGCAGTTCCTAACAGGTGTGAACACATGGGGAGTCACTGTGGCTCTTCCCCATGTGTGAGAAAGCAGACAAAAGCATCCAGTGCTCAGTCTTTCCATGAAAGGGTCTGTCTGTGCACTTCGCAAGCTAATACTCAGTGGTTGAGCTTCTGAATTAGCACACATGTAGAGGCTGAATGTCATTCTCCTTGGAGACTAGGAATGTTCAAGGATATTTCCATCCCCATCTCCCTCCAAGCTCACTACAACAGTAAAACCAAGTTGCCACTATCTCCCTGGAGTGAATTATACAGGTCTGGTTCTCCAGCTTTTGCAGCTGCTGCCCAAGGGATGGACCCAGAAACTGCCAATAGCCAAAAGAGCTTGTGTTCACACATCCCACAGGACTGTAATAAACAAAGAAGCAGTTTTTAAGCAGGTGTAGGAGTTCCCCATGATTGCTATGCATCCAGACACAGAGCAGAAGGGTGAGGCAAAAAATGCCCATCTCTAGTTTCCCCCTGAAAAGAACTTAACTACACACTTTCACAGTTGCTTCTTCAGGGTCCAGGTTCTAATCACCCTGCATCTAGAAACTGACTACAGTCATCGTTTTGGGGGCACGAATGGGTCTTGGCACATTCTCAACAACTGGGAGGCACTAAGGACAAAGCCGTGGCTTAGAAAACCACGCAGTGTTGAAAGGAACAAGAGCTTAGGCTGGGCTGATTGTCGAGGGACATCTCTTACATACGACTATTCCTTCAAAATTGGGAGAGATGGCAGTTTTAAGTTAACACATCATGCATATCAGCAAAGAAGGTCATGTGAGTGTGTGTTAAGTTGCTTCAGTCATTTCCAACTCTTTGCTACCCCATGGATAATAGCTCTCCAGGCTCCTCTGTCCATGGGATTCTCCAGGCAAGAGTACTGGAGTGGGTTGCCATGCCCTCTTCTAGAGGATCTTCCTAACCCAGGGATCGAACCCTCATCTCTTACGTCTCCTGCATTGGCAGGCAGGTTCTTTACCACTAGTGCCACCTGGGAAATCCAAAGGAGGTCACATGCGTAGTTTAATTAACTACTTAGAAAAATTTTGTGAGATGCCATTATTCCTATTTTTACAAATGACTTAACACATTATCTGCCAATGATAACCTATGAATGTTCATAATAGCAATAACAGCTAATAATTGCAAGTGCTTACTGTGTATCAATGACAGTTCTAAAGTTTTATCTTTATAGATTCATTTAATCCTTAAAACAACCTCTGGAACTATGGATGGATATCAGCATTTTCTATATTTTACAACAAAATAAATAAGGCATAGGGTCTTCCCTGGTGGTCCAGTGGTTAAGAATCAGCCTTCTAATGCAGGAGATGCAGGTTTGGTTGCTGATCTGGAAACTAAGATCTCACATGCTGTGGGCAACTAAGCCCACCCAGGGCAACAACAAGCCCTCCTGTCGCAACTAAGACCTAAGCAGCCAAAAATAATTTTTTTTAAAGAAGTAAGGCATATAGAACCTAAAAATTTGTCCAATATCATCTGTGGGAGCCAGGATACAAATAAACACATTGCTTGGAGGCTTTAGAGGATGGAACTACTTTGCTGTCTTAGGATGTCACATCCAACCCAATAGGATGAATGCTTATTCTCTCAGAGTTTCCAAATTTCTGAGTTACAAACATATCATAGGGTTGGATGAAAGCTTCCTTTTTATGTCTAGTGCCTTTGCTTTGCCTTTTGGATTTGAGCATTAACTGCACTTTACTGGAATTACCTCCTGGGATTTCATCTTGCGTTCGGAAGAGTGATACGTGTGTTCTCAACTTCCTTTGTCCATTTAACAGTTGCAGTGTTTCCTGGGCTTTTAAGACAATTCAACAGGAAATGTGAAATAAAAGTTATCTGGCTGTCATCTTACTAAGAAGTTTATGAGGAATTTTATTAACCCATTAGTAATCTGTAATACTTCTAACCATGGAACACTCCTCGCTAAAACAATTTGGGAAATTTCTCTTTGATAATTATAAGAATCACTTTATCAGCCAATGTACTTTCAGTCCTCTCTTACTCTGTTATATTATTATAGCATATAAATCTTATCTTGCTAATCTCTTGCACAATATTTTTAATGACTCTCTGTGGGCTATAGCACAAGCTTTAAATTGAGTGAAGTGTTAGTCACTCAGTTTTGTCCTACTCTTTACAAGCCCAGGGACTGTAGCCTGCCAGGCTTCTCTGGCTGTGGAATTCTCCAGGCAGGAATACTGGAATGGGTAGCCATTCCCTTCTCCAGGAGATCTTTCTGACCTACTGATTGAACCCAGGTCTCTGGCATTGCAGGCCGATTCTTGACCATCTGAGCCACAGTTTATATTCGTCTGGCCACTGCCTCAAGTATACAACTTTCTGTGCTTCCACTCTTATTACTTTGAATTTCATCAATCTCAACTGTTGCTGGTCTTGTCTATGTTTTGGTACAGTCTGTCTACACATCATATTTCTCTTTACCCATTAGAGCATCTTACATAATTCCCTAAATTGGACATCACCTCTCTATTCTATATTTCTCTCAGGATTGTATAATCTGTGTATAAAGAAAGCTGAGAGCCGGAGAATTGATGCTTTTGAACTGTGGTGTTGGAGAAGACTCTTGAGAGTCCCTTGAACTGCAAGGAGATCCAAACAGTCCATCCTAAAGGAAATCAGTCCTGAATATTCATTGGAAGGACTGATGCTGAAACTGAAACGCAAATACTTTGGTCACCTGATGCGAAGAACTGACTCACTGGAAAAGACCCTGATGCTGGGAAAGATTGAAGGTGAGAGGAGAAGGGGATGACAGAGGATGAGATGGTTGGATGGCATCACCGACTCAAAGGACATGAGTTTGAGTAAACTCTGGGAGTTGGTGATGGACAGGGAGGCCTGGTGTGCTGCAGTCCATGGGGTCGCAATGAGTCAGACACGGCTGAGCGACTGAACTGAACTGAACTGAATAGAAAACTTCCATTTACTCATAAATTGCATATGTACTTAATGTTTTATAATGTGACAGGTGGGCTTTCCTGTGGCTCAGTGGTAAAGAATCCACCTGCCAATGAAGGAAATGCAGGTTCAATCCTTGGGCAGGGAAGATTCCTAAGAAGGAAATGGGAACCCACTCCAGTATTCTTGCCTGGGAAATCCCTGGGACAGAGGAGCCTGGCGGGCTACTGTCTTTCAGGTTGCAAAAGTGTTGGACACAGCATAGCAATGAAACAACGAACACAATGAAATGACAAGTGCACACACCCATGAAGGCTCTTTCCCCTCCTCCCTGCTGGCTGCAGAAACTCCAGAGGAGTTCCTTCAGGGACAGCATTATCTTCTCTGTGCTGATCTTTATGTTCCATCTTTGTCTCCACTTTTTGTCCTGAAGCCTTGTATTGGTATCCTCTCCTCTCCTGAGACTTTTTAGACTTTCTCTTTTATTTATTCCTAGCTTGAACTTTTATTCTGTGTTTCTAATTCTCCTCATTGGCCAGTAACTCACCCAATAACTCACGATCTTAACTCCCGAATCCCAACCTAGATAAACACTAGAGGCATCAATATAAATGCCAGAGTCCTAAAGGCACTTATTTCCTATATTATCTCATTTGCTTTATGAATCTGTATCAGATGGGAAAAAAAATATGTTTATGCCTGGCATAAAAAATCCTATATAAACCCAATTAAATGAATGAACAGCTACATTAATACAACTACATTAATTTCTTATTGCTACGTTGGTTACTACAGGGTGATTTTTGACACTGACATTCAATTCAGTTTTCCCTCAGGTAGTTGTGGGCTAAAAGAGTGCTTCATAAATTGTACTCTGTGGAGTGCTCAGATGGTGATATGAGTCTGCAGTGGGGTGGGAGTGGGGAGGCAGGGAGTGAAAGACAAGAAGGGGGGTCAAGCAGGCAGAGCTCCAGGCTGCTCCTGCTCACACGCATTTCAAGCAGAGAAAGTCCCCTAGTGTGCATTTTATGTATTGGACTTCTTCCAAACATTTCAGCTGAATAAATATTTCCAAGACTTAATTTTTTTTTTTTTTTAAAGAAAAGAAACAACCCAAAAACCACTGATGCAAAGCTAAACCAGAGAGTGGCAAAGGGTGACTTCCCATAGCACCTAAACCTGTTTACCTTGTCTCAATTGTACTATAATAAATTTCCAGGAACTTAAAACTTTTCTAACTATGATCCTACATTTGCCAAGAAGACAAACGAAGCATTACACGCTTGGCAAAGTGGTTTCTACATCTTTAATGATGACAGACTCCCCAGGAATATCTGATGGACCAGATCTGCATAAGCAAGAGGATTTATTTACCCAGGCAGCTCTTCGAATGGGAAATTCAATGACTTAATAATTCCGTACTACTTTCACTTCTTGGCACCTAGAACCTGAAGTGCCTCCTGCTGGGAAGATGATCACCAACAACGGATGCCTTAGAAAGCGCTAATGCAAAAGGATTAGTAAGTAGGGCAGACCAAATGAATTATACTTAGCACTTACGGGTTTTCTGTGGGCAGTAGTAGGATAAATGAGGTATTGTTAGTACTGTACATTTTGTGCCAAAGGCAATATCTAGCACTAGAGTGCTTTATACCACTTGATATGCCAGTCTCCACAGAGTGTTCTTCCAAGTTGATGCTGACAGAGCAGAGGGACACACAGAGACAAAATCCTCTACGTTCCTGTGCTCCTTGAAATAAATGATTTTTTTTAAAATAAATCAATGTACTATGCTAATTTGAGAATCAAATAAAATGCATGTCGACTTTTTCATTTTTTTTCCTATCTCCTATGGCTATTAATACATAACAAAAAAATCAAAAGGAGTGGTTAATCTGTCAGAAAGGACTTCAACATTTCAAAGATACTTTTGATTTTTTTTTTCTCGTCTCATCACTCATATAGCCATATTTTCAAAGAACACGGGCCTCTGTGGGTTTAAGGCAGTGATTTCTCTCATGATGTCAATATTTGTAGCAGAGACATC
The DNA here is from genome assembly GCF_963930625.1 of Muntiacus reevesi. Taxonomy (NCBI): domain Eukaryota; kingdom Metazoa; phylum Chordata; class Mammalia; order Artiodactyla; family Cervidae; genus Muntiacus; species Muntiacus reevesi. The sequence goes on from NC_089251.1 coordinate 215,191,981, forward strand.
CGGGGACAGTTTGAAGTTTTACGACCCGTTAAGGAAAAGCATGAAATGTCAGCCCTGTGCCTTCTAAAGAGATGGCATATTGATAGCAATGAACACTGTCTGCCGACATTAGCACAGAAAGAATGCCACATTTTATATCTCAATATTAAGACTAGAAGGACAAGGAGATGCAGAATGAGGACACCGCATGTTTATGAAAGTTATGCTTTGATCCAATGAGACCTAAATTGATATGTCATACACTTTGCCTTCATTAATGTGTTATCACTCAACTTCCTGCCAGAAAGTTCCACATCATCTTCCACTTTTTAAATTAGGCACAGTAGACTAGATGAGAACATTACATTAGTTTGAGAAATACATTTGCCAGCAAATGGTTTTTATGCAAGAAAATATGTACCCCAAATATTTGAAAATTAGCCTATTGTAAACACTACAAATCACTTAAAAACTACCTCCATACTCACAGAGCACAGAGTCTGCTAAAGTATCATTTTTAAAGTTGTGGCAGCAGATAATAAACTAATACAAAATCAAGCCTTCATTTCTGCTTATTATCTCTCAATGTGTGATGGAAGCCTGCATGCTGAATAAAGAAAGTCATCCATATTGGTCAGCAGCAACAATAAGTGAATTCATCTGTGCATCTGTTTACCTATCCATTCATTTATTTGGCACACAAAGGATTCTCTCAGGAAGGTAACTGTTCTAGGTGCCAAGGGTCGAAACACACAAACCGTTGTTTCTGCTCCTAATGAAATGACTTTATGGTGGGAGACAGGTATGAAAAATAACATGGACAATAGTCATGTAATAAGAGCTATGACAGAAGCTGCTCTGGCAGAAGAGGCTAGAAGCCTGCTGAATTCTTCAGCTAGTTCAGGCACCAAACATTTCCAACAGGATTTGAGAAGAAACACGTTCCATTTGTGACCATGTGCATGGGTTTGGCTCCTCCTCTGTCCCCAATAACTCTTCAGCCATAAACTTTCTGTACATGAGCCTTAACTCTGTCTGCCCTACTGCTTGGAGAAGTTGTCTTCTTGGGGAAATCTTTTGTTCAGCTCCCTTTATATTCGAGAGAATTTAACAGTGTCTTTCTCTAAAGTCAAACACTCTCTTGTCACAGTTTCATAGAGCTCTCCTTAGCTTCTCAAAGTGTCACCGTAATTTCAGTTTCCACTGTCAGAGTCAGCTCCCGACACTGTAGCTTTCATTTAAACTGACACTTGCAGCTTTTCAACTTGCCTACATTCTTCACACTTCTAATTCACTTTTGTCTGCTCATTAAAATTAAAAAGTGCACCTGTCCTACAAAAATTAGAGCCTTCTTTTAAATCCATGACGTGTCAGTATAGAAGTTCAATTCTGTTTCAAGAATGCAATGAGCTTCAGCTCATATTTTGAGATATTTGAAAAATAATAACCATCTTTGAAATGTACTATAGGATAGAGGCCATGATATTACAACATTGTTTTCAGGGACAGAAATTGTAAGAATCATTGTCTGAGTTTATCCTCACTTCACTTTGAAAGCACTCAGATGTTAACAAAATAAATAAATTTTTGCTTCTTATAAGCTATCCTCTCCTACTGTGAATTTGACTGTTGCAATCCCAGGAAATAATAGCTCTCCCTTGAGTAGCATTATTCATTGCTTTCTCTTTATCAAACGTCCTAGAACACTGTCCCATACTGATTTTCTTCTTCTATATCTCATCAGAATTTCTCCTCTTCATTATGCGCTAATGCATATCAAATTCCATAGTAAGTTTTCCACCTACTCCTGCGGCTATCTTTTGCATAAAGCAATTGGGAATTCCACATGAGGCCCAAACAATCATCCCTCATTAGAACAGTTATTCAGGGAGGCAGGAGAGGAAGCATTATGAAGTTATATTTATTCTCCATTAAGAGAGTGAAAGAAAAAATATTTACATGCATGCAATCAAATAGTAATGCTTTTCTCCCCTCTTCTCATTTCCTTTGCTCTCTATGAGTTGTTACTTTTATCCCAGGGAAGACTGACACTTTTGTCTCTATTAACATTTACAATATCTAAAGATGTTCTTGATTTTAGTACCATCTAGATTGACAGTTACATCCAATAAATCATCCATTGCTCCTTGAGCTTACTCATTTGTTTAAAAAAGATTTATTAAGTAGCTACCTCATGTTCATCACTGTGTAAGAAATTGAAGTTATAGCAATGGCCATGAGAAATATGATCCTTAGCTTCGTGGACCTTGAGATTTACTGGGAAAAATATTTTAAATAATGTTGACTACATAATTATTGTATATCAATAGAGTGAAATTCTAGTAAGTAAAATTAGAGGATTATGTATGCACATAAATAGACTAAAAAATTCTGGAGGGTCAATGATAGCTTCCCTGAGGAAGTTAAGATCTAAAAGACAAATCAGTCACTGAATGTAGTGGGAATAACACTTCAGGCTGCCAAACACAGAGTGAACTGCAGACACTTGAGAATAAGAAAATCTAGCTTTTTAAACTAGCCATTAAAAACCTTAGTTACAATTAAGGGCACAGAGGCATAGAGGAGTTAAATAACCGCTCAAGCCAAATGCCTTAGCAATGCAAAGATAGAACCCACAGCTTACTACCTCCCTGGTCCACAAGTTGAACTACTATTGAACTATCCAATATGACATGCCTCTCCTATAACTTTACAACTTCTTACACTTTTTAACTTACTTCTTCCTAACCAACCATTATTACACATCTAGGTGTTAGTGTTTTAGAAATTTTAATTCTCAACTTTATAAATATTTTAGGACTTTTGAATTCTCTATGCCTTTATTTTCTCATCTTTTGCTTCATCAGATCTCCAATTACCAAGTAAAGCAGAAAACTATACTTGCATTGGATGAAGGAAAGGAAATGGAATCAGAAATACTTTGTCTGGTTATTTTTCATAAGACTTAATTTGACCCGCCATGAAATTTCATTTGTTTATACAATCAATTTTGAGTCTTAGAATTATATTGCAGATGAACAGAGTTTTGAATCAGCATGGTATATGCTGGAAACTACAATCAATATTGATGAAGAATAATACTTACAGCAAGGAATATTGAGATAAGGCAGGAGAAAGATCATAGAAGTTTTGTATGACATTTTAAAAAATGCCCGTTTTATTCTGAAGATATTTTGTACACAAGTACATGTTTCAAGCATGGAAATGATAAGATAATATTTGTATTTTAGAAAGATTGCTTTGATTGTAGAATAAACAGTGCATTAATTTGAGGCAGACAGGATATGAAGTTATGTTAGAAGTTGTTACCATAGTCAAGGTGAATGATGATTAAAGTATGTATTAGAGGAGTAGCAGTAATGATGATAGAGAGATAATTCTGTGAGAAATACTTCAGAGATAGAACCTGAAATATTTGACATTTTACTGGATCTGGGGAAGAGTGAAAAATCAAGTCGAATTTCCAGGTAACAAGATGAAGTGACTCACTCACTGAAGGGACCTCCAACAGAGAAACAGCATACACAAAGAGGAAAATTTAATTATTGGAGAATAATTAATCTCTTTAGTGTCTATACTTGAGTCCCTATAATAAAATAGAATTTGAAATGGCAGGAGAATGAGTCAATTCTGGAAAAGGTTATAAAAGAAGGCTATTGACTTGCTCTACAGAGATCATGCTTTCAACTTCTCTCAAAGGCAAACCTGATTCCTCCTGAAATGATAAATCAATTTTAACAACTTTTTAAAAAATGTTGGTGTTTCAAGTATTGCCATCATTTCACACCATTTGCATTGAATAACAAAGCAAAAAGAAATACGGATCCTTCAATTGGACTCTATTTCATCAAAGACAAGTTTTAAATGGAGAATTATAAATATCAACATACAAGTTCTTTTTTAAAAAATTTCATTGCTACCTTCCCTTTCAAGTTTATATGGCAAACAAAAATTGAGACAGTATTATGCATTCTAGCACCTACCTGGTTCTGCAGAAACAATCAGCTGAATTGCTTCTGTCTTATCCCAGTGGAAACAAGACACAAATCAACCTACTCATTGTGCCCTATTAAACTCTTCCATCTTCTGACTCCTACAGTTAATATGTTTCTACTCTTCTAGACTGATTAGAGATTTCAAGTTTTCATATCTTTTCATTTATATGTTCTAAAACTTAATAAGTTTAGCATAGTTTCAGGTTCTTCCTCATATCCTAACCCAGAAAAATATTAAGATCATGTCCATAACTATTATACATATAGTATTTTGTACATTTACCCAAACTTTTCTTATAATGATTTTCCTTATAAATTACAACTTTACACCATGTTTAGAATTAGTAATATTTATGTTAAATGTCACAAAAATCTGATAATATATGAACTATTAAACACACTTCACAGATGAGAAAACCAGATGCATAGAGTGGTCACAGAGCTGCAGTTTCTCCACTACTAATCCATCTGAAAGTACAATAAAAATATGCTCACCCTTCTAAAATACTCTTGTATAGCCAAATTAAGGGCTTCCCAGGTGGCGCTAGTGGTAAAAAACGCACCTGACAACGCAGGAGACATAAGAGACACGGGTTCAAATCCCTGGGTCGGGAAGACCCCCTGGAGGAGGGCATGGCAACCAACTCCAATATTCTTGCCTGGAGAATCCCATGGACAGAGGAGCCTGGTGGGCTACAGTCCACAGGATCACACAAAGTTGCATGTGACTGAAGTGACTTAGCATGCATTCAGCATAATTAAATTTCTTGTGATTCCTTTTTATCCTTGTATAACTTCTCATTATCTTTGCGGACTTCAAGGAAAAGAATGTAACCGTCTTAAAAACTCCAATCAGGGACATGTCTTTGGTTTTGCCAACTTTAATGTTACAAATAAAAGGTATGTTATTTTTACATTTTATTAAAGCTGCATTTTGCCTACTTTATGACCAACCTAGACAGCATATTAAAAAGCAGAGACATTACTTTGCCAACAAAGGTCCGTCTAGTCAAGGCTATGGTTTTTCCAGTGGCCATGTATGGATGTGAGCGTTGGACTATAAAGAAAGCTGAGCACTGAATAATTAATGCTTTTGAACTGTGGTGTTGAGGAAGACTCTTGAGAGTCCCTTGGACAGCAAGGAGATCCAACCAGTCCATCCTAAAGATCAGCCCTGGGTGTTCATTGGAAGGACTAATGTTGAAGCTGAAACTCCAATACTTTGGCCACCTGATGTGAAGAGCTGACTCATTTGAAAAGACCCTGATGCTGGGGAAGATTGAGGGCGGTAGGAGAAGGGGACGACAGAGGATGAGATGGTTGGATGGCATCACTGACTCAATGGACATGAGTTTGGCTGGACTCTGGGAGTTGGTGATGGGCAGGGAGGCCTGGCATGCTTCGGTCATGGGGTCGCAAGGAGTCGGACACGACTGAGCGACTGAACTGAACCGAATTGTGCTGTTGCAAAAGTTTTCTTCCTTCCAAAAGATTATGAAAAAAATGTTCTTCTAATTTATATTTTTCCACAAGGAAGTGAAAGGAATTACTGCTTATATACATTTCACCAAATAATTTATTGGTTTTCTTAGAAGAATGTAGCATTCAGAGATCTAAATTGAATTTTCAAACATTTGCAAAATTTCATCCCTTCCTTCTGACCAAAAGGAAATAAATAAGAAAAAAAGTGAAAAAGATATCTTTAATTCTGAAATGATGACATATATGCAACTCTCAAGGGGCTTTTCGGGTGGCACTAGTGGTAAAGAAACTGCCTGCCAATGCACAACACATAAGAGATGTGGGTTCAGTCCCTGGGTTGGGAAGATCCCCTGGAGGAGGGCATGGCAATCCACTCCAGTATTCTTGCCTGGAGAATCACATGTACAGAGGAGCCTAGCGGGCTACAGTCCATAGGGTCGTAAAGAGTCAGACACGACTGAAGTGACCTGGTACACACACATGCAACTCTCAAAGCTGGTACATCTGTCTCCACAACTGCATTCCTAACTTTCTGAAACACATCTGACTGTGAGCTTCTGAAAACAGCAAGGCTGAGTAACAGAACAGCTGATGATAAAATGCACGTGTCCTTAGTTAACTTTAAAGCATAATCCCACCAACAGCATGTAAAAGAAGTTCAGATACAGAAAGTAACTTTTGATTCATGTAACACTGCTTTCTCTGTTCATAGATGATGGAACTAAGGACCTAGAGAAATTGATTTATTTACCCAGATTGTTACTTGTCACAGTCCACTAATATACATCAATGAAACTTTACCAGTGCCTTTTGCTTCAGACAGCAGTGTACATTCTATGCTGGAGTCTGGGCAATGAAGATGCAGAATGAGATATTTTAAATTGTCCTTCAAAATAAAATAAATACAAAATCAATCAGCAACACTTATTGAGTATGTACTTTCTCTACCTCTGTCAGTAATATCAAGGAGTTATCAACTATGAGCTCAGAGATTTCTTGCAGTAGCATTCTTAACTCAGGTAGTATTTAGAGTCAGTTTCCTTCCCTCATTCTCTCCCTCCAGCTGGGATAAAAGGTAGCATTGAAAATATCCTATCCAAAGGTCACATCATGTCAAAATCATGAATTTTATTTCAGTTTCCAAGGGGGCTTTGTGTAGGTGTTTCAACAGTCTTTAATTGCATTTGAGCCATGTTGTAAAAATATTTTACCTTCCCTGAATGTCTTTCACATAAAGTTCCCCAAGGACACTACAAATGAGCAACAGTCACTTTCAAGTTTCAAAACAGTTCTGCTAGATTGACTAATGGGGTTTAAAGGTCTCCAAATCCAGATGATATAAAATTCTCTGTACTTCTGAGGAGGCGATCACAGTAAAGTTTTGAAACAGGATGCTAATCATCATTGGAGTTGGGCATAATAAAGGAAAGATGGAAGTAGGTCTTAAGAGAATGAGTTACCCAAAATGGACTTGCACCTGTGCATGGAGTTTTAGCATTTCTGACGTAGGAGGAAAATTAGCTGTCACTTACTTTTAATGACTTCCCACTATATGTGAAGAAATTGAGGCCAGGAGAGGGCAACAAAAGTATTCCACATCAGATAACTAGGTAGAAGATAAGCAGGAATTAAAATATATTTATTCTGACTTTAAAACTTCAGGCTATATAAACATTGAATATGCTTCTTTGTAGGGCAATATTTTATAAAATATATCATTGGTTTTTATGTGATTATACTGAGTTTAATTTGCTTTCCTGAAATGTTGATAGTTATCACAAATGAATCACACTTCACATGAGAACTCTTTCATATGTGATATGAACTCTTTCATTCTTAATATCTATTCATTGTTCCCTAGTGGTTCCCTCCATTTTGCTCCCAATCTATCTTCTACATCAAGTTCACCTCACCATCATGATCTGATTTAAATAAAGCACAGTGTAACTCTTATACCCTTTTTCCTCCTCCCTTAAACCTAAGATCTTAGTTTTGAGAGAGAAAACAAAAAAATAAAAATACAAAAAACACTTCCATTTTAATTCACACTGAGATTACAATCAAATAAACCTCTAAGAAATAGCAACACAGTATTTTTGGATTGGAATGAGGCATTAACCATCATCTCATTCAGCTACACTTTTATGCTTGAATCTCCCTTACAACTCCCCCTCGAAGTGACTGTCCCCTGCTTACATCTGAACCGTTTCAGTGACAGGCCACATAATGCCTCCAGAGAGAGCTTGCTTCATGTGAAAACAGCTCTAGCTGTTAGCTCTTCCGTATTTCGTGCTGAAATCCTGTCCCTGTGGCAACCAAAAATTGATCCTAGTTTGCATTCTTGGGGCCATACAGCCTCATGGCTATACTTCAAATATTTACAAGCAGCTGTCTTATTCTCTCTGAATCTTCTCTACTCCAAGCAAAATATCCTAATTTTCCTCAATTGATCTTACATAATAAGGTTTAGAGCCTTCCTTAACTCTCTTGATTATCTAATTTCTGTTCTCTGAAACAAACTCAATTTGTTTCTATCTCATTTCAAGTGCTGTATAAAAACTGAAAAGTGTTTCTACAGATGTATCTGGCCAGTGCCAAATATTCTACTTAATATACGGATATCAATAGAATTCAAGATCGCAGTTTATTTTTTGATGACTTCTTACTTCTAACGATTCCTATGAAACTTGTTAATGGCTGAATCTCTTATGTTGTGTTTCAGATGTGCAGCCACTAAGCTCTGTCTGCCTCATCCTGAATCTCTGCCATTAGAATATCAGACTCATGTGTAAACATCCATCAACTCACCTGACATTTCACTTTCTTAAATGTGATCCTTGAGTTTTGGTATTCATGTTTTTGGAGAGAGATTCTGATTTGGTTCTTAACATATTTATTATTTCTCACACTTTGTCATGCAGTAATATGAACACGTTTCTGCTTAAACTGATAAAGGCAGATTTTCTATAACTTATGTTGCCAAATTCTTAAAAGACTGCTAATATTAGTATCAATGTGAGTATCAGGGTTACTTTTTTTTCCTATCCACTTGGGAGTGACAAATTAATTATTTGGAAACAGTTGACTATAACATATGTAATATTTGTACCATAAATAATAAGGGCATTTAAAAATGATAATGTACGTGCAGAACTATTGACTGGAGGAATGTTCATACTACATAAAGAATGATAAAAACAATCCCCCAAAATAACATAAAAAAACAAGGGAGTTTATGCCCCATTTCAGCTAGCATGAACAAAATAGTATCTCCTTTGTATCTGTTTAGGAAAGTCACTCATAGCCTTTGCCTTCTGTCTCTCATTCTTCACTTTACTCGAAATTGCATAGCAGTTTTCTAAATGCAATTAAAAATAAGAATTTTTTAATTAATATTTTTAAAAAATTTTGACTGTGCTGCACAGCGTACGGGGACTTCAGTTCCCTGACCAGGGATCAAATCCACGCTCCCCCACACGGGAAATTCTGAGTCTTAACTACTGAACTGCCTTTTATCATTTTGAGATGTAAATTATCAATGAAACAAAACACTTGAGGAAAGTAAATGCTAAGAAATACTATTGTTGAGACCAATATCATGTTTTGTAAAATACTCACATTGTAAAAACTGTGCATGAAGTATTATAAATATTGTTGAAGCCCTTTAATGTGCACACCTTATTATTTATTATATAAACACAAATAACTGCCACTATTCGTGGAGTGCTTACTATATACCAAGTACCCTAATACTGAAAGGATTAACATATTTCCCTACTTTTATTATAAACTTTACATATATTACCTCGTATCAGTTTTTCAAAGTGAACTATAGATATTTTAGGATTATATATATTTTATCTTCATTTTTTAATGTGAAGAGAAGCTTAGTGGGAATAGTAATTTTCTGTAAGTCCATTACACAAATGCATAAAAGATAAAACCAAAATTGAAAGTCCAGTGAATTACTTGCTAGAGCTTGCGTCCCTTTAAATAAGCTTACTTACTTTAAATAAGTGTTTATTTAAGCTTGCTTACTTTAAATAAGTATTTCAGGAATCACTATGTGTAAGTAAGCTTACAAATAAAGGGATATAGTAGTGGAGTCATCTACCATACAGATGAAATAACATAAGCTTTATAATAAAGGTGTGTTTGAAAGGGAAACATTTAAACTAAGAAAATACATGAAATAGACATTTGTCACAACTAAAAAAAAGTATCTAGAATTTCTGTCTTAGAAAAAAGAAAGCAAATCCAATCCACATGACTAGCAATCTGCTTTGACAAAAAGCACTAGACTTAGAATGAGCTGTGATCTAGTTTAGTCTTTTTTCCCATTTGTGATATCCTGGGAAAATATCTGGACTTTGCACATAATGTTTAAGTTCCAAAATGAGCATGGTACATTCAACTCTAACTAGTCTTCTTTATCTAAGGTTTCAGTGAAATTCTGATTGAAGAGGAAAATGACAGACATATTAAACTCCTAATTGGATAGTGATATCTACCAAGGGTTCATTAGGTAAAAAGATATCAGTGGTCTTTCGTAAAATTTCAATTACTATGTTGCCTAAAACTATAAGATAATGGTTAAGACTTGAACTCAGCATATGAAAGACCTGTTTGAAATTCTAAATCCACTGCTCCTTATGTGTCCAACTGTATTCATCAGATTGTAAGTACCCAAAACACCACGGCTATGTCTATGTTCTTTATGATGGATTACCAAGGACTAGAGAGTTGGACTTTCAACAGAAGGAAAAATGATGAATAAATGAATTTAACTCTTTTAAGCCAATATGGTAGTAATCCCTACATCATAAGGTTGTTGAAAGAATGGGCTTAGTTAAAACCTATAAAGTTTCTAATACAGTTCTTGGCAGATTATTATAATTAAACAAATAGAAACTATCTGAATTATAATTATGCAGCACATTGTAATCATTGTTTTATTCACAATTCTCAGACAAATCTACATAAGGATTCTTTGAAAAGAATTATGAGAATGATTTACTCCTAGCATATATCGTGCAAATGTGTGGTCTCTAAGTTACTGATGTATTTTTCCTCTTTCATTTCTCAACATCAGGATCATAGAATTATGAGGATATACGCCTTGGATTGTTAAATGCCACTGCTATTTCTGAGAATTTGCCATCATTTATGCAGTCCACTTGGAGTCTGACTTTCATACTGCCACATTTCATTTGGGTGATAACTGCATGAATGCACACAACCACTGTGTTTTTGCATTCTTGTCAACTGAAACTTTCTTCTGACGGCTAGTTGCTTGCAATTCTTCATCTTCGTTAAACAAAAACAGCACAGAATAAAAACAAAAATGCTACCTACAGGTGCTCACCATTATTTTATTTCTTCCAGAGAACCAGCGTGTAAAAACTACAAAGAAAATCTCTTTACCCTCAACTTCAGGTAGTTTATCATCAACCTTGAGTGGTTAGAGATGTAATTTTTCTCTTCTCTAATTCTGAGAGGATTCAAATAAAAGTTTCAATAGATGCCCAACCAAAATACATTCCCTTTTAATTTTTATGAATATCATGGTAGGTTGCTCAGTAGCCAAGCCGTGTCCAACTCTTTACAACCCCATGAACTGCAGCACACCAGGTTTCTCTGTCCCTCACCATCTCCCAGAGTTTGCCCAAGTTCATGTTCTGCCATGTTCATGGTAAACATGAGTATAATTATAGCATCTTCCCAATGACAATGAAATCAAGTTAATAAAGAGAAGTTGCTGTTATTGCTCTTTGTTCACTAGAAATGAGTACAGCATAATATGATCTATTTTATATTTGTATATAAATTAATTTGAATTATAGAATATCTAAAGGGAAAAGGATGTCAAGGCAAAATTCCAGCCTCAGCCTGATCATGAAGGGGAGCTCTGCAGGGCAAATAACACTTCAGATTCTATTCCAACTAGCAACAGAGGGGCTGAGACTTTACACTCTTGCACAAAGCCGTCTTTGGCTAAGAGCTGCTGCAGAGGCATGTAAATTATCATGTACTTCCAACTGCTTGCATTTTACAGTGAATTGTGTCCTATTTTATAAAGGGCAGCAGAGGATCAAGTAATTAGAAGTGAAAGGAACAGACATTGGGGAAAGCACATAGAGAAACAGTAATAGAACACAAGGAGAACACTGAGTGTCTATTGGATGGAGTAAGGAAAACTGAGTTCTGAGATACTCAGGTAAAGACCAAAGAGGACTTCCTTGGTGGTCCAGTGGTTAACACCGCAAGCTGCCAATGTAAGGGACATGAGTTCAATCCCTGGTCGGCCAACTAAGACCCCATATGCCCTGTGGCATGGCCAACAGATTTAAAAAAAAAAAAAAAAAGAAACAGTTTAAAACAGCCAAAGACACATGGCTAGTCAGTGGTAGAGTCTGTCTCTTGATTCATAATCCAAGGCATCTTGTGCTAGTTTAAGACAAGTACCAGTATATCAACTCTTGATAATTCCAATTAATTTAAAAAGCAAGATTTGTTAGTTTCTGACTCCCCTGTATGGCAATGGCAATGTTAAAATTATTATTGTGGGCCCTTCAACTACTAAAGGTATTTACAATTCTAAACTTCCCTTTGACTTTTAAAAACTCAGTCAAGCAGACATTCAACTTTTGTTTTAGGAGATATTTTTTCATTAAGTAAAAAAAAAAAACCTTCTAGAGAAAACCATAAAGGGTTCATGAATTATCCAACAAATCAGAAAATTTGCTGTTTGCTTAGTCCATACACAAAACTTATGATTACAGATCTGTTCCAACTGTATTTAACACAATACATAAAATTTCCCTAATGTCCACATTTTTGCTATCTCACTTTTACTCAGTAACTCTCAAATGTAAACTTATCACACATCTTTATGTCCTTCAAGACTGTTCTGAATGAAACTTGATCTTTAGCTTCTGAGAAGGAAATTCGTCTTAAAGTTTTCATATTTGGACTTACATTAGGTATTCTTGATTACACATCACATCACCTGCTCTGTGTCTGCGGTTTTCAAAGAGAAATAGCAAAATTGGTAGTGATGCAATCATTGTTTCAACTTTCCTTAAAATATTCTTATTAAAAAAATTATTTAAAATTTAAAATCTAAATTATGCCATCAGGGAAAATTGGAAAGAGAATTACAGAGACATATGAAAAGATTAAAAGATGCTTCAAAACTATTTCTTAATTTCATGAGCAGATTTTCATCACTGTATAACCAAAGAAAAAGTAGATAGAAAGCATATAAGTAGCAAAATATTCCCTGTTTGTTTATGAAGAAACAGAATAAGACTCGTTCTTCTAAGAGGACAGTTATTATGACAGGATGGTTATTGCTTCACTAGGAGGGTGAAAGTTGGTTTGAAAATTGGTCATATAAATTATTTTAATAGCATAAGAGAACATAAGAAATCTTCTCAAGTTTACTTACATGATTATGTTTTGCCTGTGACTTATGAAAGTAACTGAAATGATACGTGGAAGATACAAAAGTGAAAGTGAAGTCACTCAGTCATGTCTGACTCTTTGCGACCCCATGGACTATAGCCTATCAGGCTTCTCCGTCCATGGAATTTTCCAGGCAAGAATACTGGAGTGGGTTACCTTTTTCTCCTCCAGGAGATCTTCCCGACCCAGGGATTGAACCCAGGTCTCCAGCATTGTAGGCAAATGCTTTTACCCTCTGAGCCACAGATTATGGTTAATACCTAGCATGGTACTTTTGCACAGTAGGCATTTAAACAAGCATATCTGATCTACAAATGTTTTCTTTTTAAAAACACAAATGCAAAGTCAATTCTTGAGAGTAAACAAAAAGCAATATTTTCAGATTGTCTTTCCTATGATGCTGTGCTTTGATTTTTCTAACTCTTATTTCTTGTTGTTAAGCAGTCACTAAGTTGGGTGTGATTCCTTGTGATTCCATGGACTGTAGCCTGAAAGGCTCCTGGGTCTTTCACTAACTCCCGGAGTCTGCTCAAATTCACCCCCATTGAGTCGAAGATGCTATGTAATCATCTTATCCTCTGCCACTCTCATCTTCTTTGCCTTCAATCTTTATCAGCATCAAGGTCTTTCCTATTTAGCTTGGTATTTTTCCCTCTTTCAAGCTTCCTACTCAGCAGCGGAGCTTAGAAACACAAATACCTATTTAGTGATCTCTTTTAGGGCTTCCCTGATTGCTCAGTTGGTAAAGAATCCACCTGCAATGCAGGAGACCCCCGTTCAAATCCTGGGCTGGGAAGATCCACTGGAGAAGGGAGAGACTACCCACTTCAGTATTCTTGGGCTTCCCTTGTGGCTCAGCTGGTAAAGAATCCACCTGCAATGTGGTAAACCAGGGTTTGATCCCTGGGTTGGGAAGATCCTCTAGAGAAAAGAAAAGCTACCCATTCCAGTATTCTGGCCTGGAGAATTTCATGAACTATACAGTCCATAGGGTTGCAAAGAGTTAGATACAACTGAGTTACTTTCACTTTCACTTTCTGTCTTGGGCTTCCCAGGTGGCACTGGTGGTAAATAACCTACCTACCAATTCAGGAGACAAAAGAGACAGGGGTTCAATCCCTGGGAAGATCCCCTGGAGGAGGAAATGGCAACCCACTCCAGGATTCTTGCCTGAAGAATGCTCATGGACAGAGAAGTCTGGGAGGCTATAGTCCATGGGGTTGCAAAAAGTTGGACGTGACTGAAGTGACTTAGCATACCCTTCCTGTCTAGCCCATGAAAGGCATCATCTAGGCAAGTCTGTCCCCATTTCATAGAAGAGTTATTTTGCTTCCGCTTTAATTGTGCATTGCTTTAATTTCATATTTTATGGCTTAAACAGAGAAGGCAATGGCAACCCACTCCAGTACTCTTGCCTGGAGAATCCTATGGGCGGAGGAGCCTGGTAGGCTACAGTCCAACGGTCGCAAAAGGGTTGGACATGACTGAGCAACTTCACTTTCACTTTTCACTTTCATGCACTGAAGAAGGAAATGGCAACCCACTCCAGTGTTCTTGCCTGGAGAATCCCAGGGATGGGAGCCTGGAGGGCTGCTGTCTATGGGGTCACACAGAGTCGGACACGACTGATGTGACTTAGCAACAGTAGCATGACTTACAGCTCTTCAACTAATAGACTGTTTCAACTCGTATGTGTTCATTTTATTATACTTAAATGTATACTGGGATTCACAAAGCTGATGGTGTTCAGAGACAATTATCACATTACCTTAAATCAGTCTATGTTGTGAAAATGATTATAATTATCGCTCAACACATAATAAAATGGAGTTCTTCTGCAGTTACATTCATCTTGAAATTTTGTCTCTTCTAACTACCACTGAAGTCTGTCACAGTCCAGACATTAACATGGAAGAATTTTTTGCATATATCCCCAGAACAACTCCAACTTAACAAATCCATTTGGTGATAGAGAATTCACTTAGTTCTTACGCTAATTAATGAAGAATCCCAATAACTCTGTGAGCAGGAAGTGTTGGCAAAGTACCAGGATATAGGGACTTTCACTCTTACATAATAAAGTCAAAGATTCAAACTTGGGAAATAAGAGTAGAAATACCAAGAAGAACTACTGAAAGATTTCGCATGTATGACATGCTGTGGAGTAGACTGTCATTCTATGATGGAACTATAGGAGTGGTGCCTGACAAAAGAAGGAAATGAGAAACAGCGCTTGGTTTTTCATCTGCCTCTTAGTTGTGAATAACCTACACTTCATAAAAATCAAGGAAGGAAACTGATACTGGTCTAAACACATACTATGTACTGAGTTTTAGACTGAACCCTGGTCTCCCGCATTGAAAGTGGATTCTGTACCATCTGAGCTCAGACAGTAAAGAATCCACCTTCAATGCAGGACATGCAGGTTCGATCCCTGGTCCAGGAAGATCCCCTGGAGAAGGAAGTGGCAACCCATTCAAGTATTCTTGCCTGTAAAACACTATGGACAGAGGAGCCTGGTGGGCTCTAGTACCTGGGATCACAAAGAAATGGACATGACTTGCCAATTGAACAATGAAAGAGGGTCATCTTTTAGAAGGTCATCTTTTAGAAGGTCACCTTTACACAACTCTTTGAGATAAGTAATATGAACGTTCAAATGAAAAAAAAAAAAACAAACAAACAGGTAAGTTAGTGCCAAAACTCAGAGAAGGCAATGGCACCCCACTCCAGTACTCTCGCCTGGAAAATCCCATGGATGGAGGAGCCTGGTGGGCTGCAGTCATTGGGGTTACTAGGAGTCAGACGTGACTGAGCGACTTCACTTTTGCTTTTCACTTTCATGCATTGGAGAAGGAAATTGCAACCCACTCCAGTGTTCTTGCCTGGAGAATCCCAGGGACAGGGGAGCCTGGTGGGCTGCCGTCTATGGGGTCGCACAGAGTCGGACACGACTGAAGTGACTTAGCAGCAGCAGCAGCAGTAGCAGCAGCAGTGCCAGAACTAGGATTTATTTTAAGTCAGGGCAGGTCCCAATCAAGTCAGACTATCTCTCAGTGATGGAGTAAGTCATCGTTATAACCTAGTAATAATCAAAACTGAATGAGTGAGGTCTTCTACTTTTCAATCTGACATGTAAAGAACTTGTAAGTCATTACTCCATAACAATGAAAAAAATGAACTAAACATCAACTGCTTCTCTTAGACCCATTAAAGAATTATGATTATAATTGGGGGCATGCTGCTACCCCCAAAACTGGAGAGACAGGTAGATAAGAGAGCTTCATGGTTCACCAGGAGTAGCAGCCAGGAGCAGTGTCCTGTAGCTGGAAGTAGTATCATAGAATACTTAAAATATATTTGCTATTGTTGTTGTTCAGTTGCTAAGACATGCCTGCCTTTGGGTGACCTCATGGACTGTTGCACGCTAGGTTCCTCTGTCCTCCATTACCAAGAGCTTGCTTAAATTCAGGTCCATTGAGTCAGTGATGCTACCTAACCATCTTATCCTCTGCCACCCCCTTCTCCTTTTGCCTTCAATCTTTCCTAGCATCAGGGTCTTTTTCAATTAAAAGTCAGAGTAAGTGTGAAAGAGTCTTCTTTGAACCTCCATCAATGTTTTCTAATTCACTTTTCTGTGTCCAGACTGAATAACCAGGCTGCCCAGGTTTGGTTCCAGCTTATGGGTGGGAAAGATATACATTGTGACTTTCAATGATGAAAAAGGAAAAAAAAAAAAACTGAACAGAAATATGAATTCTGAAATTTTAAAAATGAAATACATTCTTTAGCTTAAACAGAGAAAAAAAAAGATTAAAAAAAAAAAACAGCCTATGAAATGAGATCACATATCACAGAGTGTTTAAAAAATCTTCTACTTAGAACAAACTCTTCTGAAATGTGACTGCAACCTAGAGGTTTTTGATCACAAATGAAGCATGCTGTTAATCAAAAGTCTATGCCTGTCTGCCATTTTCAACAGAAATAGCTACAAAACAATCAGTGAGATTAAAGGAATGGTTACTTCAGCAGATGAAGAAAACAACACATTTTACATAAAATTTCCTTGTTTTTTTATGCTCAATCTCTTATTGTTCAAGTCATACCCATGAGCTTCAAAGCAAACTTATGAAAAACCAAATAGAAAATGCAAACTCTAAATTGGTTAAAAACAGTAACAGTAGCAACAGCAAAATCTACCCATTTCAGAAGAATGTGGCTAAAAAAAAGAGGAAAAAATAGTTAACACACTTAAAATACATGATCATGGTTTATTTCTCTTTCTAGCCAAACCAAAAAATAAATTGGACAAATTTACACACGTGAGGCTATTGGTATTGAAATGAGTATTTCAATTATCGTTTCCTCCAATCCCTAATCAGAAATCCAATCTGTTCTTTCAGGAAAAGCTCCTGGCTTAAATTTTTTTAATCTCTGCAAAGCTGTTTTATACCCACATTGTTTTCTTTAATAGCTTCATCCTCTTAATCACTAAAGTTTTATGTGTATTTATGTAAGGCATGAAGTGCATTATGCATTACGCATCCTGCTGTTAGCTTCAGGGCAACGGGGCAGTGCTCCATGAATACATGGGCGTGTATTGAAAGATGATGGATGATTTTGCATCTTTCCTAAAAATTATGATTTTTTCAAGCTGGAAAAAAAAGAAAACAGATCCTGATGTGAGAAGAGAAAATATTATGATACAGAGACAAAAGTAAAAATGTTTCCCTAGGCCTTCTGTTCCAAAATACATCACAATTTTATCTTATCTTCACATTTTATTGCCATCAGGTTTCAATATCCTTTTTGTGCATGCACCTAGTAAACTTTAGATGGCCACCATTCCTAGTATCCATTCAGGGCTGAGCTACCATAACCTCTTCTGCTAAAGCCGCTTGCCTGGTCTGCCTGCTACTCTCCCACCTTATAGTCTATCTCAGCTGCTAGAGTAATTCTTTTTTTTTTTTTTTTCATTGGGGTATAACTGCTTTACAATGCTGTGTTAGTTTCTGCTTTCCACAAAGCGAATCAGCTCTTTGTTTGTACACATATGTCCCCTCCTTGTAACAAGGTAGCCGATACATAGGGAGACGACCTCGACCTCCTGGAGCCCATTCCTGTAGGTCATTGCAGAGCACCACTGAGCTCCCTATGTTACACGGCAGCTTCTCACTAGCTATCTATTTTATACATGGTAGTGTGTATATGTTAGTGCAGCTCTCTCAGTTCATCCCCCTCTCTCCTTCCCTCCCTATATCCACTTGTCCCTTATCTATGTATGTGTCTCTATTCCTGCCCTGAAAATAGGTTGGGGACATGGAAACAATGTAAATGGCCATCAACAGATGAATGGATAAAAAAGATGTGGTACATATATACAATGGAATATTAACCCAGTCATAAGAAGAACTGTACAAAAAAGATCTTCATGACCCAGATAATCATGATGGTGTGATCACTTACCTAGAGCCAGACATCCTGGAAAGTAAAGTCAAGTGGGCCTTAGGAAGCATCACTACAAACAAAGTCTAGTGGAGGTCATGGAATTCCAGTGGAGCTATTTCAAATCCTAAAAGATGATGCTGTGAGTGCTACACTCAATATGCCAGGAAATTTGGAAAACTCAGCAGTGGCCACAGGACTGGAAAAGGTCAGTTTTCATTCCAATCCCAAAGAAAGGCACTGACAAAGAATGTTCAAACTACCACACAATTGCACTTATCTAACACACTAGCAAAGTAATGCTCAAAATTCTCCAAGCCAGCTTCAGCAATATATGAACCGTGAACTTCCAGATGTTCAAGCTGGTTTTAGAAAAGGCAGAGGAACTAGAGATCAAATTGCCAACATCTGCTAGACCATGGAAAAAGCAAGAGAGTTCCAGAAAAACATCTATTTCTGCTTTATTAACTATGCCAAAGCCTTTGACTCTGTGGATCACAATAAACTGTGGAAAATTCTGAAAGAGATGGGAATACCAGACCACCTGACCTGCCTCTTGAGAAACCTGTATGCAGGTCAGGAAGCAACAGTTAGAACTGGACATGGAACAGACTGGTTCCAAATAGGAAAAGGAGTACGTCAAGGCTGTATATTGTCACCCTGCTTATTTAACTTATATGCAAAGTACAGCATGAGAAATGCTGGGCTGGAGGAAGCACAAGCTGGAATCAAGATTGCCAGGAGAAATATCAATAACCTCCAATATGCAGATGATGCCTCCATTATGGCAGAAAGTGAAGAACTAAACAGCCTCTTGATGAAGGTGAAAGAGGAGAGTGAAAAATTGGCTTAAATTTCAACATTCAGAAAACTAAGATTATGGCATCCAGTCCCATCACTTCATGGTAAATAGATGGGGAAACAGTGGGAGACTTTTTTTTGTTGTTTTTTTGGCTCCAAGATCACTGCAGATGGTGACTGCAGCCATGAAATTAAAAGACACTTACTCCTTGGAAGGAAAGTTATGACCAACCTAGACAACATATTAAAAAGCATAGACATTACTTTGCCAACAAAGGTTCGTCTAGTCAAAGCTATGGTTTTTCCAGTAGTCATGTATGGATGTGAGAGTTGGACTATAAAGAAAACCGAGCATCAAAGAATTGATGCTTTTGAAGTATGGTGTTGGAGAAGACTCTTGAAAATCCCTTGGGCTGCAAATAGATCCAACCAGTCCATCCTAAAGGAAATCAGTCCTGAATATTCACTGGAAAGACTGATGTTGAAGCTGAAACTCCAAACTCCATTTGGCCACCTGATGTGAAGAACTGACTCATTTAAAAAGACCTTGATGCTGGGAAAGATTGAAGGTGGGAGGAGAAGGGTACAACAGAGGATGAGATGGTTGGATGGCATCACTGACTCAATGTACATGTGTTTGAGTAAACTCTGGGAGTTGGTGATGGACAGGGAGGCCTGGAGTGCTGCAGTCCATGGGGTCGCAAAGAGTTGGACATGACTGAGCGACTGAACTAAATAGAACTGAGGAAGAAGCCTGGCATGCTGCGGACCCTGGGGTTGCAAAGAGTCAGACTTAACTGAGCAACTGAATTGAATTGAGGAATGAAGAAATTTCTGGCCCCTGACTTTGAAGATATCTGTCTAACAACACAGCATCAGGTACAATATCTTTCACCAGTTTAATTAGATATCTATTATCAGTTCAAGAAATTACGTTCTAGTACTATGTTTATTACATTTTATTTCACTGATGGATTTTTAATTTTAAAAACTTATTTTCTCTCATATATTTGTCTTTGTATTTTAATTTGATGACATGATGTATTGCTTTAATAGATTTTCAAAATGAAATCATCCTTGCAGTTTGAGATAAATAACTTTTGAATTTTTAATACATTGCTAAATTAGATTTTTCACTATTTTATTTAGGTTTATTACATTTGTATTTATACATGAAACTGCTGCATAATTGTGGTTACTTGGACTGCCCTTATCTTGTTTTGAATCAGAAGTATACAAACACTATAAAATTAGCTGGGGGCATTCTAGTGCACAGCTGAACCACCTGTTTCCTAAAGATTTCATAGAATTTCCTGAGCCTGGTAGGTATTTTTGATAGTAGAGGGGTAGGGAAATTATGAACTACTTATTCCAGTTGTTTGATGGTTTTAGACTCTTGTCGTTTATTGTTACCTTTTAAAGTGTGTTTCCATTAAATATGGAGTTGATATGAAATATACTCATAATAATCATCAGGAGAATTAACATCTTGTTTCCTGTCTTTTGGTACACTTGATCAGTCCCTCCCCAGGTTTCCAGGCCTCTGTCTGCTGTTTTCCCTCCAGCTTTCTGGCTGTGCTGTGCAATCTCTAGTCGTGTTCTTCCTTACCTGCCTGGCTTCTTCATGTGGAGCGGCCCCCAGTGATCTTTCCCGGCATATTTTCAGCCCATTCTCATTCCCAGTGATTTCTTCTTATGCCTTTACATAGCCAGCTTAGACCTCTTTCCTGAAGTTCAGACCCATATATCCTACTGGCTGCTTTCTATCTTTCTCTGGATGTTCAATAAGCATCTCAAAGTTAAAATGATCAAGTTTGTGTCCTAGTTTTATCTACCTATTCTTCTTGCAGTTTACTCTCTCAGTTAATAGCAACTCCACCTTGATTGCAGCCTTGGGAAAAACTTTGAGCCAGAGAACCCACCAAAGACCTACCTAGATTCCTGAATTATAGAAGCTGTAACATGATTTATGTGCTTCTCTAAGCTACTATGTCTGGGGATATTTTATGCAGCATAGCTAATACAAAGTATATTTAATCTTTTTTTTTTTTTTTTGCCATTCTTTGAACAAATTTGTATAAGACTTATGGTTTTTGTCTCTTAACTGTTTGGGAGAATTTATGTGTAAAGCCATCTGTCCTAGGGCATTCATTGTGGGAAGGTCTGTAATTATTTTTTCAAATTTTCTTTAATAATCATATTAACTATTTCTCCTAGTGACAGATTTAGTGAGCTTTATTTTGCCATATGTGTCACAAGCTTAGAAACTGTAGCTTGATAATGAAAGTAAAAAGTAAAATACTAATTGAAAAGGTGATGATGGTAAATAACTTTGACTGTCTTGAGGCCACTGTTTCATAAATGGAAGAAGGTCAAGATTGGTGCAGACCATGACTCTCTAAACATTCTTAAACCTCAAGTCTTTTTCACCTCACCACGGTTCAGTTTTAACTATAGACAGCTGTACTAGTCAAGGTTCTCCAGAATTTAATCAACAGTATATACATCTGTCTATTCATATACTTACACCCAGAGTTATATATCCTATTTATAAAGAAGTGTTGCTCTCTCAGTCATGTCTGACTCTTTGCGACCCCATCAACTATAGCCAGCCAGGCTCCTCTGTCCATGGAATTCTCTAAGCAAGCATACTAAAGTGGGTAGCCAATCCTTTATCCAGGGAATCTTCCAAAACCAGGGACTGAACTCAGCTCTCCTGCATTGCAGGCAGATTCTTTATGATATTTGCCACCAGAGAAGCCCAGTGAGTTCAGTTCAGTGGCTCAGTCATGTCCAACACTTTGCAACCCCATGAACCGCAGCACTCCAGGCTTCCCTGTCCATCACCAACTCTGGGAGTTTACTCAAACTCATGTCCATTGGGTTGGTGATGCCATCCAACCATCCCATCCTCTGTCATCCCTCAATGTTTCCCAGCATCAAGGTCTTTTCAAATGAGTCAGTTCTTAGCATCAGGTGGCCAAAGTATTGGAGTTTCAGTTTCAACACCAGTCCTTCCAAGGAACACCTAGGACTGATCTCCTTTAGGATGGACTGGTTGGATCTCTTTGCAGTCCAAGGGACTCTCAAGAGTCTTCTCCAACACCACAGTTCAAAAGCATCAACTCTTCGGTGCTCAGCTTTCTTTATAGTCCAACTCTCATATCCATACGTGACTACTGGAAAAACCATAGCCTTTACTAGAAGGACCTTTGTTGACAAAGTAATGTCTCTGCTTTTTAATATGCTATCTAGGTTGGTCATAACTTTCCTTCCAAGAAGTAAGCATCTTTTAATTTCATGGCTGCAATCACCAACTGCAGTGATTTTGGAGCCCAAGAAAATAAAGTCTCTCACTGTTTCCACTGTTTCCCCATCTATTTGCCATTTGTCATGAAGTGATGGGACTGGATACCATGATCTTAGTTTTCTGAATGTTGAGCTTTAAGCCAACTTTTTCACTCTCCTCTTTCACTTTCATCAAAAGGTTTTTTGTTCCTCTTCACTTTCTGCCATAAGGGTGGAGTCATCTGCATATCTGAGGTTATTGATATTTCTCCAAGCAATCTTGATTCCAGCTTGTGCTTCTTCCAGCCTAGTGTTTCTCATGATGTACTCTGCATAGAAGTTAAACAAGTAGGGTGACAATATACAGCCTTGACATACTCCTTTTCCTATTTGGAACCAGTCTGTTATTCCATGTCCAGTTCTAACTGTTGCTTCCTAACTTGCTTACAGGTTGCTTATGAGGCAGGTCAGGTGGTCTGATATGCCCATCTCTTTCAGAATTTTCCACAGTTTATTGTGATCCACACAGTCAAAGGCTTTGGCTTATTCAATAAAGCAGAAATAGATGTTTTTCAGGAACTCTCTTGCTTTTTCCATCATCCAGCAGATGCTGGCAATTTGATCTCTGGTTCTTCTGTCTTTTCTAAAACCAGCTTGAACATCTGGAAGGTCACTTGGCTTGGAGAATTTTGAGGCATCTATATATAAAAATGTATGTAGAATATATACATATTTATTAAATATACAAATATATAAAATAATCTATTAATATATATATTTATTTTCTTTATATTTATGTAAGCATACCTTGGATATTTTGAGGAGTGGTTCCAGATCACTGCAATATAGCATGTTATACAAATTTATTTGGTTTCCCAGTGCATATAAAATTTATGTTTACCATGTACTATAGTCTGTTAAGTATGTAATAACATTGTGTCTAAAAAACCTACATACTTTAATTAAAAATACTTTACTACTAAAAAATGCTAATCCTAACCCTAGCCTTCAGTAGTCATATTTTTTTTGCAATAGTAACATCAAAAATCACTGATTACAGATCACAAGAAATATAACAATAATGACAAAGTTTGAAATTCTGTGGAAATTACCAAAATGTGACACAGAGACATGCAGTGATCAAAAGGTGTTGGAAAATAAGCCCCAACAAACTTGCTTGGTGCAACGGTGTCACAAACTCGATTTGCAAAAAATTCAATATCTGCAAAATGCAGTGAAGCAGAGCACTATAAAATGAAGTATGTGCAGTGCTTAGTTGCTCAGTCATGTCAGTCTCTTTGTGACCCTGTGGACTGTGCCTGCCAGGCTCCTCTGTCCATGGGGATTCTCCAAGCTAGAATACTGGAGTGGGTTGCCATGCCCTCCTCCAGAGGATCTTCCCTACCCAGGAATCAAACTGGGGTCTCCTGCATTGCAGGCAGATTTTTTTATCAGCTGAGCTACTAAGGAAGCCTAAAATAAGGTATACTTGTATGTATATGGTCTTCTCTCCTAGCTCAGTGAGTAAAGAATCTTCCTGCAATGCAGGAGACATGGGTTTGATTCCTGGGTTGGGAAGATCCCCTGGAGAAGGAAATGGCAACCCACTCCAGTATTCTTGCCTGGTTATTCCCATGGACAGAGGAATATGGCGGGCTACAGTCCATGGGGTCACAGAAGTATGTATTTATTTGTTACTTTTACTATATAAATCATAACTTATAAATAAGGAAGTGATTCACATCATTATGGAGGCAGGTACCTCCCAAGATCTGCAGGGCCATTCAGTAACCTGTAGAACCAATGGCTTACTTCCAGTCTGATCCCAGAGGTCTGAGAAGCAGAACTAATGGTGTGGTTCTAGTCTGAAGGATGGTATGCTCAAGACTCAGGAAGGAGCATATTTCAGTCTGAATAAAAAGGCAGGAAAAAGTTACTGTCCCATTTGAAGGCCATCAGACAAGAACTCTCTCTTACTTGGGGGAGATTCAGTGGTTTGTCCTTAGAAGGCCTTCAAGGATGACCTGAGGAGCAACCACATTAGAGAGAACCATGTTTTACTCAGTCTATTGATTTAAATGTTAGTCTCAGCCAAAAACACGCCCACAGAAATAGCCAGAATAATGTTTGGAGAAACACCTGGGACACTGTGGCCTAGTCAAGTTGACACATAAAATTAACCATCGAAGTAGCTTACAATAATCTCCATTTTAGCTTCATAAGTCTTACAGTGAGAAGAAATACCTCTAAATTTCTTAAATGGATCCTTTGCTTTGTCAATATTAGTGTGGTTTTTCATCTCCTCAGACTTTTCAAAAACATTTTAATGTTTCAAATTGCATGGGGTATATGTGCCATGCAATTCTACTTGATTTCTAATTCAACCAGATGCCTGAGTTGGCATTTAAGAAATATTTTTAACAAATATTTTAAAATATATTCTGATGTAAAAGGTAAGTGTTAGAAGTAGTAAATATTTATAATATAGGCCTTGTTAACAGT
Organism: Muntiacus reevesi; assembly: GCF_963930625.1. NCBI lineage: Eukaryota > Metazoa > Chordata > Mammalia > Artiodactyla > Cervidae > Muntiacus > Muntiacus reevesi. The sequence goes on from NC_089251.1 coordinate 215,216,961, forward strand.
ATATCAACTACATTTTAATTAGTTTTTAAATTTTGTGCCTTAATCAAAAGAGTCAAAAAAGTGTCAAGTGACTCATTTGCTGAGTAACAAGGGTTCTATTACAATGAATATTGAAGAGTATACCTTTGGGTATCTTGTAATTATAATTTGAGCATTTTTCCAATTATACAAAAACATTTTCATTTCGTTTGAATCAGAATAATTTTAACCAAAGAAATAGTAATAAATCAGAATCATTTTACTTGTCAGAATTTTTACGAAAGAGGTCTTAACAGCCAGTGTGTAGACTTACAAAATTACTTCTATGAAATGGCTCTCAAGCAAATTCTTCTGCTTCTATTCAGAGGATAGTTGGCTTACTTTAAATCGATGTTTGGTAAACACTTCCCCACTTAAGAAGGTCGTAAAGCAACTCAGCATATCTTTATTTTAGCCTCCTATGCTCAGTAAATTCTCTATTTTTCAGTAAAGAAAAAGAACATTACCTAAGTAAATAACTTTGGATAGTAATTACTCATAAGACCTGAGGAAAAATAATAACAAATATCCAAGTGTCAGATTTAAACAAGTTTCTTAGCTAGAAGGTATTTGATTACTTCGATTTCTGATAGTATATGACCCTTATCTCATAGTAGTCCTGCAAGAAAATTATGGTATGAAGTTTCCTTAAAAACCTAAAAACAGAGCTATCATATGATCCATCAATCCCACTCCTGGACACACATCTAGAGAAAATCATAAGTTGAAAGGATGCATGCGCCCCAGTGTTTGCTGCAGCTATTTGCAATAGCCAGGACATGGAAGCAACCTTAATGACTATTGACAGAGGAATGGATAAAGAAGATATGGTGCATATATACAATGGAATATTAGTCACAAAAAAGGATGAATAATGCCATTTGCAATAACATGGATGGGCCTAGAGATTGTCATACTGAATAAGTCAGAGAAAGACAAATGTCATATGATGTTTCTTACATGTAGAATCTAAAACAAAGAATACAAATGAACTTATCTATAAAAGAGAAATAGAGTCACATACACAGAAAATGAACATGGTTACCATGGGTTAGGGGGATAAATTGGGAGACTGGAGTTGACATATATACACTACTGTATGTAAAATGCTTCCTTGATGGGCCAGATGGCAAAGAATCTATCTGCCTGCAATGCTGGAGACCCGGGTTCAATCCCTTGATCAGAAAGATTTCCTGGAGAAGGGAATGGCAACCCACTCCAGTATTCTTGCCTAGAGCATTCCATGGGCAAAGAATCTTGGTGGGCTATAGTCCATAGGATTGCAAAGAGTCGAACACAATTTATCAACTAACATATTCACTTTCTCATATATAAAGTAGATGACTAATAAGGACCTACTGCATAGCCCAGGGAACTCTAATCAATACACTCTAATGACTGATATGGGGAAAAGATCTATAAAAGAGTGGATATATGCATATGTATAACTGATTCATTTTGCTGTATATCTGAAACTTGCACAACATTGTAAATAAACTATACCCCAATAAATTTTTTTTAAAAAAAATCTAAATGTGTAAGATAAACAATACCGTTTTTGGAAACAAATGCAGAGAAGGATATTTGTAATATTGATGCAATTAGTTATTTCTTAAAAATGAAAAGTGCCAATCAAACAAACCCTAACCTATATTAGTTTTATTTTTGAAATTTAAAAATATTATTAATCAGGACACTTTTAAGAGACTTGAAATTCAACCATGGATACAAATAATTAGAGTGCATGTAACTTATTTAAAGAACTACACAGCATTAGGAAAAGAAAAAGAAAAATGGACAAAGAAAAAAATCTTTACAAAAAAGCATATGCAAATGATGATAACAGCAATGATAATGAAAAAGAACTAGAACTGGGAGTGGGAGTGGGAGAGGGAGGGAGAGACAGAGGGGAAGAAGAGAAGGAAAGAGGTAATCAATCCATTCATTGCTAGAGAATGCAAATTAATGAGATACATTTCTCTCTCACTAAAGTAGCTAATTTGAAAGAAACATGCAAGTCTTGAAGAAGACATAGAGCAAAAAGGAAGAACACTCTTCAGGTGACAGAATATGTTGTAAATAACCTTAAGCATTTATTTATACACATACACATATGTATATGTATATAGACATGTATTTATACACACAGAGACATATATGTGTGTATATATATATTTACAGGTATAATGCTGATGGAAGCACTGTTCTTAATAGCCTTAAACTAAAACTATTCAAATAATTCACATCCTCAAATGTAGAGAACACAAGAAAAATTACGGTATACGCACATGATACATGCAACGTAACAGTAAAAACAGAATCCTGACACAAAGAGTACAGGCTATGTGGTACATAAACATATACTTTATATAAACTGTGAAAAGTACAATAATAAGCAAAATACATTTATGTTTTTAGACAGATAGCATATTTGAGAGGGAACAGGGGCTCTTCTGAGGACTGGTGATATTCTATTTCTTGATATGGGTACTGGTTCCACAAATGTGTTCAGTTTGTGAAAATGTATTGATATTATGTATATAGTTATCTGCATGTTTATGATGCAGAGTTACAAAGATAGTAAGTCAGTGAGGGATACAAGGAGAGGGTTGAGGATGCAGTAAATTTGATCATATATTGATAATTGTTGAACTGTATGGTGGGTATGGAAGATTTCATTCTACTGTTCTCCCTACTGTCATAAGTTTGAAATTTTCCCTAATAAAAATTTAAACTAAAATATATAGAATATACTTAAGAAAAAAGAGGAAAGAACTTTTTTTTACCAGCTAACACATAGACTCCATAAAAGACTTTTTAAGACTCCACAAAATAACTTCTGGAAAAGCTAACATATTGATCATGATGTTTACTGATATACAAGTCCCTAAAACAACCCATAGCACATATTCGTCACTCAATATTGCTGAATGAAATAATGGTTATGTCTAGAAGGCAGCACGGTTAAGACATTATGATAACAGAACACACAAAATAGCTCACATTCTAAATTAGGAGATTTTGTTTGTAGTGTATTAGTGTAGACAAGACAAAATCTGTCTTTCATGCATCCTAGCTCCACATTCTTTCCCATAGGATTAGAAATCTAAGCCACTCCCTATGTAAAGGTAAGCTCTTCTTCATTAGTAACAAAGCCTGTTTGCTCTGTGAAGCAAATGCTTCAGCTTCACAATCGTACCTAAGCTACTTATGTGTGTGTGTGTGTGTGTGTGCTTTCTTGCATCACAAACATGAGCTCTTTTACTACAGGTAACCAAGAGTGTATTTACTGAAAAATGACATGAGCTTCCAGTTCCAAGGAATAAAAGCATATTTGAATTTTCAGAGTATCTGCTTTTTAAGAATGACAGGATAAGCTTTTGGAAAATTACATTATTTTTTGCAAAAACAATTTTGGTTAAATATATAACATTTCAGATTTTCTGTTTCTCACAAAACAAACTCAAGAAACTCATCTCTTTTAAAATGTTAATAGTAAATCTCTCTAGAAAATGTATGTAGAGTAGTTTATTTATAGTAGTTTATTTATACTTCAGTTGATCCCGAGATTTGCAGCTATGATTACAAGTCAAGTTCCAGTACATTTCACATCAATTATAAAGACCTATAAAGTACTCTGGTATGGAGTTGGTTAGCTTCACTTCCAGTGTTATGTGTCTGTATTCATGTCCCTCATAAATGTGAATAAATACATTTAGATTATGATTATCTTGCAAATAATAATAAACAATTATATATACACACATATATATATGCATATGTATATATATATGCATATATATATATATATATATGCTACTGTAAACTTTCTGTAGTTTTAAGTTTATGTATTTAAGATATTTTGGACATAACCTCTGGGGTACTTATAACAGTAGACTTGGACCCAAACTGAAAAGTGGTCTCCACTCTAAACCAGAGCTTGTATCTCATTATCTAAAATGAAATTCTAAGCTGTAAAATACTTTTATTGGTTTTAAAATAAGAATGAAATATACTTAGATTATTAAATATTAAACATTGCTTTAAAATAAATATCTAAAGTTTGGAAATTTTTTTTCCCCAAAGAATCTGTTTCCATTCATGCTTATATCCATCCAACAATAAGTTTATTTAATAAAGACTCTAGAAGGTTGTCCATTTGGATGTATTTTCAAGCAACATTCTATATTGATTGCAGGCCATTTGGCCAACAGTAATTAGTGGTGGAGTTTTACCACCTACCTTCAATGCAATCTGTTGTCTAGTAGAAGTGCTTAATTTAGAATTCAGATTTTGAAAACCTTATAAAACAGAAAATCTGAGACAATGACTTAACAAAAGTTTGACCAGAGGGATGGGATGGGGAGGAAGGTGGGAGGGGGGTTCAGGATGGGGAACACATGTACACCCATGGAGGAGTCAAGTCAGTGTATGGCAAAACCAATACAATATTGTAAAATAAAATTAAAAAAACAAAAGAATGGCTGGTTTCCAAATTCTCTCTATTTCCGGTCTCATCTCCCTCCAATTCATTCTCCTCTGAAGTAGAAACTGAGCATTCTAAAATGTAAATTGATTAAATTGCAATCCTATTTAAAACCCTTCATTGACTCCCCATCATTATTTGGATAAAGTCAATAATAACTTCATAAGCCTTTGTCCTCTGCTGTCTGAACACTTCTTGGGGGTTACTTTGGAGGACTATCTCTTTTGCTTTCTATAATGGTTCTTCCTATGTGTCATGCTGTCTTTTGTCTTCAATTTATTCAGTCTTCTTTACCTGATATTTCCCCACTCAACTCTACCAACGTGAAGACTCTCAAATTTCAAATTACTTTTCCTGTAAGACTTCCCTGGAACTAAGTTAATAATTCTTCCTATCGGCTTCCATAACACAAATGTTTATAGTAATTATTGAACTTATTTTTTCTGTGTTGTGGTTATTTACTTGTCCATCTCCACCATTTCTTTAGAAACTTCTGAGAGCATGAAATAACTTTCATTTGAAATTATGTATCAAGTATTTAACATGATATCTAGCTTATAATAAGTTCTCAACAAATATTTGTTGAGATAACTAATGAATAAATTAAGAGAATCCAAGTCATTCAGTTTAAGTCCTGAAGACACAGGTCATAAATAATACAAATACAGTCCTATATTATTGTAAATATTTATCATCCTGATCACTTACACTCCAGGCAAAACATGCTTCTTCAATGTATACTTAACATCCAGCTCTCCAGTTCTTAAAATTTGCACACTGGCCTTTTCAATATAACTCCCTCTCCATATTGAACTTTTTATTAAATTACTTATATTGACAACTGAGAGCTTCTCAAAAGTCTCCCTAGAGAGATGGAAACAAAGAATACTTGACCAGCCACAGTTAAGTTTAAGAAAGATGAATGATTCATCAAATGCTCTGGCGTATTTTGTTTTCCTTCCAAGTCACATGAATTGTTTGCCACCTGAGTACTTCTCATTTTTATTTTAACGTTTGCATATGTCAAATACAACTTGGATCTCTGAGCAACAAATAATTTATGGCTGGGGACTCTTTTTAGATGGAAAAACTCCCTCCTGTGTATAGCTGGAAGTGCCAATTATAATAAGTAGCCAATTCTGAACAAAAACAAACAACCACCTGAAAGTTCCTGTCATAGCTGGCGCACTAAACAGAAAATAGCTCATGCATCAGTGGAGGGCATTAGAGCATCAATAAATTGAATTTGTTGCAGGGAAAAAATCATCTGTGTAACTGTTATTCAAAGTTCCTCTCCCTGACCAAATCCAATCGTTTCAAGAAACTAAGTAAGTATGCTTACACTCAAAGGCTCCAAGAATACTGAAAAAGGCTATAGAAATTATCCAGCCAGATTTCTTTATAGAATATGGCTCATTTATTTGAGTTTACAAGAAAGTACTTCTGAGTATCTAAGCAACTCTGTCCATAACTTTTCAGAAACTATGCTATGTCATTAATGGTCAGTGTATCCTTGTCTAGTCATGAGACAAATTTGTACTCAGAAAATAAAATTCTATTTAAAAAAAATCAAGGCCAGTCTACCTGACTTAAGATACTTTAAATGTAGTATTCTTCAATTTGCTTGATTTCTGATTCTTTTCCCTTTTCTCCTTACTGTCATAAAGAGCTGGAATCCATTTCTGACATTTGACTGCTGACAGTTCTCAAGCCACAACTCTCCCTCTTGGACTTCAGCTCCATATCTTTGTGGACCAACTTTTTTTAGTCTTTACTGAATTTGTTACGATATTGCTTCTGATTTATGTGTTGGTTCTTTGGCTGAGAGGCACGAATCTTAGCTCACTGACCAGGGGTCAAATCCGCACCCCTGGCATTAGAAGGCGGCGTCTTAACCATTGGACCACCAAGGAAGGCTCCAGTGGTGCAATTAAGGTTCATGTCTAGGTAAGGTGATAAGAAAGCCTGGGTGTGCTCTCTTTGGCTGCCAGTGGGAAGTTCAAACCATACAAGCCCCTACTTGGGACAGAACACTTAGCCCTAGCCACCCTGCCCCTTCCACCGCAAAACCCAAGTTATTCCCTTCTCTCAGTGCTTTTAAGCCACTTCAGACCTATTTCAGAAGCCTGCTCTGCTCAACTCCAGAAAGCCTCCTTATGTGAGTAATAAAACTTTTTATACCATCTTGGGGAGTGTGAGACTACATAAGTCTCAGCATACACATCAAATTTCTAGTGACCACACAATCTCACACATTGTCTATGTCTGGGAGTCAATGTACTAATAACACACCAGAAAGCTGTGAATCTGCAGGATGTATTTCAAATAGGAGTGAGAAAGGAACGGAATCAAATTATTAAAAGTGAAAACCGAAGATCAAAACAGGTTAAGCTCACTTTAGAAATAAAATGTGTCACACAGATCCAACAACAAATAGGTCTATGTCGTTTCATTACAAATAATCTGGATAATTGTGAGGACTATATAATCTGCAGGGAGTGTCAATCGGTTTATAAGGCCAAAATGGAAGGTAAATAAAAAGAACTGAAACAGGTAGAAACTGTACAATCTCCCAAGCTTAATTTACATGTTGATGAGATATTAAAACAAAGGTATACCTCACCATGGGAAAGATACATTCCTGGAAAGTAATATATAAAGTAATATAGCATTCTATTCTAATGTTTTCTCACTGATTCCCAATATAAAATAGAAGATACATTCAGTAGAAGAAAACAAATCACCAACTCAATTGTTTAAAAATTATTTTTAAATAACTCATTTAAGATGGAGAAGTTAGTATCTTTCTTATGTCATTTTTTTTCATTTATTTTTATTAGTTGGAGGCTAATTACTTTACAATATTGAAGTGGGTTTTGTCATCTTAGAAGTTTATTCTATTAAGGAATAATTTGCATATAATAAATATAGTAAAATGCACATATAATAAAACATAATAAAGGTATGCATTTTAAGTGAACAGTTTTCTGAGTCTTAACAGATGTTTATATTTCTGTAACCATTGTAAAAATTAAGATATAAGATATTAATAATATTCAGAAAATATTCTCATATCCTTCTGCAGACAAATGATCTCTAAACTTATTCCCAGAAAATCACAGATATTATTTCTTTTTTTTCACAGATCTTGTTTTTATCACCCTAGAATTACTTTTACCTGTTCGTGAAATTCACATAAATGGAATTATAATGTATGTGTTCACTTGTGCATGATTTCTTTTGTTCAGCATGTTTTTGAGATTCATGTACTTTGTTTCATTATTTGCATTGCTGTGCATTATTCCATTAGTAATAATAGACAATAATCTGTTCATTCATTCAACTCTGGTGGACATTTAGGTTGTATCAAGTTTTTTTTCCTTTAAAGATGTTCTGGACTTCCACGTGAAAGTTTTTAATTGCAAGGCCATACAGTTTTTTCCTACCTTTTTTTCCTGAAAGTTTCATAACTTTTGCACCTACATTTGGGCTGATTACCAATTTCAAATTAATTTTCTCTATGGTGAGAGGTAAAAGTCAATAGTCATTACTTTCCTTTCAGAAATCCCTTTTCCAGCATCATGTAATTTAATTACCTTGTAGTCTTTGAAGAGAAAAATTAACATATATACATGGACTCTCTATTTTGTTTTATTGATACTTGTGTTTATTCTAACTCAAGTACCATAGACATTTGATAAGTGAAACTTTTTAAAAATTCTTGAAATTAGGTAGTAGAAGTCATTCAAGTATCTTTTTTCCCCCCAAGATTGATTTGGTTGGTACACTTTGTTTGAATTTCCAGATACATTTTTAAAACAATTTCAGTTTCTACAAAAATACTTTTGAGGATTTTTAACTCATATTGTGTCAAATCTATTAATCAATGTGAAGAGAAAAATTTAACAATATCAATCCAATTCATGAAATTAGTTAACACTTTCATTTCTTCTCAGAAATGTTTTGTAGCTTTCAGTCAGAATACATTAAGCAATTTTTCTTAAACTTAGGCTAAAATATTTCTTTTCCAAACTTCTGTATGTGAAAACAGTTAAATTTTATTGTAGTTTCTTTCTAGATTGCTTAGGATTTTCTATATAAACAATCATGCCATCCATAAATAGCAAGTCTTTTTTCTTATCTAATTATTACATATTTTATTTCTTATTATTACCTTATTCTGTTATCCATAGGGCTTCCCAGGTGGCGCTAGTGGTAAAGAACTCACCTCCCAGTGCAGGAGACTTAATAAGAGACACAGGTTCAACTCCTGAGTTGGAAAGATTCCCTGGAGGAGGGCATGGCAGCCCACTCCAGCATTCTTGCCTGGTGAATCCCATAAACAGAGGAACCTGGCAGGCCATAGGCCATAGAGTTGCAAAGAATCAGACATGATTGAAGCCACCTAGCATGCATGCACACATGTTCAGTTCAGTTCAGTTCAGTCGCTCAGTCGTGTCTGACTCTTTGTGATTCCATGAATCGCAGCACTCCAGGTCTCCCTGTCCATCACCAACTCCCGGAGTTTACTCAAACTCATGTCCATCGAGTCAGTGATGCCATCCAACCATCTCATCCTCTGTCATCTCCTTCTCCTGTCCCCAATCCCTCCCAGTATCACGGTCTTTTCCAATGAGTCACCTCTTCACATGAGGCGGCGAGGCGGCCAAAGTATTGGAGTGTCAACTTCAGCATCAGTCCTTCCAATGAACACCCAGGACTGATTTCCTTTAGGATGGACTGGTTGGATCTCCTTACAGTCCAAGAGACTCTCAAGAGTCTTCTCCAACACCACAGTTCAAAAGCATCAATTTTTCGGTGCTCAGCTTTCTTCATAGTCCAACTCTCACATTCATACATGACCACTGGAAAAACCATAGCCTTGACCAGATGAACCTTTGTTGGCAAAGTAATGTCTCTGCTTTTTAATATGCTATCTAGGTTTGTCATAACTTTCCTTCCAAGGTGTAAGCGTCTTTTAATTTCGTGGCTGCAATCACCATCTGCAGTGATTCTGGAGCCCAGAAAAATAAAGTCTGACACTGCTTCCACTGTTTCTCCATCTATTTCCCCTGAAGTGATGGGAACAGATGCCATGATCTTAGCCTTCTGAATGTTGAGCTTTAAGCCAACTTTTTCACTCTCCTCTTTCACTTTCATCAAGAGGCTTTTTAGCTCCTCTTCTCTTTCTGCCAAAAGGGTGGTGTCATCTGCATATCTAAGGTTGTTGATATTTCTCCTGGCAATCTTGATGTTACCCATGACCAAAAACAAAACTTTGAGTAGAAGAGATAGAGAGGAGGCATCTTTGACTTCTTCCAAAACTTAGGGAGAGAGCATTAAATATTAATTATTAAATATAATGTAAACAATGCCTTTTTCATATATGTGTGCTTTATCAGATTGAGGAAATTCCATACAATTCAAAATCCTCTGCAAGTTTTTGTCATGGATGGGATTGTGTCCTGTCAAATTCCCTTTTTGCAATCACTGAGTAGATCACAAAATTTGTCTTCATTTTGTTAATGTGAGAAATTGATTGATTTTTGAATATTGACAGCATTTTGCTTTCTTTGAACCATCTCTTCCTCATGCTAATGATATATCATACTGTTTTACATTGCTGTGCCAAAATTTTATTGAGGATTTTTGTACTTATGTTGATAAGGGTACAAATCATTTTATTAATTATTTCATGAAATGAACTGCTGACATGGACAAAGTTCTCTAATGTTTGATGTTTAGTTGATAGTTTGGTCTTTCATTTTTAGCTTATAAAAAGTAAAAATTTTTTTTCCCATTCCAGGATTTCATTGTATGTATAATATTTTTTTAATATGTTGTATTTTCAATATCTTATGTCAAACCTTTTTGTGTGCTTGTAATGTCTTCTTTGATCCATAGCATAATTTAATGCTCAAATATTAGGGGATTTTGCATGCATTTTGTTATTGAATTCTAATTTGATCCATCACAGTCATGTCTGACTGGGACCCCATGGACTCTAGTCTACCAGACTCTTCTGTCCTTGGGGATTCTCCAGGCAAGGATACTGGAGTGGGCTGCCATGCCCTCCTCCAGGGCATCTTCCCAACCCAGAGATAGAGCCCAGGTCTCCCACATTGCAGGCGAATTCTTTACTCTCTGAGCCAGCAGGGAAGCCCAATATGATTTCTAGCTTTGTTCATCTTGAGATCTGTGGAAAGCCCAGGGTGCTTCCTATTAATAATATTCTCTACCTTAGAAAGACTCAAACACTAAACTGTGTCTACCCTGTGGATTTTGTTGAGACTTTCTTAGAGTAAGTGTAAAGAAGGTCTTCCTTTAGGACATGGTCATTGTGACCAAGGCATGTTTTTTCTGTTGTCTTAGCTCAGGGTGTTAAGATAACTTTTTCACTCTGACTAAACCAGAGTTCCACTATCTCCCAGCATTGCTTAGTTTCTAGTATCTCTGTTCTGTTTTCTGCCCTGTAGCAGCCAATTTTGGGCAAGCCTTGCATAATCTCACCCTTTGCCTGGGTACTTCTACCCTTGGTGAAGAATTTGTGAGGATCTTTCTGTTCTGCACACTTCCCCATGCAGTCCGTTACTCTCCAATGCCCTGCCCATTACATTTCAGCCATTTCAGCTGTCCTGAACTCTGGTTTCCCCAACTCAGGGGCTCCACCGTGATCTCCTTGTACTGTAGCTATCTGCACTGTAGTCAAGAAAGAGTCCCCATGCAGACAGACAGTGAGAATATGGGTTTCATTTCATGATTTTCCCGTCTGGGTTAGATCACAGTCTTAGTCTGCATATTGTCCTATGTTTAATAACTGTTACCTGATATATTTTCTCCAGTTGTGCATATATGTTTTTCGTTGGTCTTGCTTTTTTAAGTAAGAAATCTAGTCCAGTAGTATTTACTTGATCAGAACCCAAAGTGAAAGCTTGTTTAATTGGTTTTGTTTGTTTAAAATCTTGAGTCCGCATCTTCCATCAATTGCAGTTTTCTTTAAAATGTATAAAAATGTAAAAGCCAGGTAATTTATTCAGGAGTGGGAGGAGTTTTTCCATTTTTTTTTTCTTTTAAAGTTGCCTGTCTACAAAAGTGATAGAGAATTAGAAAAAGGGTCTTATGTAGTTAGACACCCAGATGTTTAAAGGAAATACAGCTCTAGTCAAAAGATAGTGTTTACTTCTTTGAGAAGAAAAAAGAAAAAGGGAAACATTCTTCATGAGATGTTTCAGTAAGAGTGGAGACCTGACCTTCTAACAATATCCGGGCAGGAGAGGTTATTATGCAAATTGGTGTGTCCAGCTGTTGTTCTTTTCTGTGATGGATAAAATGAAAGAAAATAGGCTCAAATTGCTGCATGGGGGACTAAGGTTTGGCAGCTTTACAAATGGCCCTTTAGTTACTGACCCAAGGAAAGTGACAGCTGATTGCAGGAGAGTATTAAAAAATACTGATTTCACTATTGATTTATTGTTTCTCCATTCCCAATCAGAACTCAGTTATTGCTAAATTGTTACTGTTAGGAAACCGTATTTAACTTACATATAATGAACAAGTTTTACACACAGTAAAGAGTACAGAAAAAATTTGTAGATTAAAAAAAATTAAATTATGTTCTTCTCGAACAGAGAGTCATTTTTTTTATCTCCCTGACTTGATTTTTTAAGTGTTTTAGTTCAATGGTTTCTGATTCATAGTACAATCATAATAGTAGAAATAGCCAATGTATATAAAAGGATTTAGTGTTTTCAGTAACTTTTCACCTCTGCTATCTCATTTGTTGTTTCAGATATGCTCTTTCCATTTTATAGAATAGGGAACTAGAGTCCATGAAGGTGTGTAACTTGACCAAGTGAGTACTGATAGATCTTGAAATACTATTTCCATGTCAACCTTTTCTTGTTTAGCCCACCAATCTTTTCACTGAACGTCTTAGTGATCTCTCAATAAAGTGGTGATGTGCAACTCTGGACAGTGTTGATGTGTTCCTCTGGACAGTGACAATGGGCTTGACCAAAAGAGCCAACCATAGTGACTGTCAAACCCTCAGACCCTTCTAGAAACTCTTCACAGGAACTGGAAATAGAAAATAAGATAGCAGCAAGTTCTGCTGGAAAGTCTGCTGCTGCTGAGTCGCTTCAGTTGTGTCTGACTCTGTGCGACCCCATAGACGGCAGCCCACCAGGCTCCCCTGTCCCTGGGATTCTCCAGGCAAGAACACTGGCGTGGGTTGCCATTTCCTTCTCCAATGCATGAAAGTGAAAAGTGAAAGTGAAATCGCTCAGTCGTGTCTGACTCTTAGCGACCCCATGGACTGCAGCCTACCAGGCTCCTCCGCCCATGGGATTTTCCAGGCAAGAGTACTGGGTTGGGGTGCCATTTGCCTCTCCTGCTGGAAAGTCTAGGACCTAACAAAACAATGTGGAGTCAAGAGGAAGCAGAAATTATAAATATTCAGAAAGAGTATGCAGTACAGAAAGAATCACTCATTAGAGGGTGGAAGGGCAGAAGGCAGTTGAATTTCAAAGGGAAAAGAAAAGAGAAAGAAAAAAAAAGATGATATGTGTCCAAATACGACATGGACACATAACATAACAGGGTCAACATTCAATGCTACAAGGATCAGAGATCTGTTTTGCTCCTTAGGCCCCCCTCATAGTCTCTGATTCTGAATCAGTTCCTGGGAGGGAACCCCCCATAGTGCAGGTGTCTCATGATTCCCCTCCTTCCTGAAGGCAGGCTCCACGCTACACCCTTGCCATGAGATCTTCCTGAAGCTGCATTGTTGATAACTTCCTGGCTACATAGGCATATATATCTCCCCAATATCTCTACTATCTCCCAATATTTCCGGTTTCTTGAAGATCATTTGTCCCTTGTCAACAACATACCTGAAATAGACCATATCACACAGCATTGATTCCAGCAGCTGAGAAAAATTAACGCTGACAGACCAGAATAGAAATGTCTGGAGAAAATAATTTAAAATAACAATGACTCTAAGTTACATCAAGTTGTTTGGTTAGTAGAGTACTTAGAAACATTCTTGGTTGTGAAAGAAACGTATGTATCAGAGATGCAGAAATGAGCAAATGGCTTTTTCCTACACAAGTTTTATTTCTTTGAAACTCTAGGGCAATTATTTATGGCCACTACTGCAGTATGCAATTTTTATTCTAATCATTTAAGGTACTTTATCTTTTACATGCCTGGCTAGCTGTAGTGAAACTCACTGAGATGAAGAATTCTGTATCATTTTATTTACATATTTCTTCACAGCACTGAACCTTTGTGCTGTCCTGCACTCAAGGCAGTACCTTTGAAGTAGCCACTGACCAAATAAAAGAGGGTTACTTTTACTGAACACCATCACGATTCATGTAGAGTACTATGTGCTTCATATTCCTTGGCATGTGATTTAATATTCATAAAAGTCTTAATAATTATGAGCTATTACATGTGAGTATATGGCATCTCAGAATGACAAGTAGCATAGCTGTTGTCCCACAGTTTATATGTCACAGAGTTAAAGTTGGAAACCAGAACCTCTGATTTAGTAGCCTCTGTTTTCTCCACCACCCATACGACTTCCCATCAGTTCTACATTCATTCAAAAAACAGAAATTTAAGAGATGACTGCACCAGGAGCTAGAGATAGACCGTTGGAACTGAGGATACAGTGTTAAATAACAGCACCATTACCACCAACAAACCCCAGGCTGTTTGTATTATGAACGGAGCTTTTACTCTAATGAGTTTCTTGAATTTTATGGCTCACAGATTGTCCCCAATCCGTAATCTCTATTCATTTCTTCTCCCTCACCTTGCATATGTATATGATGTCTAACATGCAAGATGACCATTTTGCATATACAGAATTAAAGATCATGCCCCTTCAGCTTTCCTCATACAACTAGTGCTACTCACCCATCACAGACCTCCATCCCATGGGTATTAATAGGCTTCTGAAGGCAGTGAAAGCATGTATGTGTGTGTGTGTGTGTGTGTACACACGTGTGCATGCACACACAGTCACGTCCGACTCTTTGCAACCCCACCAGGCTCCTCTGGGCATGGGATTTTCCAGGCAAGAATACTGCAGTGGGTGCCATTTCCTTCCCCAGGGGATCTTCCTGACCCAGGGATGGAAGTCCTGTCCCTTGTATCTCCTGCACTGGCCACGTGGGCTCTTTACCAGCTGGGCCATCGGAGAAGCCCAATGAAAGCATGTGCATATCCAAAGACTGGATTCTTTCAAAGACAATTTTCTTTCAAAAGATTCTCTGGTTTGCAATAACAAATTTTATCCTTTCTTGGTCACATATTGAAATTAATTTTAATTTGCAGAACCTTCTTGGTTATGGTATAGAATTATGTCTGCCCAATAGATATGTTGAAATTCTACCTCCCTATACCTCAGAATGTAATCTTCTTTGGAAACAGTGATGTGGCATACGTAATTAGTTAAGTTATAGTCACACTAGAGTCAGGTGGGTCCCTAACCCAATCTGACCAATGTTCATATACAAAAAGGGAAATCTGGACACAGATTCAAGAGGGAAAACAGATGGAAGAGAGGGGTAGAAGACAGCCATGTGATTGGGGAAGCAGAGGAGGGAGTGATGCGTTGATAAGCCAAGGAATGCCAAGGATGGCTGACAAATGCTAGAAACTAAAAGAAACAAAGAAAGATTCTCCCCTTCCCTTCTGACATCTTGATTCTGGACTTCTAGCCTCAAAAACTGGGGGACAATGAATTTCTGTTGTTTAATACATCCAGTTTTGATAACAACAGCCAGAAGAAACTGTTTCATTTTTCTACCCCTTTCTTTCTTCTTCCTCTACCCTCTTCCCTTTTACTCTTTCCTTCCTTCTCCCTCTTTTTCTACTTCTTTGGGTTCTGTTTCATCACCTTTCACTCACTGACTTTCATAGATCCCGGTGGCAAGAATCAGTGACACTCTGCCACCATTTCTTCTTACTTGATTGATTTCCCATGTCTGACATCTTCTCCATAGCTGCCTTGCAAAACCACTGTCAGAGGTGTTTAATATAGATCCTCTTTTATTTATGAATGCTGAGGAATGCCTGGGAGGTTCAGAAACTCTCCTCCCAGTCCATCTTACAAGATGGGTGAACTGATGAAAAAGTCTTGGAGTGATGTTGCTACTCCTATTTAAAGATGCTGAAGCAAGTGTTTCATTGGTCCTCTGGCATCTTTATGTCTTCAGAGATTTGCAATCTCCTTCATTCAGAGAGTTATTCAGCGTGCAGAAAATGATGAGCAAGTCTGAGAACATGTCAATGTGTGGATGCTCTCCGGTTCCAGGCAGACAGGCCATTTTCCTCCGTCCTGTCTCTGTGTCACACCAGGAGTGTTTTGCTTCTCACAGAATCACTGGGCCACTTCACAAAGCAATTTTCTGCTCCCAATAATCACACTACCCTGCTGGCTATACAAATCATCCAGTATAGAGTATCCTTCCTGAAAATCTTTTCTCAAGGAAACGTTACTCGAAGACCTGATTTTGTGCAATGAGAAAGGAATACTTGTCAGTGGCTATTTTCTTCTCCAAAACATCTCACCTTGCAAAGTTTTCTTGGTTCCTTTGCCCTTTGATGTCAGGAAAAATGAAGAAAAAGAAAAAGGCACAAAACCATTAGTGAGACTTTACTACATTTTGGTAGGTCAATGTAATTTTATATGTATAACACACATTTTAAAACAAGTAGCAAATAATATTTTAGAGGCTATTTTGTTTAGCAGATAATTACAGAGTGATTTTTATTGTTCCTAGAGACTAATGCTAAGAGAGTCAGAGCTAAAACCCATGCAATCTATTTCCTTATGGAGTTTACAGTCTAGTGGGGGACGGAGATGTCTGTATGTACAGATAGCTGCCTCTAGGTACAGGCTGTCTGGGTGAGGCTTGGTGGTACACTAGAGAGATGCACAAGATCTGAAGTCAGATTACCTGGGTTCAAATCTTGGCTCAGCCACTTGCCAACCTCCAATCTTGAGCAAATTACTTAACCTGTCTAAGCCTCCGTTTTCTCACTGATAACTAAATCCCTCAGCCACGGGGCTATTTTGAGGGCTTTACAATTATTGTACACAAAGCCTCAGCATAGTTCTGGATACACAGGGAGCACCAAAGAATAGGAAGCATCTCTTCTTCAGGAGGAAACAGTACTCGGGCAGAGGGACTGAATGAATGCTGTCCACTACTGTGGGGACATCCGTGTGGAATATTAACAATCTGGAAGCTACTCAGCTTTGGCTGCGCTGAGTAGCCTCACCAATCTGTTTAACTCTCTCCATAGAGACCAACTAGTGATTGCACCCAAAAGAGGAGGGAAAAACTACAGGGAAGACAGAGAAATGACTTTTAAAAAAGTCAGTGACATTGTTGGCACCTGCCCCCTCCCCTTCTCCTGAGATCTCAGGAGCTACTCCAAGGAAGAACACTTTCTGTGTCACACACAGCAATTACTTGGTTGATTTTCTGCAAGGAGTTGCTATTTTTCTGTTGACAAGGCACACTGAATTGATCATTTTGCATTACATAATATTCAATTTACTGTCTCATAACACTTTATTTGTTTTATATCAGGAGCTGTGTGCCACAGGGCTATGATGATGTTGAAAATGCATCATTTCAGTCACTCACGGGCACTGCTAATGATTTGGCTGCCAGCTTTTTAAACTTGAATTAATTTGGAAATTTAGTGCCCAAGTAAAAAAAAAAAAGTAGAGAATCTACTCTTGAACGTAAGTAAAGCCAGATGGAGGCTGAGGTGTAAGGAAGAGAATTTATTTTGGTGGAGGCTGTGATGCCAGGTATTTACCATTTGTAATACCAGACTTCTTAAAAATAAACCTAATTTTAGAATAGCCTTAGGTTTATAAAGAAGGTGTGAACTAGTTCCCAGAGTCCCCATACCTGTAACACTCAGCCTTCTCCCTATTGGTTATGTCATATTATATAAGGTCCATTTGCGGTGACCACTGAAGCATCATTGTAAACTAAACTCCACATTTTGTTAAATTTAGTCAGTTGTTACCTAATGTTCTTTTTCTCTCTCAGGCTGTCATGCAGAATACCATGTTACATTTAGTCACCATGCTTTCTTAGGCTCCTCTTGCCTCTGACAGTGTCTCAGATTTTCTCTGTTTTTAATGACTTTGGCAATTTTGAGGAGCAGTGTCAGGCATTTTGTAGAGATGTCCCTAAAATTGTTTATGTAATGCTTCTCTTTATGATTAGACTGAGATATGGGGTTTTGTGAAGAGAATGACAGAGGTAAGGTTCTATTTTCATCATCACATCATATCAAGGGTACCTGCTATCTGTGAGATGTTATCATTTTTTATGTCAACCTTCACTGCCCGGCCAAGGTGATGTTTGACTCCACTGTAAACTTGCTCTTTCCTTCCCCAATTTCAAACTGTGCTCTTTGGAAAGAAGTCATGTAAGAAGTAGGATTTACGGTCCACTTCCTTGAGAGAAGAGGTTTTGTTTGATTTTCATCTGTGCTTGAGATTTGTCTATTTTCTCTCATTTATTTATTTTTTCCATCATTTATATCTATATGGACTCAGAGGTTTATTTTATACTTTGGGCTCTAACCCCATATTTTGTTTATGTTGTTCCTAAATTGCTCCAGCTTTGGCCACTATTTGCTTTTGTGTTCCTTTGACACACCCACATCATGGTGAGTTGTTTTGTTCTGGTGCCGGGCCTTGTTTTGAATACTCCGTTACTTCCTGGCAACACAAGATACTCCAGGCTCATCTTGAGCCAGCCCTAGAATTAGTTATTTCTTCAAGTATGGATCCTTTGATGGAGAGGATAACACCATTGGGAATCGGTACTATCAATAGACTTTGAGATCTGGGTGTTGGGTGTGCTGGTTGTTTCTAGAGTGTCTGCTTCTGATACCAACTTTGTTGCCATTTGCTCTTGATTCCCTGGGGACTCAAACTGTCCAGGGACCCACCCTGTAGTGGCTCATCTCAAACATTTCTTCCTCAGCAGCTCACCACAGGACAGCTGAGCTAAACCATCCCCTCCCCCACACCAACCCTCCATCAAAAGCTATACACCTGTGTCTCCTTCCTTCACTGCTCTTGTTATCAGTTTCTGAGGATAATTAGTTATCTGGACCTTGCAGAAAATCGTCCAGGTGATTTTCAATAAATATTTGTTACATTGAATTGAATCTGATAATCTAATTCCCATTAAGTTGTCAAAAACTGATAATGGATTAAAGCGTCACTACTCACATGAGATAACTGGATTTTTAATAGAGAATTTCTGAAGACACGGCTCGCCCCCAAGAAAATGACACCAAAAGGTGGCAGATGCTTGGGAAGATGTATGCAACCAGATAAACCTCAATTTAGTGAGTCCTGGCCAGCATTTGGAAAAATCAAAAGAAGAGAGAAAATATAAAATGCATCACATATAATTAGAATAAAGATTGCTTTGTGAAGCTTTGGAGGATGTGTATTTATGTGTGTGCGTGTGGGTGTGCATGCACATGCACACGCGCTCGTGTCTATACACATTAAGTGAGTCATGATAAACATCACATCAAAGGTCATCATGTCTAAGTGCTATTCTTTCCATTATTTTATATAAGGATGTAGAGGACATTAGAAATCTTAAGGATTATTATATGTGCTTGCTTGCTAAGAAGCTTCAGTCATGTCTGTCTCTTTGTGATCCTATGGACTGTAGCCTGCCAGACTCCTCTGTCCATAGGGATTCTCCAGGCAAGAATACTGGAGTGGGTTGCCATGCCCTTTTCCAGGGGATTTCCTCAACCCAGGGACTGAATCCTCTTATGTCTCCTACAATGGCAGGCAGGTTCTTTACCACTGGTGCCACCTAAGAAGCCCAGAGATTGCTATGCCAAATCTCGATCTGGCAAAGCAAATCATTTCAGTTCCAGTTTTTCCTTAACTTCCTTTGGAAATATTTCACAATCATTGTTCTGGTCAGTGGCATGTCATATTGGTAGGTTTGGCTATGCTGTGGTCTGTTTTTATGGATATGAAAAGATATCATGCATATATGATAGGAGATGATTCTTTCCTTTTACTCTCTAGTTTATCTCTACTGAGTAGTCCCATTCTTCTAGGTATCCAGGTAAATAACAAGACAATATAGTGTAGCATTAAGTGTTCATAAAACAATCTCTGACATTCTGAACTGTGTGGCTTTAGCCCAGGAACCTCGGTTTTCCCATGTGTAAAATGGGACTGATGTTAATATTCACCTTACAGCATTTTGGAGATAGAAAGACTTGGTATGCTATACTTTCAATAAACAAGGTCAATGAATAGGTCAGTATTTTGTGAACTGTAGATCATAACTCATCAGTGGATCATGAAATCATTTTAATGTGAAGTGAAAGTCACTCAGTCATGTCCAACTCTTTACGATCCCATGGATAGTTAGTCCATGGGATTCTCCAGGCCAGAATACTGGATTGGGTAGCCGTTTCCTTCTCCAGGCGATCTTCCCAACCTAGGGATGGAACACAGATCTCCTTCATTGCAGGTGGATTCTTTACCAACTGAGGCACCAGGGAAGCCCTGGGAAATTAATGGGCTACGTACAAAACCAAATAATGTAATAGACTAACATAGCAGAGTATCTGCAAGTGCTTAGAGTAAATCTGACTCCCAAAACTTTGGTTCTATATATTTCTGTCTCTGTCTGTTTACTTGTGTGTGTCTGTATGCATGGATACTGGGTCATTAGGTAAAATGCATTTCTTACTAATGGTCATGAACAGAAATACCTAAAATGTCAAACAGATCTTCAGTTCAGTTCTGTCACTCAGTCTTGTCTGACTCTTTGGGACCCCATGAACTGCAGTATGCCAGGCCTCCCTGTCCATCACCAACTCCCAGAGTTTACTCAAACGCATGTCCTTTGAGTCGGTGATGCCATCCAACCATCTTATCCTCTGTCGTTCCCTTCTCCTTCTGCCTTCAATCTTTTTCGGCATCAGGGTCTTTTCAAATGAGTCAGTTCGTTGCATCAGGTGGCCAATATATTGGAGCTTCAGCTTCAGCATCAGTCCTTCCAATGAATATTCAAGACTGATTTCCTTTAGGATGGACTGGTAGGATCTCTTTGCAGTCCAAGGGACTCTCAAGAGTCTTCTCCAACACCACAGTTCAAAAGCATCATTCTTGGGCACTCAGCTTTCTTTATAGTCCAACTCTCATATCCATACATGACTACTGGAAAAACCATAGCTTTGTTTAGATGGACCTTTGTTGGCAAAGTAATGTCTCTGCTTTTTAATATGCTGCCTAGGTTGGTCATAGCTTTTCTTCCAAGGAGCAAACATCTTTTAATTTCAAGGCTGCAGTCACCATCTGCAGTGATTTTAGAGCCCAAGAAAATAAAATCTATCAGTTTCCATAGTTTCCCCATCTATTTACCATGAAGTGATGGGACCAAATGCCATGATCTTTGTTCTTCCCCACAAACTTAATTAACCCCTCCCCATCCTTTAATTTTAAGCTCAGCTGTCCCTCTTTCAGACAACCTTTCTTTACCTGCCTCTCAGGTTTAAATCCTTTAGCACATTATGAAACTGATTTCTATCACTTAGCTGTAATTTTACATTTGTGGCTCAAACAGTACGAATCTGCCCGCAATGCAGGAGACCCAAGTTTTATCCTTGGGTCAGGAAGATTCCCCTGGAGTAGGAAATCTGAGTGACTAACACTTTCACTTTTATATAATTATTGGGCTTCCCCTATGGATGGCTCAGTGGTTAAGAACCCACCTACAATGCGAGAGCCACAGGAGACGTGAGTTCGATCCCTGGGTCAGGAAGATCCCCTAGAGGAGGGCATGGCAACCATCTCTAATATTCTTGACTGGAGATTCCCAAGGACAGAGGAGCCTGGTGGGCCACAGTCCACAGGGTCACAAAGAGTTGGACACAATTGAAGCAACTCAGCACACACACACACATTTGACTGTTAAGTTAGCAGCTGTATCTCCCTTTTATGTTGTAGGCTCACTGACAGTTATGACTGGTCTTTTTTTTTTTTTTTTTTTGTCTTGCTCCTATATTCCTTGCGTTTAATGCAGTATCTTGCACATAGGACCTACTCCATAAATGAAAATGTGTATCCTCCATTTCCTCCAACACACCCCATGTGTATTCAGCTGTTAAGTCCCATGGATTCTTTCTACTTATTATTTCTCATATCCGCCCACTTTACTGCATTATTTAAAGAACTTAACTGTTCTTGCCTAAATTTCAGCAATATTCTTCTAACTGATCTTATCTATATCCTGCTGCTTTTCCTCCCACTCTAATCCAATTAATTTTCCCCCTAAGTGATATTTTTATTAACATAAAAATATGATCATGCCACCTCTCAGCTTAGTATCTTTCAATGGCATCTAATTGCCCTCATATAAAAGTTCAACCTTTATTATGTAGGGGATACAGACTTGCAATCATAATGCCATTGTGCAAAACTTTAACTTTGTTTTCTTACAACTGAATTTAATTTTCCTATTCTGAACTACATCTGGTAGGTTCAGAATCAATTTAGTCACTTTCATGTAAACTTAGTCCAACTTAGTGATTTTTAGTCAATAAGGATTTATATTCTAGTCACATAAAGGATTCTAACTCTAATTTCCTTGTATTCTTCTAACAGTTGAGTCTAATCCTTGGGAGACTGAGTGAGAATGGCGGGGGTGGCTTGCACAGTTGCCACCACTGTTTTAAGGGAGAAGGCTTCTCCTTCTTGCTCTCAATCTGCTTCAGCTCTCTATCAGCCCTGTAATTCTGGCTGTGTTCTCTGATGTTCAGTTGGATGTGAGCAACTCCATCAAGGGTGACCTGGGTAGCCTACATCTGACTTGGCTTCTTTAGCATTCCAGTGATGGTTGCCAATGGTAAAGACGACCATTTATTCCCCTGTCTCTGAGGGTGACTGTCTATGCCGTAGCCTTCTGATGAGTGACTCCTGTATCACCATGCTGATGTCCGAGTACCATCTGATACTTGTGTTTTGTTCATTCATGCTCTCTCTCTCCCTCTTCTCCTTTCCTCTTTCTTCCTTAAATGTGATGCTTCACTCAGAACATATGGGAATAGTCAAATGTCATGCCTTTTAGAACTGAGACCTACAAATGGGCTCTCATCCTGTCCCTAAAACTTTTCACTAAGCATTTGACTATCAGGCCCGCAGTTTTGATGAAGCACTGCCTTTCTCTTCTTTCCCGTTCCGTTCCCAAGGCCTCAAGCGGTGGGGGACGGGGGGAGGTGGATTCTATTCTGTAAGAGACCCTAGTATCACTCAGCAGTGATAAGCCCTTCAGAATATGATCCAACTGTATTTTCTCTCCAAAGCTTAGAGGCTTCTCAGTATTAGAATGAAAGGAAAAATGGAGTTATGACCACTTGCACTCTTTATTTCCACCTTGTGTGTCTGTTAGTCACTTAGTTCTGTCTGACTCTTTGCTACCTCATGACTACTGCCCACCATGCTCCTCTGTCCATGGAATTCTTTAGGCAAGAATACTGGAATGGGTAGCAATTCCCTTCTCCAGGAGATCTTCCCAACCCAGGGATCGAACCCAGGTCACTTGTATTGCAGGCATATTCTTTACCATCTGAGTCACCAAGGAAGCCCATATTTCAACTTTGGAATTTATAAATTATATGTTTTTCTTTATTCATGTTAATGTCCCAATTTAAGAACTTCCCTCTGGAATTAATGTTAATCCAAATACTCCCATAGGGACATGTATGGTTGGAATGGAAGATGACATTTATTTTATTTTGCAAGACACATCCTTTTATTGCTTAATATAATTCTCACTGCAAGCTTCTGTGGAAGGTAGAATTACTTTTCTTGTTTTGCCAATGAGAAAACAAAGGTATAAAAAAGAAGAAACTTGTTTCAGACTGTACAACAGTTAATAAGACAGAATCTGACCCAGGAACTCTTAATCTGGAGTCTTTGCTGTCAATTATATTTCTATGCTGCAAGAGCTAGAGCTAAGTCGCTTCAATCGTGTCCGACTCTATGCATAGACGGCAGCCCACCAGGCTCCTCCATCCCTGGGATTCTCCAGGCAAGAATACTGAGGTGAGTTGCCATTTCCTTCTCCAACTCATGCATGCATGCTAAGTCACTTCAGTCGTGTCTGACTCTATGTGACCCTATGGGCAGCAGCCCACCAGGCTCCTATGTCCACAGGGTTCTCTAGGCAAGAACACTGGAGAGGGTTGCCATTTCCTTCTCCCATGCTGCAAATACCTCCATAATTTATACCACTTCAAACCTTGGTTCCAGGTGCTCTAAGTTAGTGGTAGAATGTTCTTTCTCTGTTTTCCATCCTATCATTTGAAATTCAATGTGCCCTATTATTTCCTCTGCAAGCTTTCTTTTTAATCATCTGCCTCCCTCTCCCTACCCTTAGTCTGATTTCACATGCTCCAACTGTTGGTTTAACTAATCCTGGCCTCCCACTAGACCATGAGCTTACTGAAAGCAAGAATCCCATTCTTTTTTCTTTTTAATTGACATACGGTTGATGTGCAGCAATATTGTACAAGTTACAGGTATAATATATAGTGATTCACAATTTTTAAAGACTATATATACTTCACTTATAGTTATAAAATATTGGCTCTATTCCCTGTGCTGTATAATATGTCCTTATAGTTTATTTTATACTTAATAGTCTGTACTTTTTAATCCCCTACTCCTGTATTTTCCCTCATCCCTTTCCTCTCCCCACTGATAACAACTAGTTTGAGAACCATGTTCTTTAGATATCTGTATTTCAATGACTATTCTAATGCCTGGTACATAAAAATGTGTTCAGAAAAATTTGTCAAATGAATGACGAATAAAGAAATTTTAAAGCTGAAGATACTGTGAAGTACTGATGTAGAAATAACAGAAACTTTAAGAAATGAGAAATATGACAGGTTTAAATGATGCCTGTTTGATAGGAATAGAAAATTTAGGTTGAGAGACTTGGGTGGAAAATTAAGCTCTCCTGAGGCTAATAAGCCTCACTATCCTTGGATATCCATCTTGTTTCACACAGTCTTTGAAGAAAATACATAAAATAGTATGTTTTCCCAAAGGTGTCTATCATTCATGTATTTTGAAGTTACTGAAATACCAATAAAAGAACATTCTGTTGCATGCAAGGATTATCTATGGCCTTTTGGGAGATTAATCCTCAGAATCACAAGAGGGAAAAAGACTTCTACAGGTTAGTAAAAGAAACACTAGGAGTCTGGTTTTAAGAAGAGCTACAGAAAGAGTGGAGCTAGTGGCTGCTAGTGGAGCCTGAAAAACTAAAGCTGCGATAGCACTGGGCCACAACTATTTAGAACATATCCAGGAGAAGCAAAAAGAGAATCTCATGGTCCAAGACACCTGGCATCTTGGTGAATCTCCCCCACCAGAAATATCACTATTAAGTGGATAGAGCAGAAACGCAAGCCATGCCTGTTACACACAACATTTGTGTTCTCTTTCCAAATGGCTAATTTTCAAGGCTACCCAAAGCAAATGCTCCAGTCTGAAAAACTGCCAGAACTTATTAGCTCATTCAACAAGGACAAATTTGTCCTGCTCTCCTTATTCCCTAGGACAGGTACCTATTAAAGGTCATCAGTTGATTTATTAAGAAAAGATAAATCAGGAATCCAAACAAAATGTTTGCAGAATGTCAGAGACGCAAAAGGCTGAACTAATTACTTGAAAATATCTGTTTGGTATTTGACTAAGAATCAATTCATTAGCATTCCACACCATCACTTTTGCATAAAGAAGGAAAATAAAACATGCCAAAAAGAATGGAAATTTTCTGGGACTGAACCAAGGAATAGCATTTTCAGAGTAAAACTGCATAATATGCTGTATATTTTAGGTGCAATTATCAGATGTTGATATGATATTTTGTTTGCTAACCGCATTTCTGAGTTCAGTGTGTGAACTACACAAGGCGTTTAAGAACCACAAGAGTGTAGAATGTTTTCCAAGTACTTAATAGGTAATGGTCGAACAGTTTAGGGATGATGGCACACTACCAAATTCTTCAGAAATTTATACCTCTAAGCAAATGTAAATAAAGAAATATAAGTTTAAATGTATCTTCCTCCTCTATTTTCATTACAGCAATCTCAGCATGTAGATTTTTGATTAATTTTTAAATAAAATTGTGTTTTCAAATGCATAATAACCCATTTTTGAACAACCCAGTTGTTTACCCAGGCAGGTGATTTTTGCAAAACTTTTGTTTTATTTGAAATCAAATATTAGATACTGTTATTCTTTGACTTTTGGTTCTTCACTGGTTATGAGGTGGGGAAAAATAAAAGCTTCTGGGGGCAAGTCTAGCTCCTCTGCATACCACTTAACTTCTGACTGTGCACAGGTGCGCATTTTCAACCTGTTCACAGCTTTTCAGGGACAAGACCAGTGTTCCTCCTTCCCTTGTATTTCCAGAAGCACAAAACCAGTAAGGAGAACACTATAAGCAGCCAATTAATCCTCATCTGGCTAACTCTACTAATGTTCCTTCCAGAACCAAGCAAAATTATGCCTGTTGCCTCATATAATGATACTGCTTTTCTTCTCTCTCTCTTTTTTTTTGGTCCCAGAGATTCTTCAGTTCAAACTCATCAATCTTTAAAACACTTTAGAGTCAACACTGTATATGATTATTTTTCCAATGATATTAACCAGTTTCCAAATATTTAATAAGCCTGTTTTCAAGATGCAATCCATAGCAAGACATAATAAGAATTGTTACGTGCTATAGTCCAGGTGTTAATGACCATCTGGGAAAGCTGATAGTCCAAGGAAATATCCGATAGTAACATTATGATTTCTGTTATAGCTCGTTTGTTTTCTTTTAATTAGGTAAGAAAAGAAAACAAATCTCTTCTCCTACTGTGGCTGTCTGAAGGAATAACAATGCCTTAGGCAACAGGTATGGCCATTTTAATTAACTGGCAACAAAAGTAGGATTCAATTTCCTAGAACTTATCTACCCTTGGTGAAGGGAGACCTTGAAAACACCATACAAATTGTCAGTCTCTAGCCTTCTAATGTGTGTATGCATGTATGTACGCATGTGTGTGTATATGTATGTGTGTATGTGTATATGCATAGTAGGTATGCGTGTATATATATATATATACATATATACACATGTAGGTATGTGTATATATATATACACATATGTAGGTATGTGTGTACACATATATACATATATATGTATGTGTGTATATGTGTGTGTGTATACGTATATACATATGTAGGTATGTGTATATTTGTTGTCGTCACTTAGTTGATCAGTTGTGTTCAGCTCTTTGCCACTCCATGGGCTACAGCCCACCAGGCTCCTCTGTCCATGGAATTTTACAGGAAAGAATATTGTAGTAGGGTGCCATTTCCTACTCCAGGTGATCTTCCCAACCCAAGGATCAAACCCTCTCTCCTGCACTGCAGGCAGATTCTTTACTATCTGAGCCACCAGGGAAGCTCATGTGTATATAATACACACATTATATATACATTACATAAGTATAAATGAATCTACCTGTGTCTGATTATAAAACACTTGCAGAAATATTTTTAATGACTTTAAGACTCTTTTGAAGAATCATCTACAGAATACAGTGCATGTTTGCAGAACAAAATAATGTGCTTTCTGATAAAACATTATGTAATAGCTTTTTGATTATTATATCCAAAATACTACCCGATGATAAGTGAAGATGCTTCCATAATGCTAAGTAGATTGCAAGTGTCTGATAGTGAATGTTTAAAAATGTGCATGCTTTCAGTACTGTTATTTGGTTGGATAATTTAAAATAAATGAATACTTAAAATCCATGTGTCTTCAAAAATTCTTATTATTTATTATACATTATAATCAGAGATGGGACATTTCAAAGCATGAAACACAAAGCAAGGTCCTTTGCTCCATAAAACATCAAATGGAAATTAGAAATAAATATACTGTTTACTAAAGGGAATAGAGTAATATTTTGCTTGTTTATTGGAGCAGAGAGAGGTCATGAGAAAAATAAAACAGGACAAAGACAAGAAGAATTGAAGAAAGGCACAAGAGAGACTGGTTGGCACACACAATATGGGAAAACCTGGGGAGACCACGAAAAAAGCACTGAAGGTGACAAAAAGCTGAGAGCAGGATATGGTTCCACACACATGTATCAATGATAAGAATCAAAAAGATGCAGCTTCTTCATCTGAAAATTCCCTGTTTATGTTTTAAGGGAACTTGGAAATGAGTGTTTAAGTTTGTTTGTCTGTATGTTTGTTCTTTGCTCCAGAGCTATTTAAAGGAATACTTTATGTATACTACCTCATTAATCTTTTCTTATTATGCAGAATGTAATTACTTCTGCTTTACATTTGAAAAAACATGTTTATGGTCTATTTTGATGTAGAGCACTATTGTTCAATGAACATGAATTGGAAATAAAGATGAGACAACCTGGCTCCATTTACCAAAACATGGACAGGACTATAAATTTGGTTGGCAAAATGTAAAAACACACTCAATATGTTCTTATATAATTTTGATATATGTGACATGAAGTGATAGATGATAAAAGTGAGCAGTTTATCTCTTACTCTGTCCCCATTTCTGAATAGATAAGGTTTTTGAAAATATATTGAGTTTTATATGTGTGGAAGGGGTGTAACATATTTTCCTAATTAGAGAAAACACTTTCACAAAACAATTGGTATAATACAAAGAAGATAAGGCAACATTGTTTAAACTCTGTACAAGTGAGAAAGTTAATACTTGCTAAATGATGGTTTATCTTTGGAAAACACACATTTTATTTTTGTTCTCATTGATCAAAATATTTTTAAACTTCACATTTTGAATACATTATGAGCAATTGACACATTCTTATGGCTGTCCCAATCATTTAATATGAATGAAGTGCATTATGGATGAAGTCCATATTAAATGCATAATATTGGGGGGCGGGGGGAGCCACTGAAAGCCATTTGATGTCAAGTCCAGAAGTTTCCTGTAGCTTCTGCAGAAAAAAAGAATATTCTAGAAAACTGCAAAATATTTGGTACATGACACACTGAAAAGGGAAAAAATGCAAATTACATGTGAACAAGGTTATTCAAGACCACATGGCCTATAATTGCAAAATATCGAAAACAATCTAAATACACACACATTGGTAAGTGGTTCATTAAACAATGAACACAATGAAAATGTAACTGTGAAATGAATGAGGAAAGCTCTATGAACTGATGTGCAATAATTCATAGGGTATGTTGCTATGTAAAAAAAGAAAGGTACAAGAACTTTATGGTAGATTCTGTATGTATGGTAGATTCATGCAAGACAGAAAGATATATAAAACATATACATGTGTCTGCTCTTTTGTGGGAAAAAAAAAAAAGAACAACTGAAAAGTTTGACAGGAGTGAATGAGGGTGTTTCCCACAGGTGATGAGTGAGAAAGTCATGGAAAGGATGAGGAATGATGACACAGCAGAAAGTATGGTAAGAGAGTGAAACCTCTCTGTATATACTAAACAAAGCTATTATCTCACATTCTCAGAAAATAAATTTTTAAACCATTAGGTCACACGGGAAAATTGAAAATGAACTAGAAACAGTAAAAAAACAAAACAAAATCTTTCTACATTACATATGAATCACATTACTACAATGAAGGAGACAAAGAGGAAAACAACCAGTAAAATTTGGACAATATAGTATTTCAACTACTCTAAGTGAATTAAAACTGCACATGACTATCATACTCTAGTTAACATGCTTTCCCACATAAATATAGGCTACCATTCTGAAACCATATGCACTCTGTGAAGTGAAGTCGCTCAGTCATGTCTGACTCTTTGCTACCCCATGGACTATACCCTACCAGGCTTCTCCGTTCATAGGATTTTCCAGGCAAGAGTATTGGAGTGGGTGGCCATTTCCTTCTCCAGGGGATCCTCCCGACACAAGAATCGAATCCAGGTCTCCCGCATTGTAGGCAGAGTTGTTACCCTCTGAGCCACCATGAGCACTCATATGCACTCTCAGTTCAGTTCAGTCGCCCAGTCGTGTCCGACTCTTTGCGACCCCATGAATCCCAGCATGACAGGCCTCCCTGTCCATCACCAACTCCCAGAGTTTACTCAAACACATGTCCATCAAATCGGTGATGCTATCCAGCCATCTCATCCTCTATCATCCCCTTCTCCTCCTGCCCCCAATCCCTCCCAGCATCAGGGTCTTTTCCAATGAGTCAACTCTTCGCATGAGGTGGTCAAAGTATTGGAGTTTCAGCTTCAGCATCAGTCCTTCCAATGAACACCCAGGATTGATCTGCCTTAGGATGGACTGGTTGAATCTCCTTATAGTCCAAGGGACTCTCAAGAGTCTTCTCCAACACCACAGTTCAAAAGCATCAATTCTTCGGTGCTCAGCTTTCTTCACAGTCCAACTCTCACATCCATACATGACCACTGGAAAAACCATAGCCTTGACCAGATGGACCTTTGTTGGCAAAGTAATGTCACTGCTTTTTAATATGCTATCTAGGTTGGTCATAACTTTCCTTCCAAGGAGTAAGCATCTTTTAATTTAATGGCTGCAATCACCATCTGCAGTGATTTTCGGTTCAGTTCAGTTGCTCAATCATGTTCGACTCTTTGTGACCCCATGAATTGCAGTGATTTTGGAGCCCAAAAAAATAAAGTCTGACACTGTTTCCACTGTCTCCCCATCTATTTCGCATGAAGTGATGGGACCAGATGCCATGATCTCAGTTTTCTGAATGTTGAGCTTTAAGCCAACTTTTTCACTCTCCTCTTTCACTTTCATCAAAAGGTTTTTTAGTTCCTCTTCACTTTCTGCCATAAGGGTGGTGTTATCTGCATATCTGAGGTTATTGATATTTCTCCTGGCAATCTTGATTCCAGCTTGTGCTTCATCTAGTCCAGCGTTTCTCATGATGTACTCTGTATATAAGTTAAATAAGCAGGGTAACAATATACAGCCTTGGTGTACTCCTTTTCCTATTTGGAAGCAGTCTGTTGTTCCATGTCCAGCTCTAACTGTTGCTTCCTGACCTGCATATCGGTTTCTCAAGAGGCAGCTCAGATGGTCTGGTATGCCCATCTCTTTCAGAATTTTCCACAGTTTATTGTGAACCACACAGTCGAAGGCTTTGGCATAGTCAATAAAGCAGAAATATACGTTTTTCTGGAACTCTCTAGCTTTTTCGATGATCCAACAAATGTTGACAATTTGATCTCTGGTTCCTCTGCCTTTTCTAAAACCAGCTTGAACATCTGGAAGTTCATGGTTCACGTATTGCTGAAGCCTGACATTACTTTACTAGCGTGTGATATTCTAGAGCTGAGCAAATAGGTATATATATATATATCAACAACCACAGATATTCAGATAATACCACTTTAATGGCAGAAATCGAAGAGGAACTAAAGAACCTTTTGATGAGGGTGAAAGAGGAGAGTGAAAAAGCTGGCTTACAACTCAACATTCAAAAAATGAAAATCATGGCATCTAATCCCATCACTTCATGGCAAATAGATGGGCAAAAATGTGGTAACAGTGACAAACTTTATTTTCTTGGGCTCCAAAATCACTGCATGTGGTGATTGCAGCCTTGAAATTAAAAGACGCTTGCTGCTGGCTCAGATGGTAAAGAATCTCCCTTCAATGCAGGACACTGCGGTGCAATCCCTGGGTCAGGAAGATCCTCTGGTGAAGGGACTGGCTACCCACTCCAGTATTCTTGCCTGGAGATTCTCACAGATAGAGGAGCCTGGTGGGCTATAGTCCTTTAAGTTGCTAAGAGTCGGGCAAGATTGAGAGACTAGCACTGGTCCTTGGAAGAAAAGCTATGACAAATCTAGACAGAGTATTAAAAAGAAAAGATATCACTTTGCTGACAAAGGTCCATGTAATCAAAGCTATGGTTTTTCCAGTAGTCATACGGATGTGAGAATTGGACCATAAAAACAGGCTGAGTGCCAAAGAATTGATGCTTTTGAATTGTGGTGCTGGCAAAGACTCTTGAGAGTCCCTTAGATACCAAGGAGATCAAATCAGTCAATTCTAAAGGAAATAAAAAATCAACCCTAAATATTCACTGGAAGGGCTGGTGCTGAAGCTGAAGCTCCAATACTTTGGCCATCTTATGTGAAGAGCTGACTCACTGAAAAAGACCCTGACACTGGGAAAGACTGAAAGCAAGAGGAGAAGGAGGTGACAGAAGATGAGATGTTAGGATGACATCACTGACTCAATGGACATGAGTTTGAGCTCCAGGAGATAATAAAGGACAGGGAAGCCTGGGGTGCTGCCGTTCATGGGGTCTCAAAGAGTTGGACATGACTTAGCAACTCAACAACAACGATGACAACAACAACAAATTGTGAATAATGGGAGCCAGATCTCTTACTGATAAATTATACTGTTACGAATAAGAAATGGGGCACAGCTGGAATCAACTAATATAGATAAACAAATGTAAAATAAATACAGCTATGTATATGTTCATGTGTTTGCATACATATGTTTTCTAGCTCTTTCCGTTGAGAGGACCCAGAAATAATGACACACCAGTAGCAGTGATTACACCTAGAACCTAGATCTTAGTTTCTAAATGACACTGCCCAGCAAAAAGAAATAATGAAACTGGGAGAAAATCTGATTCTAGCATCAGTATAAGGGAAGAATAAGGTCAAACTGGAATATTTTGTGGTCTCAGAAAGCCATATAGTCTCAAAAAATGATGAAGATATCAAATGAAACAGAAGTCCATGTGAGAAAGGCCTCCAGGTTCCAATTTTAGGAAGATTTGAGCAAAATAATAGATAACAGACGATCATCTTAATGAATTATGTGATAGCTAATTTTATGTGTCAGCCTGACTGGGCCCTGGAATACCCAGTTTAAACATTATTCTGAGTGTGTCTGTGAAGGTGTTTCTGGATGAAAATACCATTTGAATTGGTGTACTCAGTAAAGGAGACTGCCCTCCCCAATGTAGGTAGATATCACCCACTCCATTGAGGACCTGTGTGGAATAAGAAGTGGAGTAAGAAGAGACTCAGCCCTTTGCTTCTAGCCTACCTGCTTAAGTGAGAACATCTCATCTTACCCCTTCCAGCCCTTAAACTGGTATTTATACCATTAGGCTCTCCTGGTTCTCAGATTTTCAGACTCAGATTGGAACTATACCACCATTTTTCCTGGGTCCACAGTTTTCAGAGGCCAGATCATGGGACTTCTCAACCTCCATAATCACGAGTCAACTTTTCATAAAAAATCTCCATATATCTATATCTGTCTCTATATTTAGGGGCTCCCCAGGTGGCACTAGTGGTAACGAACCTGCCTGCCAATGCAGGAGACATAAGAGACGCCAGTTCGATCACTGGGTTGGGACGATCCTCTGAAGAGGGAATGGCAATCCACTCCACTATTTTTGCCTGGAGAATCACATTGGACAGAGGAGCCTCGTGGGCTGCAATCTATATGGTTGCATAGAGTCAGACGTGACTGAAGTGACTTAGCATGTAAGCATCCATATTTGAGAATCCACAGAGGTCCTACAAGTTCTATTTACCTGGAGAAAATGGAAAAAATTTCTATTTTTCCATACATAGAAACATACAGAATATAATCTGAAAAATACAGAAAATATATAGAGTATAATCTGTATTCTGAAAATATAATCTGCACTCTGATTAACTGAACATAATTTATAACTAAATTTTAATGAGTCTAAACAGATAAACAAACAAACCTGGGACAAAAAAAATAAACTCCACAAACTAAAAATAAAAAGGGAAAAACAGTAACTTTCTACTGGAGAAACTTAGTAGACACACTTCAGCTGGGTGATCATAGTTCACATGGCCAGCCATAAGAAATCTCTATATTGTACACCTTCTGATATGTCACACTGAGAAAGGAACAAAATCATCTATGTGCTATTCCTGGCCAGAATTTCCTAAACCGAATTTTTTAAAACTGAATTTAATCATGAGAAAACATGTCCAACCCAATTTGAGGGACATTCTACAGAACAACTGGCCATTACTCTTGAAAGATAAAGACATGATGAACTGGTCCAGATTAAAGGAGATGAAACGCATGTGATAAGTGTATGATCCTGGGTCAGGTCCTGGTCTAGAAAATAGGGACATTACTGAGACAACTGATAAAACTGAAATAACGTCTATAGATTAGTCAGTAGTGTTTTATCAATAATTTCTGGGTTTGATCATTGACTACGGTTTCATAAAATGTTAATGTTTTGGAAAGCTGGGTGAAGTTTACAAGGAAATTCTTAGGACTATCTTTGCAACAATCCAAGTCTGAAATTATTTTCAAGTTAAAAATTAAAAAAAAAAAGAAAAAAACTAGTGGTAAGACATGAGGACAGACTAAAAGTTTTGAACCTCCAGATCCCAGTTCATAATCAGATGATACTAAGGAAGACAGTATAAACAGCAGCAAAATGGCCAATTTGGGGTTCAATCATCACAGAATGAAGAATTTTGAGCACACCATGTTTGTTTTGAATGTGAAGAAAACGTTTCAAACAGCAGACACTGTAGCTTTACATTTAATAACAAAAGACCATCTTCCCTGTCACAATTGTATACAAGTACATGCCATATTTGTTTCTCACACAAGGCAATGGCAAAATGTGATATCACTTAAAAGCAAAGGATAATGTTATGCTACTGCTAAACTGTCCACACTGCATAATGGAATAAGTCTACTTGAGTCAGAGTACCTTAGATGTTTTATTACATATTTATAACCTAAAAGTTACAAATATTTAATACATCTACTTATATCCACTGTTGGCAACTAAGGCAACTGGACAAGGCCAACTAAGATAAATTGCACCCCATGCCCTGAGCTGAAAACTATGAGACTGAAGCAAACATTTTAGATCTACACAAATGTCTGCTAAACTAAGGGGAAGTAGAAAATATATGAAGGACACATGAAATCGGAAGATCTACATAGCCAACTTCAGAAGTCAACAATACAAAATGAAATAAGTTAATACAGAGAATCTAGGAGGCACTCAGTGTCCATATGAGGAAGATCAGCAAGACAGGCATTACCAAGTGTACATCACAATATGAATAGACAAAGTGCGAAGTGAATGGATGTTTTCCCCAAGCCACAATCTTTTGGAACACAGGTACATAATGATTGTTCAATAAATGTAAGTTATTCCTATCATACTATCATGGGCTTCTCTTCCTTTTAGTATCTTATCATGTTTCAAATTTCTATTTTTAGGAATGTTTTACTATGATGAACATTGCATACGTTCTTGTATATATTTGTAAATGAATATGCATAGATGAAAGTAACTAAAAATGCTGTATTGGTGGGATGGTGGTGGTGGTTTAGTCGCTAAGTCGTGTCCAACTTTCGTGACCCCCATGGAATGTAGCCCGCCAGGCTGCTTTGTCCATCGAATTTTCCAGGCAAGAATACTGGAGTGGGTTGCCATTTTCTTCTCCAACTGGTGGGATAGATAGTCACTGTTGAACAGGTATAAAGAGTTTCAGCTATGCACCATGAATGAGGGACTTCCCTGATAGCTCAGTTGGTAAAGAATCCACCTGCAATGCAGGAGACCCCGATTTAATTCCTGGGTCAGGAAGATCTACTGGAGAAGGGAAAGGCTACCCACTCCAACGGATAGGTTACCCACTCTAGTATTCTTGGGCTTGCTTCCCTTGTGGTTCAGCTAGTAAAGAATCTACCTGCAATGCAGGAGACCTGGGTTCAATCCCTGGGTTGGGAAGATCCCCTGGAAAAGGGAAAGGCTACTGGAAAATTCCATAGACTGTATAGTCATGGGTTGTAAAGAGTCAGATACAACTGAGCGAATTTCACTTTCACAACGAATAAGTCCTAGAGACCTGCTTATGACATTGTGCCTCATCTAAACTGTACTGAATTGTGCACTTCAAAATTCAAGAGGGTAGATCTCAAGGTAAGTGTTTGTATCACAGTATAAACGAATGAATGAACAATAAAACAATGTGATCAAAACAGCAATGTTGGTGATATCAGGAATGCTCCATTTCTTGTTCTATTTCTATTTGATAAACCACATTATTGATGTTTGCACATATACATAGATATGTTTTAAATACAAAAATGGGGAGTGTTTGCTATCATTTGGTTTAAAAATTCTCCAAAATGGATATGGGTTGAATTAGTTCTGAGGGCGACCTTGTACAGCAGTGATCGCCAAGGTGAATTCATCTGACTTAGCTGCCTTGTTAGTTCTACACTCCTTTCTCTACCTAACCAGACAAAGCGATGTGCAGTGGTGTGGCATTAGAACAATAGAGAGCAATACCAGTGAGCTGATCTAGGAGCTCTGGCCTCTGCCCCAGCATCATGTCGCCTCCTGTTTGAGAGCAGGATTGAGCACACAGGTGACACTCCTGGAAAGAAAACCAGTCACAGCTTGAGTGACAGACTTTGTTCTTTGATGTGGTAGGGTCACAGAAACTAACTTAACTGCAGAAATACTAATCAGAAAGTATTCATCTTTCAGGTTGTAAAAGTTATAGGAAATAGGTCCACATACAGCCTCCAAATAGATGAAAATATGTTCCAAAGTGACAGCCTGGATAGCCTCAGGTAAAGAATGGCTTCTTCCTAAGATCGTTTGTATTCAGCAACCTCTATGCCTACAACACTAATCACTATGCTATGAAGCCATCTCTATTTAAAAGAAATCCATACAATGTAAGAGGGTATCTTTAAATTTCACCAAGATTAATCATTCAATGTCTGTGTCTTCACCTTCGCGTTTGACCCACCTATTCATTGTAAATGACTTACAAGATCATACTTGGACATTTTCTAGTAATAATCTGTTGAGAGGAGAAATCATGTACAGCAAGGTGAGAGGTCCTCCAAAGATTAAGAGGCAGTTCTGAGGCAGGGCAGGGTAAATGTCCTACCCTATCAGTGGAGTAGTTAAAACAACCCCAGGGAGGTGGTCTTATGTGTTAGCAAAAGAGGTAGAGAGATTGGCAAAGCGAGGAAAGAAAATCCAGGCAGATGCTCCAAGTACATGCAGAAGGTGCCAGTGAATCCCAATCAGACTGGTGAATAGACTTTCCTTCAAAATGTGTGTGTTCAGTCGCTAAACTGTGTCTGACTCTTTGTGACCCCATGGACTGCAGCACGCCAGGCTTCCCTGTCCTTCACTATCTCCCAGAGTTTGCTAAAACTCATGTCCATTGAGTCATTAATGCCATCCTACCATCTCATCCTCTGTTGCCCCCTTTTCCTCCTGCTTTCAATCTTTCCCATCATCAGGGGCTTTTCCAATGAGTTGGATCGTCACACCAGGTGGCCAAAGTATTGGAGCTTCAGCTTCAGCATCATCCTTCCAATGAATACTCAAGGTTGATATCCTTTAGGATTGACTGGTTTGATCTCCTTGCTGTCCAAGGGATTCTCAAGAGTCTTTTCCAGCACCACAGTTTGAAAACATAAATTCTTCAGCTCTCAGCTTTCTTTATGGTCCAACTTTCACATTTGTACATGACTATCGGAAAAACCATAGCTTTGACTATATGGACATCTGTGGGCAAAGTGATGTCTCTGTGTTTTAATATGCTGTCTAGGTTTGTCATAGCTTTTCTTCCAAGGAGGAAACATCTTTTAATTTCATGACTGCAGTCACAATTTGCATTGATTTTGGAGCCAAAGAAAATAAAATCTGCCACTGCTTCAAAAATTATTGGTCACACTGTTGAATGAAAGTATTTATTCTCCCATCTTTATGCAATTTTGAGATAGCAAGAACTTTTAAATAAGACATTTAAATTATCTATCAAAAAGGAAAGGGGCAAGCAGAAAACTCAGTAAGTTGATGCTACAAAATGGAGATCCAGAGAAGACACTACTGACATAGTTGGGGATGCCCCATGAGTGCAAAACCCCAGAGGATGCAACCTGGGCCCTGTCAACTGTATTTTTAAGACCCTTTAACAAGATCTTAACCCTTTAAGAGTCATGATTTCTGTAGCTACTTTATCCGGCCACTTAAGTTTTGTGTTTTATAGTCCTGGAAAAAAGTAATAGCTTATAGATGCCCAAATGACCTTTCTTTAGTTTCTGGTTGAAACTACAATGACTAAGCACCATCTTGACCTCCCTGTCACACTAGCCTCACACCACTGCCTTCTGCAGTCAGTTCTGCCTTCATATTACGATGGTTGATTTTATGTGTCAGTTTAACTGGGCTTGGGGTGCTATTTGGTCAAATATTATTCTAGCTACTTCTATGAGGGTATATTTGAATTGGGTTTCACATTTAAATTGATAGACTATTTAAAGATTTCTCTTCTTGGGTGGGAAATTGGGTGGGCTGTGTTTAATCAACTGAAGGGCTGAATAGAATAAAAAAGTTTGACCCTCTCCTGAGCAAGAGGAAATTTCTCCTATCTTATTACCTTGAGCTGGAACTTCTTCCCCCAGCCTTTAGACTCGAACTGAAATATCAGCTCTTTTTGAGTCTCAAGTATGCTAGCATATAGTCTAGAATTATGCCATAGAATCACATCATTGGCCCTCTGAGGTCTTCAGCTTGCTGAATGAAGATCCTGAGACTTGTCAAGCTCCATGATTACATCAGCCAATTCCTCACATTACCTCTGTGTGTGTGTGTGTGTGTGTGTGTGTAAAATAACCTATGAAGAGAATATACTAACACATTTAATTGGTTCTATTTCTCTGAAGAACTCTTATATTCCCATGATGTCTACTTAAAAAAAATCCATCGCTTCTCAAGTATGTAAAGAATACATTACTGGACAAATAATAATATCTTTCTTTGAATTAAAGCATTTTAAATGTTGAAGGTGTCTGCCTGGGACTAGGAATGGTAGCCAGATATCAATATTTAGTCACTTTTTAGAGAAGGACAATTCTAAGAAAAAAGAGAATGGAAAAATAAATGTAAGAGATCTGGATTCCTAGTCAGTGGAAACTCACAAGACTACATTTCAAGCCTGAGAAAGTGAAGGAGAGAAAAACTAGAAAATGAGAGAGAGAAAAGATGGATGCATGCAAGGAAAGACTGAGCATCAGATTGCTTTCATCTTACCTACTACTTTCGATAGTTTAATGATTCCTTCCAGTAGCATGACTAAGAAAAGGTTAATAGCAAATAAATTGGATGTTTTCACTAAGTGTAGCTTTTCTAATACACTTCTGGGTAGTGTCTTAAGTTTCTGGAAACTCTGTCAAATAATATGTATCACACCTTAACAAGATTTTGCTTATTCATATCCATGCAAATCCTAATTATAGGAAAGCTCTTATACAATTGCAAAGTTTAAAGAAAAAAAAGCACAAAACAACTCAAAGTAGTATTTAAAAGTCCTTTTTGCTTGACCAGTGGGATTCCTAAACAATACAAATGTTTTCCTTCTCACACACTCACACCTGCACCCCTGACCACCAGCACGCCTCTTCCTTCTAAACTGCCCGTGAAGACACAGCTCTTGCCTATAATTCAGTCCTCCTGAGGGGCCTTACCTGTCTGTACCAACACCCACTTCCCAAGGAAAGTCGAGGATCCTCTAAGTATATAGTCTAACTGGAAACCTATTTGCCACCATAACAAGTAGTGATTAAAGGGTCACTACTAAAGCTCAGTATTTCTTTAGTCACTGCCTGGCTAGGACAAAAGTTTACTGTGTCATCTAAGCGTGTAGTCAGAAACAGAAAATATGAAAATAGTGACCCTGTAACTGAAGTAGAAAAATGACATTGCTTTCTCCAATTCATTCAAAGAAATGATCTTTTATGAGACTGTCATCTTTTTTCATAGATGCCTTCTGATACTTCCCTCCTCTATGCATGGTCCTTTCTCATAAAATCCTCTATTATTTTTATACTTATTGTGGGCATGTCTCATTCCCCTACTTAATATTAGATATTTTAAGGCAGGCATGTGATATTATTGTTTCTCATCACCATCCAATTGCCAAGCCCACACAGACAAATGTTACTCATCTGAGAAAAAACTTCATTTAAATTCAAATGCTGGTGTTTAATTGGATTGCTTTCCTGATATCCCGACTTGTGAACTTTGTTTCTCTCTTGTTCCATCATTTTATTGCTGTTAGAAAGGTCCCCAAAAAACTTTTGGGCAGAGAAAATCATCAGCTCTCTGTCCCTAGAACTCTTCTCTACTTCACTTTCTCAGACTAGAGATGGAGTCTTCCCAGGAGTCCAGAATGCATACTGATTTGGTTCTTGATCTTGCTCTTTCTAAGAAGTCAATACCTTAATGGCACTTATTTAGCCTTAAAACACAAGTCTCATATAGATCTTTATATAATATTATCTTGAAATAATGACTGAACATATTTCAATCAGATAGCTTATATGTGTATATACATATAATATTAGAAGGTGAGGAGAGGTAAAGGAGGAAACTTTAATTTAGGTACTTAGGTATATAGTCTTACTCAGAATTCCTAATGAGTTTGGTATATTTTAACACACTTTACTAAGCATATAACTCTACCATTTCCAAACAGAAATGATCAAATGATGGTGATTTAATTGCTGCTGCTTATCTTTTAATCCACCCATCATTTATTTCTTGTGATTTTCTTCTCATTTTGAGTAACAAATACTCTTGCTCATAGTAACATCAGAGGAATAGGTTTGTACAGAAATATTTCTTATATCTCAGTAAGATGTTAGCATTGATAAAATGAGCACACATTTTGTGTCCAGAATATCCATTCTTAATGCCAGTTAAGAACCAGTTATTTTGGTTAAAATTTCAGACATAGAGATCTGTTAGCCTTCACAGTCACAATAGAAATATCCCTATTTAAAATTCAAGAACTTTCTGGCAACCAATATGAACAGATTGTTAATTTTTTTCACCCCCAAGGAATATGCATCATTCATATGGCATGTTTCAAAGTATAATTTTCAAAGTCATCTATTTTCTGTTCTCATTTGCTAATGTTAATATATACAATGTTATTTGTTTATTTTGTGAGTATCCTTCCAACAAGGAACAGATTTCTCACATTTGTACATTAAATAGGAGTAGCAGAACACATTTCATACCATGACACTGAACTTCAGTGATCATCTGCTCTGTCTCACTAACACAGACGTGTATCTGCGCCAAATAATGTGCTGTTAACTAACAGAAAAAGATATTATCCCAAAATTCACTTTACCTGATCACACATTTTCTCCTTTTCCAACACCCTGCTTTAATCTTAGACCTGGGGCCTCAAATATTTTTAAAGCCAATCTTTTTCTCTTACTTTCAGGGAGAGTAGGTAAGGTTGTAAAACTAGCCTTTCTCCAAGTCCATGTAATTTCCTACTCACCAACCATGTGACTGGGGGTAAGCCACTTATTTTCTAGAGTGTCCTAATATGGATCATGTACACCAACAACATCTACCTTAGAAATGTATTGTGAAAGCTAAAAGGAAAATAATAGCTTATAAAATGTTAAATGTACTATATGTGCAATTCAAAGAGGCAATAAATGTTATATGAGAAAGTCACCTAACTAGATAGATCCTCAAGACTTTATTTTGAAACATAACCAAAACCAGAGAGAATATCTGTTTATAGACAGCAAATAAAGAGTATCAGATGAGCAACAGCAGCAACATGATGAAATGAGATGTCCCTCACTTGTATCCCTCTCTCTCTGACTATTTGGTATCTGTCCATGGACAAAGTTACTTTGTGGAAGCTATGCGATCCAGCACTTTACACCACAAGGGACCTAGGAGTCTTGTGCACACTTACATCAGGTAATAAGACCTTGGTCCTGACTGTGGACCCAGAAATGGTCTGTATACCAGCTCCACTTCCTCTCATCTGTGCTCTAAGAGCCCCTAGAGAACACAGTCCTAA
This sequence comes from Muntiacus reevesi, assembly GCF_963930625.1. NCBI lineage: Eukaryota > Metazoa > Chordata > Mammalia > Artiodactyla > Cervidae > Muntiacus > Muntiacus reevesi. The sequence goes on from NC_089251.1 coordinate 215,258,513, forward strand.
GCAGTTATCCTCTCACAAGAGCCTTTATGGAAGTCCAAGAAACACTGTGTGATAGGTCACAAAACAAATCTTGGCATGTTTAGGAAGACTGAAATCATACTAAATATTTTTTCTGACCATCATAGTAAGAAACTAGAAATCAACAACAGAAGGCAAATTGGAAAATTCACAAATATGTGCAGATTAAACAATATGGTACTAAACAACCAATAAGTCTGAGGGAAAAAATCAAAAGGGAAATAAAAAAATATCTAAAGGGGAATAAAAATGGAGACACAATATACTAAAATTTAGGGGATACAACAAAAGCACATCTAAGAGAGAAGTTTGTAGTGATACACACTTTCATTAAGAAAAAAGAATGAGCTCAAATAAACAACCTAATTTTCCCTTACATACAAAAGAAACAAATTAATCCCATATAGATCAGAAGGAAGAAAACAGCAAAAATTAGAGCAGAAATAAATAAAATAAATAACAGGAAAACACAAGAAAAGATCAATAAACTAAGAGTTTTGTTTTTTTTTCTAAGAAAAATGGAATTGACAAACCTTTAGCAAAATTAAGAAGGAAAGAAAGATTCAGAACAATAAAATCAGAAATGAAAGAGGACATAATTACAATCAAAACCACAGAAATACCAAGGATCACAAGAAACTACTATGAACAATTGTACAGCAACAAATTGGATAACCTAGAAGAATGGGATAAAATCCTAGAAACATAGAACCTATAAAGACTGAATCATAAAGACATAAAAAATATGAACAGACCAATAAGAAGGAAGAAAAATCAATTAGAACTCAAATATCTCCCAATTAAAAAAAAGCTAAGGACCAGATGGTTTCCCAGGTGAGTTCTTCTGTTGCTTTTCCGTTGCTAAGTCATGTCCATCTTTTTGTGACCCCATGAACTGCAGAATGGCAAGCTCCTTTGTCTTCCACTACCTCTCAAAATTTGCTCAAGTTCATATCCACTGAATTCTATCAATCTTGTAAAGAAGAATTAACACTATTCTGTTCCAACAAAAAAATTGAGGTGGAAGGAACACTCCTAAGCTCATTTTGTGAGGCTAACATAACCCTGAAACCACAGCCAGAAGAGAACACTAAAAGAAAACTAATGCACAATATCCTTTATGAATATAGAGCAAAATTATTCAACAAAATATTAGCAAACCAAATTCAACAGCACATTAAAAGAATTATACACCATGACAAAGTGGGATTTATCCCTGGGATGCAAGAATGGTTTAACATACGTGAATTAATAAATGTGGTGAAGTGAAATGAAGTGAAGTGAAGTCGCTCAGTCATGTCCGACTCTTTGCAACCCCATGAACTGTAGACTGCCAGGCTCCTCCATCCATGGGATTTTCCAGGCAAGAATACTGGAGTGTGTTGCCATATCCTTCTCCAGGGCATCTTCCCAGTCCAGGGATTGAATCTGGGTCTCCCTCATTGCAGACAGACTCTTTACTGTCTAAACCACCAGGGAATCTATTAAGAGAATTAAAAATCATATGATCGTCTCAATAGACGAAAAAAAAAAAAAAAAAAAGCATTCAGCATATACCATCTTTTCATGAATAAAACTCTGAAAAAGCTGGGTTTAGAAGAAACATACTTCAATATGAAGGCCATATATGACAAATCAACAAGTAACATTATCCTCAACAGTGAAAGTTTGAACAATTTTCCTCTAGATCATGAATAAGCCAAAAGAGCCTACTCCTACTACTTCTATTCAACACTGTGCTAGAAGTCCTAACTAGAGTAAACAGATAAGAAAAAGAAATAAAAGTTATCCAAATTCAAAATGATAAAGGAAAGCTGTCTCTATTTGCAGATGATGTGATCTTATATATATAAATCCCTAAAAACTTCAACAAGAAACTCTTAGAACTAATTAACAAATTCAGTAATTGTGGGCTATAAAAATCAACACACAGAAGTCAGTTGTGTTTCTATACAATAACAACAAGATATCTGAAAAAGAAGTAAACAATGCCATTGACAGTAACCCCCAAAACAAGAAAATAAGAATAAATTTAAGGAGGTGAAAGATCTGTACACTGAAAACTCTAAGACTTTAATGAAAGAAACTGAAGAAGTGACAAGGAAATGGAAAAATATTTTGTGTTCATGGATCAGAATTAATATTGTTAAAATAGTCCTATGACTCAAAGCCATCCACTGAGTCAAGTATGGTGACTCTAGAGTTCTCCATAATATTCTTGAAAACTGCTAACATGGTAGATCTTATCTTCACTCCAAACAAAGAAATGACAGTTATGGAGGTGATTAAGTATACTATGGCAATCATTTCAAAATACATGTATGTCAGATCATCATGTTTTACACCTTTAACTACACAATGCTATATGTCAATTATACTTCAATAAAATTAAAAAATACTTATTATAATAGGTACATTCAGTTCATAAGGAGACTTGCAGAAATCTGGGATGGCTACAGAACATGGAAAACATTACAAAATCAATTTGTATGAATCAAAATAGAATGGTAAATTGACATATGACTAGCAGTTGTTCATGCAGAGCATCAGAACAGGAACATAAGAAAAAATCTGGGAAAAATTAGTTTCCAGGAGCTATACACCTACAAAATTGCTAGGACCATGTCTACAATATGGACCTCCAGATATTTAAATTCTCTCACTTCTGTTTTGAAACATCCAGGCTTACTACCTGATGGAAAGATCCAGTAAGACCTTAAGACGGCATTCATGAGCAGTTTTTTTTTCAGGTTCCGCCATATTTTTAAAAAATTGGAACATAATGGTTTTATAATGTTGTGTTAGTGTCTGCTATACAACAGCATGAATCAGTCGTATGTATACATACGTCCCCTCCCTGTCCACACCCCACCCCAGCCTTCTAGGTGATCACAGAGCGCTGAGCTGAGCTCCCTGCACTGTGTACAGCTTCCCACTTGCTATCTGTTTTATGCATGGCCGTGTATATATGTCAGTGCTACTCTCCCAATTCATCCCACCCCCTCACTCCCCCACTGTGTCCACAAGTCCATTCCCTATGTCTGCGTCTCTACCCCTGCCCTGCAAACAGGCCCATCAGTACCATGCTTCTAGATTCCAGGCAGTCTCACATACAGCTTCTCAGAAGATGACCCTACCAGTGTGAGCAATCAGTCATGTTGAGGACTAGACAGTGGTCTTGCAACAGTGGCATAGCAAGCTGCTGTGTACCCTGCTTTCTGGACCTCACTCCTTTCCCTCTCTCCCTGCTCTCTGGGATGGCAATCACTAAAACAGTAGCAGCATCTTAAAAACTGCATTCATATGCTTCCCTGATGGACCTTACCTCAGACAGTGAGTATTAGACAAGGTATGGTTCTTCCAGGACAAGGATTCAGCTAGGTCTTCCCTAGAATGTGGGTTGTAGGAGTAAGCTAGAGTGTGTGAGGAAGAAGATTTTGGGTTACCTGACTTACTTCAGAAAATTAACTCAAGGAGAGAAATAAGTTCACTGTTTGAAATAAGTTCACTCTAAAAATGGAGCAAGGGTTCAACAAGGAAAAACCTCAGTCTCTAACATATCTGGGATACTGAAGCTGTCATCATCATAGAATATTTTTAAAGGAGCAAATTATCACAATGACTTACATGATGAGACATAACCATCAAGTCTTTATAAAAGGGGTTTCTTGATAGCTCAGTTGGTAAAGAATCCGCCTGCAGTGCAGGAGACCCTGGTTTGATTCCTGGGACGGGAAGATCAGCTGAAGGAATAGGCTACCCACTCCAGTATTCTTGGGCTTCTCTTGTGGCTTAGCTAGTAAAGAATCCCCATGCAATGCAGGAGACTTGAGTTCTATCCTTGGATTGGGACAATCCCCTATAGAAGGAAACAGCTACCCAGTCCAGTATTTTGGCCTGGAGAATTCCATGGAAGCCTGCCAGCTTCCTCTGTCCATGGGATTTTCCAGGCAACACTGGAGTAGGTTGCCATTTCCTTCTGCAGGGGATCTTTCTGACCCAAGAATCAAACCTGCATCTCCTGTAAGGCAGGCAAATTCTTAACCACTGAGGCACCAGGGAACTCTACTCAAGCACCGTAATAACCTATAAAACAACAGTTTCAATATACCTGGTAGGATCTTTCACATCATAACAGGTGCTAGATGCCTTTTTTTAAAGTCTATATTGAATTTGTTACAATATTGTTTCTGCTGTTTATGTTTTTCTGGCCATGAGGAATGTAGGATCTCAGCCCCATGATCAGGGACAGAACAGCACCCTCTGAACTGGAACCTGAAGTCTTAACTAGTAGACTGCTAGGGAAGTTCTTTGATGTCATTTGAGTAACAATGCAGACTACCTGGGCCCCAGAAGGTGGGTATGAAGAGATTATCCTCTTTAGTTTTTAACAACTTCACAATAGGAACATGTATTTGCTCAAATAATTTGAATACCTATATATCAGTAAACAAAATTTTACTCTAGTTTTGTTAAATCACTCTTTTGGCTTTGTTCATCTCAGCCAGACATTCAACATAACTCAATATAATATGAAAGAACATTTTTAGTGACTTTGTAAGAAATGAAAACTTTCAAGAGTAAATGGAAATAAAGCAGATCTCGTGTTAGAGATATCAGTTGTGCAGGGGCAAGGAAAGTATATAAATGGATTGCTGAGAGGGCAAAGAATGGGCAGCCAGGAAACACTTAGAGGTAATGGAAAGATATTATTCAATTTGAACCATGGAAAGATACTACTCGTTAAAGATGCTATTGGGCATAGTTAATATGATATACCATTAAAATAAAGGACTAAAAGACACATGCTAAAGGTGTTTCCCCTATAAGGCCTGAGATATGAATTGCAGTGGTTTAATAATTCATTGCCAGTTATGCTAAAGAATGTGACACTTTCTGGTTCCAGATTTTTAACTGGCAATTTATACCAACTCTAGGAAAGTTATACAACCTATGTGGCCATTATACTTTTTTTCCTCTACAAAATGACAAGAAGTAATGGGCTTCCCTTGTGTCTCAGATGGTAAAGAATCTGCCTGAAATTGAGGAAACCAAGTTCAATCTTTCAGTTGGGAAGATCTCCTGGAGAAGGGAATGGCTACTCACTCCAGAAGTCTTGCCTGGAGAATTCTGTGGACAGAGGAGCCTGAAGGGCTACAGTCCCTGGGGTCACAAAGAGTCGGACATGACTAAGCACGCAGATACCACACTCCAAGATTGCTCCTCCGACTATTGGATTTTTCAGTCAAGAATACTGGAGTGGGTAGCCTTTCCCTATTCCAGGAGAGCTTGCCAAACCGGGCATTGAACTTGGTTCAGTGTATGTATACTTATATATATGTTAACTTTGCCACAGCTTTAGGTTTACCAAAAAATTGTCATAATAGTACAGAGAACTTCTACATATCCCATGCCTCATTTCACCTACTATTAACATTTTTTGTCTGTACTATGTATTTGTGAATGAATGAATAAATAAATAAAATACTGGATGTTTTTGTTCATGTGTAGAAAGTGATATATCAATATTAATCAAGAAGTATAATATAATTCTTGGGTCTGGATTTTGATGAGGCACTAGCAGTATATTATTACAGTTAATGAAAAACAAACTGGAGTTTTTTAATTATTTTTTATCTTTCCCAGTCAATTTAGCAACAGTTCAGAAAAAAAAATTAATTTATTAGTTTAATGAGAGGGATTTCCCTGTTTGTCCAGTGGTTAAGACTTTGCTCTCAATCCAGGGGGTCTGGGTTTAATCCTTGGTCAAGGAACTAGATCCCACATGCTGAAACTAAGACCCACTGTAGCCAAAAAAAAAGAAAAAAAAGAAAGAAAGAAAGAAAGAAATTTAATGAGAAAAAAATATTCCTAGAAACTATTTCATGGAGAAATGCAGATGTGAGAATGGAAAGGACATTTTTTAAATGGTGAGTTATTGTCAAATCATTACATTTACATTATTTTTTTTCCCCCACACAATATGGAGAAAGAATGTAAATACAGATGAGGAAAGACACCATAATGATAACACTGAACAACTGAGGATTCGGTCCATCACTGGAATCAGGAGAAAAGGTAAAATTATTCTGCCTATAGGGCAACAATGTGTTGGAAATGGAGTTATGCTAAACATAACCTTTCCCCAACCTTTATTCAAGGTAGAAGCTAAACATTCTCTTTTCACACATAATTTCATCATGCAATTACCTCAGAGGAAAAAAGATAACAAATATAACCTTGACAGGCAGTGCAATCTTTTGAAGTAGCCTTTCCTCATTCTAAAAATCTGAGCTCACCAGATATAATTTCAGACTAAATACAATGCTAAATTTTCTGACAAGTAAACGGGCAAACACTGTAGAGATAAATAATATATTAATTAATATATTTTGTTTTAATTCAGTAAAGTAATAGCTATTTACAAAGCATTTAGTTGTATCACCATTATTTCAATGATGAACTCAGTTTAGTAATAAAACAACATTTTCCTCAATGGACCATTTCTCAGCTTGTGCAATTTACTTTAAATATTAAGTTTAAAGGAAAAAGAGCTTGCCATCTTATCAGTTCTTTCAGGCTGCCATATTTTACCATACTATAGCAAACTAATAATTATCAATCCTTAAATGCCCTTCTTTTTTGCAAATTAGTTTCAGAAAAGCAATTTAAAAGTTTTTTCATTTTTCTCAGTAGACTACAAGATAATATTCTTTTAATTGCAAGGATTGGAACGCTTGATACTTTCCATTTTTAGTACAGCATATTGACTGCAGTCATTATTCTATTTTGTACTTTTCTAGTGGTATTACTTCACTGCTACTCTATTTCAGATAAATTAAGGAACACTAATTCTGATTCATCCTTTTGTGCCAAGGTCAAACTGCCTGTTACAGATGCACAGTAGTAACAGTATCTTTTTTAACCCCACAATGGAGCTCTCCAATGCTCAGACAACAGAAGAGAAATTATGTACCAGAGAAAATCACACCGGCTTCAGTCTATATGTGTGTGTGTCTATGCTAAGATGCTTCAGTTGTGTCCGACTCTTTGACACCCTATGGATAGCAGCTCACCAGGCTCCTCTGTCCCTGGAATTCTCCATGCAAGAATACTGAGGTGGGTTGCCATGCCTTTCTCTAGGGGATCTTCCCGACCCAGGTATCAAACACGTCGTCTCTTAGGTCTCCTGCATTGTTCTTTACCATGAGGGCCACCTAAGAAGTCCCAATCTATATGTGTGACTCTTCTGTAAATGCACACAGCTGATGTTACTTAGTGTCCGTAAGAAAAAAGACACTATGAAAATCTGTTAATTATTATTTTAAATAAACTTGGCTGGCTTGATTAAAACTCACTAACTGTTTAAAATCCAAAGTTAAAATAACATAAAACTAACAGAATATAAAATGTAAAGGGATAATTTAGACTTCAGAAGTTGATTTCCTGGCAAACTAAATTTTATCTATTAAAGGATATGGAAGAGAGCTAGTGATTCAACTAGGATCCAGGAAAATGACAATACCCAGGTTTTCTGGGAGTGTTTCCTAGAGGCAGTGATTAAAAGCTAAGTGATTTTGTGACTGGAAATAGTTAGCATGGGAGCGCAGAAGTTTTTTCTTCCCTCCCATTAAGTGTGAGTCTCTGAGGTCAATTCTGGACCTGGTTGGGAGGTGGTAACTCAGGAATGTGGTTGGAAGGTGCTTGAAGTCAGAGTTATACCAGAATTTAACTCCTGCTTGAAGGAAATCTGGGACTTTACAGAAGTAAATTGTATTAAGAGTAAATGGAAATAACACACAACTCAAGCATGGATAAAGGGAAGGTCTTAACGCCAAATTTGAGGTTTCTGTGGGAATAAGCACGGGGTTCTAATGGAGCTCATAATGTGGATAAGAATGAAGAATGTAAAAAGGAATTTATAGGCAGAGGAAGAGCAGAGCCATCTTTAACAATGGCAGGGCCATAAGAGCATTTGTTATTCAGTATTCTCAGGGATGGTTACATGTCCACTCACACACAAATAATTAAAATCCAATTATTTAAGTTGATAAAGCAATGAACAGAAGATAAAACTTAACTCTATCTAAGCCAGTGGTCTTTAACCACTGAAAAAGCAAACATGCAAGTGATAAAATGCTTTTAGAACTCTTGGACCTCCTAAGCACTCTTAAGCCAACATAATTCAATATGGCAGCCAACGTGATTCAATATGGCAGCCAAAGTGATTCAATATGGCAGCACATTCAATAAGATCTGCATTTCTGATGTCTAGAAAGTTTTACAGTACTCACTGTAAGACCAGAACTCTTCAGCTATCTTTTTCATTGGAACGTCTCACTTTGTGAAAAGTGAATTAAATATGATAAAGCACTAAATAATATCAAGGAATTGGGGATGAGGAAGAAATTAAACAGGAGATAATAAGGAACATATTCATAGATTTGTTTATTTAGGAAAAGTTCATCAATTCTGAACTCTCCAGGGAGCAAAGTAAGTGCTTTTCATTCAGGCAACCCTGGGTTCAAAGCATAAATACACTATGTACTTTGAAATGACCTTGAGGAACTTATTTACTTCTATGAGTCTCTCTTTATATGAAAACAAGATTAATATTACTTCATTAATCATTCCTTAATGAGGATAAAAGAACAATGTACAGCAAAATATTTTCCACTACTGCAAAGCATATAGCATATATTTAATAAATCAATCTGCCTCTTTACATATTTATATTTTCCATATATTTGAGTGACTTCACTGTATTAACCTAAACATTTTCTTCATATTTTGAACAAAATATGTTTTAACTGTTTTGTAAGTTTTCCTTCCTTCTTATACAATTTCTTAGAAATATACAATATACAAATATACAGTATACAGAAAATACAATTTTTTTTTGAGTTTACCAAGGTCAGCACCTAAAATACCAATATACTTTGTATGACACACTTGTATGAATCACTATGCTAAATGGTCCCAAGCTTCTTCCATGTGGTTTATTAGAATTAGCTTGTAAAATATTTTTGTTAATTAAGTTTTTAAGTAAAAAATTTGCTCCAAAAATATACACCTATAACTGTATTTACACTTTATTTATCTATATATTTATTGATTTACTCTATAATTGTACTTTTTAATTCCAAACAAATTATATTTCCTGAAAGCATAGCCATGAAGTGAAGAATGTCTAGAGCACTTTGAACCTGTTATCTTCCAGACTGTAGATCCTCAAAGAAACTATCAATACAAAACTTCCTGACTTTAAAAATATATAATTAAATCTATAATACTGTGATCTGACTTTATAAAGTTTAAGTAAAAGCAGTAAACTTCATTCTTATACATAAGCATTTGTAATCAACATCATGATAAAATTAAGATTCAAATCATATCCACAGGAATTTCTAGTTAAGTCCAAAGATTCATATTGTAGAGTGTTGATAGCTTGGCTGATATGAATAGTCACTAAGAGCCAAAAATACTCCGTTTACAAGTACATATGGTAGGTGTTGAATGAGGAACACAATTTAAAGAATCAGGATATAATTGCTTGGAATCATTGCTAGAAAGAACACATTCAATATTCTCACTAAAAATAATTGCTGCTCAAACTTTCTGGTAAAGCTTATTTAATTTCTAATGATCAAGAAGATAGACTTTTTAAATTTAGAGTTCAAAATAAGAAGACATCATTACTGCTTAGGCAGCTGCCTAAGATGACATTTCTCTGACATTTTCACCTCTATGGAAAAGACATCTTACAAAATAATTTTTTTCAAGCAATGAAGTTAAAATGGTAATCATATCCGCCAAATTCTTCAAGATTACTTCTTCCTTTGAAAAATGTCATTGAAGAATTGCTATATATGAGATATAAACTGTATTCTGTCTTCTGGTAGTGCATGTACTCAAGTGTTATACCTTACAAGCTGTGTATCACTGAAAACACAATACAATACAGAATTTTTCCCAATTTCTTAGTTTTTTAAAAAAATAATTATGTGATCTTAAGCAGCAAATAGAAAATACTTCAGGTATCATTAGTTCATTTGTTAAGACATTACACCTGGGTGCCCTGATTATTGACAGCATAAACTGTATGATGGAAACCAAAATACAAAACCTAATGAAACCTTTCCAATTACTTTTTTTCAAAACTAATATAAGCCTAATACTGAAACATGACAAACATCCAAGAAAAACTCTAGCTCGTTCTCACATATCCACAAAAACAAGTTTTTTTTTTTTTTTAAATAAGCAAATTAAGCAATGTATTAAAATAAACATGAGCAAAAACTTTTTGAGTTAAAATATGCTTTGTTAGTAGGGTACAAAATAATGTAATTCTGCAAATGAAAAGGTCAAAGGATGAAAAATAATGGGATACATTTAGAGATGTGAAGAGTATAAGGTCATAGACTTGCTATTGCTAGAGCCAAGATTACCAGCAGTCTGTTAATGCCTATTTCAATATGTTTTCAAATTTTTAACACAATTAAGAAAACTATGGACACTTGTGATCATTTAGAGGTGCACATAAATTAACTGAATGAAATGCCTTACAATTTAAGTTTTCTAAGACATCTAATTAAAGCCTTGGTTAGAGTTTAGTTAGCTATACTCTTTAAAGTCCAAAGAAAGCACCCAATAAGAGTCAATTTCTGCAAGACACAGAAATGAGCTCTGAGACCTAAACAGCATTTCACTATGACTGATTTTTCTTTTGTGATGTTTCAAAATGAAGTTTGCCAAACAGATGGGGTTCTAACTCATTTCTGAAAACAACATAACACAAGGAGTAAAAAAATAAATGGAAAACATCTTAACTTTTGGACAAAATACTACAGATTAATCATTTACAGTTGAAAACAAAAAGAAGGAACATTTAGTTGTATGTATGTCTGCATTTGTTTTTCTTTTGCTTCTCTAATTTACAAAGTAGGAGGTTAAAAGTGGATAGTTGTCCAAATCAGTTGGAATGTTTTATTCACTGATAACTCATTATACCCAACAGGCAAGAATTTAAACAAATTTGTTTGAAGATGAGAGTTAATGTTCTTTGTTTGATACTAGCTTCTACTGCTATCATATTTATAGTACAAGTAAGTATGCACAGTTTGTAATAAATAAACAAACAAAGCCAATTAAACCCAATGAAGGTCTCAGGATATCTGAGCCAGCAGCCATGATAGCTTGAGAACACAGCATTAATAAATCTCAATTTCTTTTTTAAAAAGTAGAACTTCCTGGATACTTGGATTTCTTCCAAAAAGAGCACTCTTAGAACACTTTTTGTAAATAAAAATCATCCTCTCATTCAAGAAAGTTGAACTAGAATGTTTTGTTATCCCCAACTTATTATTTCCTATAATATATCAGAGTTCACTGCTTAAATCTAATTTTGGTTGATGGAAGTTACAATGCCAAAGAGGCTTCTTAAGACCGGTGACTACTGAATTTTCTCATTAAAGTCTACTCATCCACCTTCTTCTTACCAGTGGAAAAAAAAAAAAGATGATATTCAAGAACTGGGAAGAAACAGACAACACATCTAATGTTTATTTCAAAGACTGCTTTGACTATATCCACATGAATGTAAAATGCAGTAGATATTTTTATTTTACTTATGTTGATTGAATATGTATAGCAATTTAAATATTAGTTATGTGTATAGGCCCAATAAGATAGGGGGGCTTCCCAGGTGGAACAGTTGGTAAAAAATTCCATGTGCCAATGCAGGAGACACAAGAGATATAGGTTTGACCCCTGGGTGGGGAAGATCCTCTGGAGGAGGAAAGGGCAATCCACTCCATTATTTTTGCTCGGAGAAGCCCATGGACAGAGGAGCCTGGCAGGCTACAATCCATGGGGTCACAAAGAGTTGGAGCTGACAGAGCAGACACACACAGACACAGTAAGAAAGGGTCACTGCAACTAAATTAGAAGAAATCAAGTCTACATCCATATTAGAAAGAGTGATATGGGTGACATATTTAAAAGGTGGCATATGAGAAACATATATCTTGAAATCCAGTTATATAAAAATAATAAGCCAAAACTTTAAACATATAAGCCTCTAAACAGTAAAAGGTTAATGCAAGGCAGGTGGAAGACACTCCCAGGAAACGGGTGATGAGCGGTTCAGTCTAATTTCCTTGTAACATGCAGGTGAAATGCCTGCTGTAATCCTAAAAGATGATGCTGTGAAAGTGTTGCACTCAATATGTCAGCTAATTTGGAAAACTCAGTGTGCCCACAGGACTGGAAAAGGTCAGTTTTCATTCCCATCCCAAAGAAGGGCATGCCACAGAATGTTCAAACTACCACATAATTGCATTCATCTCACATGCTAGCAAAGTAATGCTCAAAATTCTAAAAGTCAGGCTTCAACAATATGAGAACCATGAACTTCCAGATGGTCAAGATTTAGAAAAGGCAGAGGAACCAGAGATCAAATTGCCAACATCTGTTGGATCATAGAAAAAGCAAGAGAGTTCCAGAAAAACATCTAATTCTGCTTTACTGATTATGCCAAAGCCTTTGGCTGTGTAGATCACAACAAACGGTGGAAAATTCTTCAAGAGATAGGAATACCAGACCACCTGACCTGCCTCCTGAGAAGTCTGTATGCAGGACAAGAAGCAACAGTAAGAACCAGACATGGAGCAACAGACTGGTTTCAAATTGAGAGAGGAGTATTTCAAGACCGTATATTGTCACCCTGCTTATTTTACTTATATGCAGTTTACATCATGTGAAATGCTGGGCTGGATGAAGCACAAGTTGGAATCAAGATTGCTGGGAGAAATGTCAATAACCTCAGATACGCAGATGATACCACCCTTATGGCAGAAAGTGAAGAGGAACTAAAAAGCCTCTTGATGAAAGTGAAAGAGGAAAGTGAAAAAGCTGGCTTAAGACTCAACATTCTAAAAACTAAGACATGGCATCTGGTCCCATCACTTCATGACCAGTAGATGGGGAAAAAATGGAAACAGTGAGAGTCTTTATTTTGGGGGGCTCCAAAATCACTGCAGATGGTAACTGCAGCCATGAAATTAAAAGATACTTGCTCCTTGGAAGAAAAGCTATGACCAACTTTGACAGCATATTAAAAAGCAGAGACATTACTTTGCCAACAAGTTCTGTCTAGTCAAAGCTATGGTTTTACCAGTAGTCATGCATGGATGTGAGAGTTGGAATATAAAGAAAGCTGAGCACCCAATAATTGATGCTTTCAAACTGTGGTATTGAAGAAGACTCGTGAGAGTCCCTTGGACTGCAAGGAGATCCAACCGGTCAATCTTAAAAGAAAATCAGTCCTGAATATTCATTGGAAGAACTGATGCTGAAGCTGAAACTCCAATACCTTGGCCATTTGATGCGAAGAACTGACTCATTAGAAAAAACTCTGATGCTGGGAAAGCTTAAAGGCAGGAGGTGAAGGGGACGACAGAAGATGAAATGGTTGGATGGCATCACCAACTCGATGGATATGAGTTTGAGCAAGCTGTGGGAGTTGGTGATGGACAGGGAAGCTTGGCATGCTGCAGTCCATGGGGTTGCAAAAAGTCAGACACTACTGAGCAACTGAACAAACGATATATATATATATATATATATATATATATATATAAAATGTGTGTGTATATATTTATATTTTATATAAATATTATATATATTTATACTTATATATGTATACATACATACATACATATATTTATAGCAAGGAGAATCCTTATCTGTGGAATGCTTTCAACCTGTTGTTGGCATTCTAGGACTTGGCATTCTAGGACTGCTTCTGTTAGCAAGTCAAACTTTATGTTGCCTGGCTTCCTGAAAAATGCTCCCTAAACCATGCATCTTTCAGAGAATAAAATGGAAGCAATTCATGCCAGAAGTCCCTTGTTCTGTGTATGATAGCCTGGAGGTAGTTATCTCTTAACAGAACGAGTCATGAGAAAAACATAAGAGCCAAAGAGAAGTTTGGACTGAAGGTCCAAACCAGCTTTGTGCTTCTCTTGCCCCCGTCAAAACTCAAATTTTTGAAATTACTGGAAGAGGCTGATACTGGTTGAGATCTCTGAGTCTTATAAGTTTGATTATCAAACTGATCCTTTGGGTTATCTGAGAGTTTACAACATTGCCAGGTACTTTATATTAGTCAAACTTTTTCATAAGATACAGAATTTTTAAAAAAATGTTATACGAAACATCAAATCTTAGTAACCTTAAAACTCTCTTGGCATATAGGTAGAAATCAGCATTTATGCATATTTAAAAGGTTGTATGTCATTCACTCTTGAGAACTGAAATGAGCAATTTGTCTTTTCTAATCATTTGGGAGTTGCTGAGAATGACCCTTGCAACTTGCAACTACTGATGGGTCTTGGCAGATTATGCAGAGAAAATACACTTTACAGTCAACTTGGACCTTACCTATTTATACAATTTTACTAAATTGCTCTTATGTCTGTGGTGACAAAGAATCATAACTTTAACAGAAGTTATTATAAGCATTTTGAGTAAAAGAGGTTAATAAAATTTCTGGAAGAGCTCGGGAAGCAGAAACCTGCAAGTAATGGCACCAGGAAGAAGCTACTGCTGCCCCTTAGCAATTAGGCAAGAAAACACTGCTGGTGTTTTGGCTATTCCAAAGCCTGGATGTTGGACCACAAAGAAGGCTGAGCACCAAAGAAATGATGCTTTCAAACTGTGATGCTGGAGAGACTCTTGAGAGTCCCTTGGACTGCTATCAAGCCAGTCAATCCTAAAGGAAATCAACACTGAATATTCATTCAAAGGACTGATACTGAAGCTCCAATACTTTGGCCACCTGATGTGATGAGCCGACTTACTGGAAAAGACCCTGATGCTGGGAAAGATTGAGGGCAGGAGAAGGGGCTGACAGAAGATGAGGATGAGGTGGTTGGGTAGCATCACTGACTCAATGCGCATGAGTATGAACAAACTCTGGGAGACAGTGAAGGTCAGGGAAGCCTGGCATGCTGCAGTCCATGCAGTCACAATGAGTCAGACATGAATGTGACTGAACAACAAAGCCCGGATGTGGCTAGATACTGGTACATCTATGATCAGCCTCCACAAAAACTCCTATCTGCTGGAATCTGAAAATCAGTCACTACTACTGCCTGAAGAAGGTCCCCTGTGCCTGCTCTGCTGTCCAAGAGTTCATATCAGGGCATCTCACTGGCAGAACTGAAATCTGATATTTCATTCTTGTGACCCGGGAGTCTGGAAAACGTAGATCTGGGGCTTCAAGACTGTGAGATTTGGAGAGAGTGTAAAACTGGGTAGCAATGGATGCTGACTTTTATGTTTGTAAGATAAACAATAAGTACCACCAACCACAAACACTGATACATAATAATTCTCAATAAATGTTATCTCTATTATACTAACATGGCTGATTACATACATATGTATAGATCCAGATAATAAGATTATAGTAAAATATTTAAACTATATGTTTCATCATTTTCTGTTTATATTGTCCTTTAAGATTACTTTTGTTTGTGCTTATGTAATTTTCTTTTATAAAATAAAAATAAAAATGTTAAATGTCTGTGTAAGTGGACTATATATATATATTTTTTACATTAAAAATATATTTACTTTGATATTATCCCCAAACCCACCAGTAAAGTTTTTTTGTTTTTGTTTTTGTTTTCATTGTAGTGGTTTTTGTCATACATTGACATGAATTAGCCATGGATTTACATGTGTTCCCCATCCCGATCCCTCCTCCCGCCTCCCTCTCCATCCCATCCCTCTGGGTCTTCCCAGTGCACCAGTCCTGAGCACTTGTCTCATGTATCCAACCTGGGCTGGTGATCAAGTGGACTATATTTAACCATTTGGGATGAATGATTTTAAAGGTTTAATGTTGTTTATTAATAAATTAAAATCCATATTCAGAAATGGATCCACTTGCAACTTATTTACAGTTGCCTCAAAATGTCTGATATCACCAAAATATATTAGAGAAAGTTTAATTATATGATTTGAAAATCACTGACATTAATATACAAATTATTCTATTGTCTTCAAAAGCAGTTATTTCTAAGACATTTTGTTTCTATTAGTGAAACTAGATTTTGGAACTCATTTTATGGTTTAAACACATAGCTACTTAATTTTTGTTGGCATCCAAAAATGAATTTATTTGATTTGGACAATACTACTTTACATTTTTAAAATTTTTTTTTTGTAAATTATGAAAGTATGACAATATATTTATAGGAGGCTTGTAAAATATAGAACAAGGTTATATACAGCTTCAGTATATATTACCATTTTTTAAAATAGGTCAGTTTTCATTCCAATCCCAAAGAAGGGCACTCTTAAACAACATTCAAAGTACTGCACAATTGCATTCATTTCACATGTTAGCAAAGTAATGCTCAAAATCCTTCAAGCTAGGCTTCAACAAAATGTGAGCTGAGAACTTTCAGATGTTCAAGCTCCATTTAGAAAAGGCAGAGGAACCAGAGACCAAATTGCCAACATCCACTGGATCATAGAAAAAGCTAGAGAATTCTAGAAAAATCATGTACTTCTGCTTCACTGACCCTGCTAAATCCTTTGACTGTGTAGATCACAACAAACTGTGGAAAATTCTTCAAGAGATGGGAATACCAGACCACCTTGCCTGCCTCCTGAGAAATATGTACACAGGTCAAGAAGCAACAGTTACAACTGGACATGGAACAACGGACTGGTTCCAAATCGGGAAAGGAGTATGCCAAAGCTATATATTGTCACTCTGCTTATTTAACTGATACACAGAGTACATCATGCAAATGCCAGGCTGGATGAAGCACAAGCTGGAATCAAGATTGCTGGAAAAAATATCAATAACCTTAGATATGCAGATGATGCTATTCTTATGGACAGAAAGTGAGGAGGAATTAAAGAACCTCTTGATGAAGGTGAAAGACAAAAGTGAAAAAGCTGGCTTAACACTCAACATTCAAAAAAGGAAGATCATGACACATGGTCCCATCACTTCATGGCAAACTGATGGAAAAACAATGGAAACAGTGAAAGTCTTTATTTTTGGGGACTCCAAAATTGCTGTAGACAATGACTGCAACCATGAAAATAAAAGATGCTTACTCCTTGGAATAAAAGCAATGACAGACCCAGACAGTGTATTGACAAGCAGAGACATTACTTTGCCGACAAAGGTCCATATTGTCAAAGCTATGGTTTTCCCAGTAGTCATGTACGGATGTGAGAGCTAGATGATAAGAAAGGCTGAACACCAAAGAATTGATGCCTTCGAACTGTGGTATTGAAGAAGTCTCCTTGAGACTCCCTTGGACTGCAAAGATCAAACCTGTCAATCCTAAAAAGAAATCAGTCCTGAATATTCCTTGGAAGGACTGATGCTGAGGCTGAAGCTCCAATACTTTGGTGACCTGATGAAGAGTGCTGACTCACTAGAAAAGACCCTGATGCTGGGAAAGATTGAAGGCAGAAGGAGAAGGGGACAGCAGAGGATGAGATGGAGAGCTGACTCGATGGACATGAGTTTGAGCAAGCTCCAGGAGATGGTGAAGGATAAGGAAGCCTGGCATGATGCAGTCCATGAGGTCACAAAGAGTCGGACATGACTGAGAGAGAGAACAAGATATATTAAGATTTTTGTTGAAGTTTCAATATCAAGATCTCAAAAATTAGTATAATATACAGAGAAGTAGAAGGATATAGTAGACCTGAAAAGTAATGTGAACCATACCAATTTAATATAATTAAGCTTTATACAATTTTCACACAACATTAGGATACAAATTCTGTTCAAGTTCCTACAGACTGTAAACTAGGAGACCCTGGAACATATCCAGTATTTTTCCATTTTTTATTGGAATTTCTTAATTTCCTATTTCTCCTCAGTCGTCCCAAAGAACTCTATTTCTCTCTGATCATTTATCACCCTTCATTGGAACTGTTCTGCTGCTATATAACAAATATGTACCAATATCTAGCAAATAATTGACTCTGAATAGATACTCAAACAACAAACCTAATGATCCTAGCAATACACACACATACACAAACACACATACACACACATTTTTAAGACCCTGCTTACCAGGAGAAAAAATAAAAGTGTGATACTACCTCAAATCTAATTTTCAAATTTCAGAGAAATGAGTCTGGTTGGCTGAATTTAAATTGCATGTGGAACCCAAGCTGCAAGGAAGTCTGAGATGATGACATATAAGGGCTTCCCAGGTCACACTAGTGGTAAAGAACCCGTCTACCAGTGCAGGATACATAAGAGATGTGGGTTCAGTTCCTAGGTTGGGAAGATCCCCTGCAGGAGGGCATGGCAACCCACTCTGGTATTCCCGCCTGGAGAATCAGCAGACAGTCCACAGGGTCACAAGTAGTTGGACACAACTGAAGCAAATAGACACATGAGCATACGCTGTGGCATAGATATGCTGACATACGTATTGTAGCATATATAGGTGACACATATACTACAGCATATATAGATTATTCTAACTTGCCCAATATAGGAGGCATACTTTAAGGAGTCATAATAACCCTTAGCAGCAATCTTCCATGTTTGTTAGACTGTGCTGTCTATCTTAAGCACGTGGGCATTTAATTTTACTATCACAATCCTATAAGACAGTTAAGATTCCCATTCTACACAAGAATAAATTGGGCTCATGTTGGGGGTTCACACAGTTGAAGACCACGTGGCTAGCAAACCCCAGTTAGTCTTCTGAACATATAACATCTGAACTTTATATTAAACTTGTTTTTTGAAATAAGACTTGAATCAAACTGTAATTTGTACTTGGGCAGACTAGTAGGATCATGTAAATTAGTTCTTATAATAATCAATGCCATATATTAGCATCTGAAAAAAATGTTAATGATTTTCTTTTAGGGAGAGAGATGGGAAAAATAAAATTCATGGTATGTGTACAATGCATATCTAATTCACAAAATTGGTTATAAAATCCCAATCTAAAAATTTTAAAATGGATGGTATACTTACATTTTTTGGTTGATTTCTAATGTGTAAAAGATGATAAAACCAAGAATGTGAGATGCTTAGCAATTTTCCTGAGATCACAAAGAGCAATTTGGTGACTTTCATTTAATCACAAAGCCTGGGTTTGTTCCACTATACTAAATAGATTCACAAGACAGCCTCAGAAGCTGTAAATACAGTTTAAATAGATTTGAAATATACACTTTAAGGGGAAAGTTTTAATTTCATTATACATTCATTATCACTTTTTTCATTATATAGCTCCTTGCCCATATGTTTTTTTTTCAGTAGAAAGGCAAATCTATTTCCCAGATAAGATCAAAGAAGCATACCAACTGTGTAAAATTAAAGTGTTTAAGAGAATCACAGAGTAGAATATAAAAATAATCTAGTAACTTTGGTAGACTTCTTTAGGACATGTAAGACTTGCAACAAGAAATGGTAAATTTGAAGAAAAATGTTATACCTTTGCTATTATTATAAGTGCCAGTTAAGCAATGATTTCACACTAGATAAATAGTATATAATTCTCATATTTTAAAAACATGGATACTCTTACCTATGTGTTTTTATTCGTAATAATTATGATTGAGCTATGGAAGAAATGTTTACCATTTGTAGAGGCTTGAATAGTGTCCTCCCAAAATGTATGTCTACCCAGAACCTCAGACTTTGACCTCATTTAGCAACTGAATCTTATTTGGAAAGATGAAATTGAGTTAAAATGAGGTCATACTAAATTAGGTCATACATAAGCCAATGACTGGTGTTCTTATGAACAAGTGAAAGGGTTAGTCACTCAGTCAAGTCTAACTCTTTACAACCCCATGAACTGTGGCCTGCCTGGCTCCTCTATCTATGGAACTTTCCAGGCAAGACTACTGGAATGGAAAGTTGCCATTCCCTTCTCCAGGGATCTTCCTGACCCAGGGACTGAACCCAGGTCTCCTGCATTGCAGGCAGATTCTTTAGCATCTGAGCTACCAGGGAAGTATCCTTATAAGAGGAAAATCTGAAAACAGAGACATGTACAGAGAGGCAATAGGCACACAAGAAAAGCACCATATGACTGCACAGGGAGAGATTGTACTGCTGCTTCTACAAGAAAAGAGATGTTAAGGATAACTGGTAACTGCCAGAAATAAAAAAAGGCCAGGACGCATCTTCCCTAGAGCCTTCAGAGAGAGCGTGGCTCTGCTGGCATCTTGATTTCACGCTTCTACCCTTCAGAACCGTGAGACAATAAATTTCTGTTTTATTAAGTCACCCAGTTTGTGGTATTTCTTTACAGCAGCCCTAGAAAATTAATATATCATCTAGTAATTATATATATCTTGCAACATATTTTTGAAAAAATTAATATCCTGAATATATGTTATTTATGTATTTTAAATATATAAAAATAAAAACATTTCCATATTTGGTAATAGAAACATCTCCTTTATTATTATTGTATTTAGTCATGTTTTTCTACCAAGTATTTCTTTTAATCAGCTTGTAGAATATAAAGTTGCAGAAATATATTCATCTTAAATATTTATTTTGTAAGAATTAACATTTATTTTAACATTCATGAGAATAGTAATTTATGTTAATATCTGCATTTATAATTACATAACAGATCTTAATTTTTTGTCATTAATTCTATCCACTCTTTTTCTTTTACCACAAGTAGTATTGATTTATATTCTCTATTCAATTTCTTGAAAATACAGGTGTGATTGAAATGTGAGTTTTACAGTGAAACATAGGAAAACAGTGAATCTAAAATAGGAATATGAGATTAAAATAACTTTTAGTTTGATTCCTGACTTAACATAAATGTGTCTTTCTGACTTAAAATTCTCTTCACTGTGTAAATGTATGGCATAAAACACTGCCTTTTGTGAAATGAAAAATTTAGTAGATAATTAATCATGCCAATTGTTTTAAGATGGATATTAATTTTTAATGCATAATTTGAATGAAAGCCACTGAATTACAGAAATAACCCATGAAATCTTTGGCTTATGGGCATTTGGGGAAAGCTATAGGATAGCAATGAACATAAAGCTTCCAGAAGAGATCACTTAGAAGGTTTTTCCTCTCATACTAGAGAATTTCTTCTTGTACAAATTTGCTTTTATTCTAGTGGCAAAAAAAAAAAAGTAACAGCAAAAAAACAAGTCCTGAGGAATATGATGATGAGAGCATGAAACCAGAAAGCTCTGAGAAAATGACCATGCTGTGATTGAACACATGTGGATCAAGGTGAGACCTGAGTAGGATAATTTGCAGGGCATACCGAGTACAGCAAGAATCCACAGAAATAATATTAAACTATTTAAAATCAAGAATTATTGGTTTATCATTTCTGTCGCTTGGTATATATTTGTTAGTGCTGATTTTTACATAAGCATGACTTCAAACAGTACTCTTTCTAAAAGAATCATAAACTTATGAGAAAGTTGAAAGTACAGTGTAAATAATATTTTTTAATACTTTTTGGTCCATCATTCCCAGATGTTTTAGTGTTTTCTGCCAACCAGGAAGTTCTAACAGCCACAATAAAACCATCAAAATGAGAAGGTTAATTTTAATATGTTAACTATTTTTTAATTATCAGACCTTATTCAAATCTTGCCAGTTGTACCAAAAAAAAAAAAAGTCTTTTATATAAAAAGCATCCCATTCAGAATTACATGTTATGTTATGTTTAGTTATAATGTCCTCTCTTGTCTCTTTCCATTTAGAGCAATTCCTTTAATTTTATGACATCAATATTTTTATAGACTACAGGTTGTGTTTTTGTTGTTTATTTTTTAGAATATTTCTCCATCTTGCTTTATGTAGATCAACTAGATTCAGGGTTGCATCTCTGGCAGGAATATCTCTTACAATTTCCGCTAGGTTGAATCTCTTAAGTAGCTTGTCTTAACCTCTCTGTCTCTGCTCATTTTATGTCCCCTTTCTCTCTAGACCTTGCTTCCCAGGTGGCTCGGTGGTAAAGAATCTGCCCGCCAGTGCAGGAAGCACAAGAGACGCGGGTTTGACCCCTGGGTCGGGAAGATCCCCTGGAGGAGTAAATCACAACCCACTCCAGCATTCTTGCCTGGGAAATCAATCCCATGAAGAGAGGAGCCTGGCGGGCTACAGTCCATGGGGTCACAAGGAGTTGGGTTTGACTGAGCACACACACACACTCTATCTGAGCCATGTCACACCCCCATTCTTTCCCCATCCCCAAATCTCACAAGCCCCAGAGTTTTTTCCCAATTTGACAGCCTCTTGCAGGCACTTGCCTTTGATTTGCTCCATCTGAAAATGCTGAGAGCTCTAAAACAGCAGTCCCGAATCTATTTGGCGCCAGAGACCGGTTTCCTTGAAGACAATTTTTCCACAGACAGAGTGGGGGTGTGGGGATGGGGATGGTTTGGGAGTGATCCAGCTCATTTACTGTGCTTTTCTGTTATTATTAATCAGCTCCACCCCCGATCATCAGGCATCAGATCCCAGAGGTTGGGGACCCCTGCTCTAATACTTTCTCTCTTTCTGATGTAAACAAATATGCAACGTCAGTCATTTCTGGAAGAGAAATACCTAATAATTTGGCAGTTAAACTTGAGCTGATAGACACAAGGGATTATCTTTCTCAGGCCCCATTTGCACATTAACAGATCCCTCCCATCCTTAGCCTACCGGGGCAAGGGCAGAGCTGGCATTAGAAGGGGTTAAATGGCCTTGGGCTCATTTCTCTTGGTAGGATTCTGTATTGGTTTACTGTATTGTGTTTAATAAGTTCTTAAATATATAAAGTAAAATTAAGTAAAACAAAACTTCAGATATGCATCCAGCAAAATGTAATGCTTGAAATATCCCACCCTTGTTGATTCTTTGACATTTATTTTTTAATGCCACTTCACCCCAGAAAATGGAAGATTGGTAACTCGATAAGTGTATGATCCAGTGGTTTAGACTCTACCTTCCAATTTGAGGTACCCGGGTTCCATTCTTGGTCAGGGAACTAAGATCCCACATACTGTGGGGCAACTAAGCCTGCCAGCCACAACTAGAAAAGAAGCCTGTACGTCACAGTGAAGACTAGTGCAGCACAAAAAAAAAAAAGGAATTTCATGGATGTCTCATTCCACCAAAATTCTTCCTTTCCCAGGTTCTAAAATGTGGAGTAGCCAGCTCCACAGAAAATCTTGGCTAGTTCGAAACAAAATCTTTATTCTAATCTGCAATCCTCTCCATTCTCCTTTCAAATTTCTTTAGCATATAGGAACACCTATTTTCCATCCCAGAGAGCTTAATATCATAACTAACTATACTTCTGATAGTTTCAGAGAAATAAAACCTTCCCTGATGTCTCTGTAATTGAACAAATGTTCTGCTTAAATCTCTCATTCTTCCCATTGGGAAAAATTCATGTCTCACCATTCAGAAAACTTCATTTATTAAAGGCTTTTCCCCCTCTACTCACAATTGTGACTACATTCCTAGGGAGTAGAGGGTAACCTTGCAGAGGGTTAAGGCATTGGTTGGGTGGGTTGTTGAGGGAGAACATTCCTGTCTTATCTCATAGTCATCATCAGTCAAAGATGTACACATTGAAATAGCCTCACTTTCATTTGCTTTATCATTATTGTTCCATGCAGGTAATTAACTGCATCATATCATGTGTTCTGACAACAAACCATCACCATGACTCACTCATTTTTAGCTACTCCTTTGTCACTCTTAGACCACAAGAGACGTATAACTCCCGAGGAATTTTGAGGCTATGCCAAGTACACCTGCCAACATTGCCATCTTTCCATTCAGTAGTTACCAGAAACTCTACAAAGGATGCTGAAGTGGTCCCTCAAGCTTTCAGATATTCTAAATCTATTCAGATTTCCTATTTTCTACCACTTCCTAGTGGGATATTAATGAGAGAGAGGCCACAGAGTCCCTTTGCAGGATTATCAACTAGCATTTAATTAGCTGTGTTCTGACACTTTCTCTTTCCCCAGATGATGCTATTCCAGGGTAGGGGGACAGGAAGTCTCATATATGATAGGGTACAGGTAGTCCTCAATCGATTGTTATAGCTCTGGGTCTTATACTTAAGATGTCAAGGGTTTAACTCTCTTCTTCTAAATCTTTATTTCTCTAAGCAAAGAATAATTGTGAAGGATTACTGTGTCTACTGAAGAATGGAAAGAAAACTGTAATGGGAAATATTTTTAAAATCTTGTTTCATACCTAACCAGTCAGTAGTGAACTTCCCAACTTGTCCCTGTATCGATGATCATTCTCAAAGCTACTTTTTAAAGTAAATGGAAACCGATTTGGAGCTTTCAACCTGCAAATGTCAGTAAAAAAGGCCAATTCTAGGTCTTGCTCTGGGAAGTGCAAAACATCTTGAAAACCATGTTCCTCCCCCCCACTAAACTGTGTTCTCCCACACAGCATGGACTACTCCTACCAAGGGGCTGCAGCAAGGATGAAGGCAAATAATAAAACTAATACTTGCTTGAGATATTCTTAAATATTTGATTCTTAGACAATAATCCAGAGTTAAGTTATCATAATTTTTAGGAGATAGGCCAGTATTTATATTTAATAAGCAATCCATATGATCCTTTATTCAGTTTGGAATATTCTACCCTATTAGATATTACACATCATATGTGAGATACAAAAACTGGACTTTCAAATTAAAAAAAATAAAATAAAAACCTGCATATTGGGATCATATTGTTGATCTAACCAATTTGAGCTATGTGGGAAAAAAATGACTCAAAGGGATAATTCTAAAAATCTCAGAAAATATTAATGACCTCATTTATTATGCCTACATACTAGAGAAAATAGCATAATAGTACAAATCATGTCCGTAGACATTTATAACCTAAACTTCAATAATGTTTAAGGAATTTTAAGTAGCTATTAAAATTAGTTCACTCAAAAAACTGTTGAAATTTTCCTAGGTCAGCCAGCATAGTGGAGCGTCAACATAGTGTATGTCTATATCTTTTTACATGGAAAACTGATCATAATATGTTTTAAAATATCAAGGTGACAAATTATAGGTATAGCATGATTAATACTGAAATGCACATAGAGATACAAGTTTAGATGGACACAGAGACCAAAACTTTTACATTGAACATATGTATATGTTAGGATCCTAGGTAATTTTTAATTTTTTCTGTTTTCTTTAGATGTTGTTCATTTTCTTTCAGTAAAGCTCAACCCTCTACCCTGTCCCTCCCAGGACACACGTCATACGCCACCTACTTATATTTACATTTTTTACCTACACAACTTGCTCAGGATGGATGATACAATGGTGAGAAATGACACCTGAAGTACTAAGGGGTATGATAACCAGGTGAGTTTGGACTGTAGTCAGGGCTTAAAACTGACACCAAAATGCCTGAGCCCAAGATTCTGAATGACATTTCATTCATTCAATTTTTTTCATCCTGTTTTCACATTTTTCTTTGGTTATCTTCCCTTTGATGTCTCTTTTTATCTCTCTTTTTATTTTTTTCTTTACTGTATATTTTCTTTAATTCACACTTCATTCTCTCCACTTGTCTTTTTGTTTTTGTCTTCATTCCCTAACCTGCAACATTCTTTTCTCAATTCCCAAATGACTAAAGTCAAGATCTTTTTATATCATATTAATGTAAGAAGTATGTGAGGAATGATGACTTATCATATGCTTTTGTATAACTATTGTTTAGAAATAAAGAATCATACACATAATATGAAGTTCGGAGAGAACAAATGTCCAATTTTTCAGCAGATGTTTTAGGTTCTTATTGTGGGAAAACAACAGCTCTGAAACTTCTCCACTATTCTTGATTTCCACAGCAGAATCAGCTAAAATGGCTTGTGACAGAAAACCAGGTAGATGGGTAGGGGAAAAAGCTCTCTTACCTTGTAAAGGCAACAACCACTAATGTTATATACTGAAAAAGAAATATGATTTTTTAGGAGAAATATTAATTTCTAATTTTGTTCAAAAAGGGGGAGTTGTCCTAAGCTGGTCTTCAGAAAGGAAAAAAAAAAATCTACTTGATTTAAAAAATTCTAGGAAAGAACACACCGTAGCAGGAAGCCGAGCCCACTTGGTCTGGACCTTCCTTGGACAAACACAGAGATCAGCCAAGTCCAGGAGAGCAGAGAGGGAGCAAGAACTCATCTCCCTCCTGTGAAAGATAGCAGACATGGCTGTGCAGGAAAAACCACCCTTCCTTCTCACTCCCACCAGCATGGAGAACTTCTGTGGAACTAGTTTCAACACTTTGTTACTTTAAAGAAAAGTAAGACTTAGATAACAAAATTTGTTCCCCAGACTTCAAAGGTGTTTTAAACTACATCCGCTCTATAAGCCTTGTCCTCCAGTAAAACTAGTATATTACAGGTGTCAGCACCTCCTCACAATCATCAGAAAGATTGATGGAGATTTTATTTCAGTAGGGAGAGGCTACTGAGGAGGAGCATGAGTTGGTAAATCCAGAAAGCCAGAGCAATTTGAGTGGTGGCAGGAAATGAGAGATGAAAAAGAATGAAGATATAAGAAAAAGCAGGTAAGTTGTGAAATTATTTAAAAAGTCTGGGGAGTACTTGTGAATGGCCTCCAGAAATAGGAAGTCTAGGCATTGATGTCCCATCTCTTGTGTCATATGAGAGGAAACAAGATATCTAGATTACGGTCATCACTTCATTTGTGTTCACCCCAACCCCAAATACAATTTCCTGTATTGAAACTCTTCTTTGTTGATTTGTTTCTCCTACAAGTACAGGGCTTCTTTTGGAGACATATGTTAAACAGACATACAAAAATATTTTAAAAATCATACAGCTTTAAGATAAACAATTTTTTTAAAACTACATAAGTTTAAAACAAATGAATAGGTCTATTTCAGATTGTGAGTCTGTATGAAAAATTCTGGTGAAAAATCTCATTCAGCTACATGCTTGTCCTTACAACTTATTTATTTCATCCACTTCAATCCCCATGCTTCAGGCAACGGCTTCCAAATCTTTTCTTTACTTGTTCTGGCTTCTCCTTTGGGGTCTTAATTTTCTCTTCTTGACTACTTCCTGTGTATCTTCACTTGCTTTTATCTTGAATTCATTGTGTTCAAAAAAGTTATCACCGTCTCCTACAGATCTCTTGTTACTTCTTTCCCATATTTGTACAACATCAATCTCTGAGTTGTCACAGAGCTGAAATCTCTAGTTCATTTCTGTTAGACTAATTGGAATGAACACTGTTGCTGGACATCGCAATGAATCTCCTGGTTTCTAACTCTCACCAACTTGGTCCACCCTAAATACTCTGCCAAGTAAATCTTTCCACACAACTGTGGATCTTCAGAAGCTTTCTTCTATTGACTAAAGCGTTACAATCAAGGCCACTTATGAATTACTGGTAACTGTCTTTTAAAAAAATTAAATTCCATGACTCTTCTGTGATTTAACTGGATTGGTCTACTTCGAGTTTGTCATATGTCCTCTAAAGCTTTGTGTCTGCCTGAGGCTTCCTCAGTCTGTTCTCTCCAAAGACTATATCTAACTTTTAAAAATCTTTTCTGTCTTGTTGTTGTTCAGTCTCTTAAATCATGTCCAGCTCTTTGCCACCCCATGGACTGCAGCACACCAGGCTTCCTTGTCCTTCACTATCTCCCGGAGTTTGCTCAAACTCATGTCCATTCAATCAGTGATGCCATTCAAGCATCTCATTCTCTGTTACCCCTTCTTCTCCTGCCCTTAATCTTTCCCAGCATCAGGGTCTTTTCTAAGAGTCAGTTCTTCGTATCAGGTGGCTAAAGTAGGGGGGCTTCAGCATCGGTCCTTCCAATGAATATTCAGCATCGGTTTCCTTTAGGAGTGGCTGGTTTGATCAGTTGCAGTCCAAGGGATTCTCAAGAGTCTTAGTCTATTGTAAATCTTCTATTTTAAGCCAATCCATTTTCTATCGTTATCTTAGAATTTGTATCTTCCATAAAGGAATTCCTGGTGCCTCTTAAATGATGTAACTACTCTGTTAAAGTTTCACTGTGGTTTTTTTTCTTTCTACAGTTCACATGGCATTTTTACTATGTTGTTTGTGTGATTTTAACATCCTCTCATTCTTCCTGGATGTTTGGAAATTCCTACTCATCTGTGTATTCCTTAGTGTGTATAGTAGATGCTCAGCTCTGCATCAGAATCCCTCAAAGAAGCTGAAGAATACAGGCAGCATAATTACAAATCGTGGCATCCAGTAAGTATATTATTATTCAGTATATTATATTATACTCAGGATAATATATCATACTCATTAAGTATAATTATATATTTACCTGAAGTAAGTGTTATATTGAAGTATATCATATTCAGTAAGTATATCTTCTATATTACAATATAGAAGAGATATTTACCTTAAGAAAACAGTGGTCTGGTGGGGAAGATGTGAACTTCTTTTTCCACAGAGTAGGCTTAATGATTAAGGACTTTACACTTC
The DNA here is from genome assembly GCF_963930625.1 of Muntiacus reevesi. Lineage (NCBI taxonomy): Eukaryota > Metazoa > Chordata > Mammalia > Artiodactyla > Cervidae > Muntiacus > Muntiacus reevesi. The sequence goes on from NC_089251.1 coordinate 215,287,063, forward strand.
TGAACTGCACCAATGCACTTGCTGGAACTAAGCCAGGGAATCAGTTAAGCAGATCTTTAGCTTAACCCTGCTACACTCTGAGAGAGAGGCCATTTGACAAGCTGAAAACTTTCCCAGGTCAATCTGTTACAACTATGGTGATGGCTGTAGAAATCTAGTAAGCACAGAATAGAATCCACAGCAGAATTCTCTTCCCAGAAATCTTTTACTTTTTCTTTTTTTAACATTGGGTTCTTTTTGCACAATAAAATCCCATTTCATTTCTCAAGTGATACCTTAAAATTTTACAATAACACAGTTCAAACCTCTTTGCAAAGACTCAGATGCCTAAAAACAATTTTTTAAATCAATTTTCTTCTCTTCATGATAGATAAATAATAATCTGTAAGGACTATGAATGGTGGAAAAAAGATTGGAAAACTACTTGATGATGATGTTCATCTCTGATAGGTGGATTTACCAGAATTCTCTTATAAGTGTCAGAGCTTTAAATCAGGTTGAGTAAAGAATGTAAAAATTCAAGTTTCTCAATTCTTCTACCAGTGGGAAGTGGGAGGTGAGGGGAATTAATCATCTTGGTTCCTTATATCATTTGATTTCAACAGACTGACTTTCCTTTGATAAGGAAGGCAGCCTCCAACATGTAATAATCTTTAAACACCACCATAAATTGGCTTTAATATGATACTCTCTAATATAAAGCCTACATCTCAATCTAAAGTACCAACAGCAGCATATAAAAATTCTGTTGGCAAGAGCTACAAACAGAAGATATTATATATACTTTCACCAAAGGGCTTCAACTTGTTTCACTTTCTTATTGTTTCTTTTAGCTTGGCTTTTTAACAATTCTTAGAAGAAAAATGAATCAAAAAGAAAATAAACAATATTTCTATGTGACATTTACACAGAAATACATGTAGTTATTGGATTATGATCCTCTACGTTAACAGTATAAAAATAATTTTAAAATGAAACTGGATGGCAGGAAAAATTTCAAAATGAAACAAGATAGACACCTATCTCTCATCATTTAATTTAATTCATAATGATGCTATCTTTCTTAAATAAATATATTACATGGCAAGAATCTGTGAAACGTGGGTAGCATTATAATTCAAGCAGGTTTTCTATTAGCAAGGAGTAAATTTAATCACATGTTTTTAAAAAAGAAAAAGAATTTCTTGCCTTTCAAATGGGCTAGGCAACATTTCTAAAATGCAGTGTCTCAGATTCATATATAGACAAAACTACAGATGAAGACCTCAAAAGCAGAAAAGAAAAGAAAAGGGGACCTAATCCTGAATGAGTTTAGAAAGAACTTTATTTGGTCATAGTAGTATTTTTGATATCTTAGAGGAGAAATGGGGATTTATCCCTATCTTAAATATGCTCAGCCATGGATTAACATCTTTTCACAAAATTCAGCACACCATCTAGTCATTTATTTTACATTCTCATTCATTTATATTTTCAAATCTATATAAATTGGCATACCACCCAGAATACAAATTTACTAATAGCAAATACCATTTTATTATTTACATAAATAGGATACAGTATCGGACTTAAAAATAGTAGTGTCATCCATCCCATAGTTCTGCATTACAATAGACTTTTGTTGTTGTTGTTGTTGTTGTTGTTTTACAATATTGTAGTGGATTTTGCCATACATTGACATGAATCAGCCATGGATTTACATGTATTTCCCATCCCAATACCCCCTCCAACCTCTCTCCCCATCCCATCCCTCTGAGTCTTCCCAGTGCACCAGCCCCGAGCACTTGTCTCATGCATCCAACCTGGGCTGGTGATCTGTTTCACTATAGATAATATACATGCTGTTCTCTCGAAACATCCCACTCTCGCCTTCTCCCACAGGGTCCAAAAGTCTGTTCTGTACACCTGTGTCTCTTTTTCTGTTTTGCATATAGGGTTATCATTACCATCTTTCTAAATTCCATATATATGCATTAGTATACTGTATTGGTCTTTATCTTTCTGACTTCCTTCACTCTGTATAATGGGCTCCAGTTTCATCCATCTCATTAGAACTGATTCAAATGAATTCTTTTTAACGGTTGAGTAATATTCCATGGTGTATATGTACCACAGCTTCCTTATCCATTCATCTGCTGATGGGCATCTAGGCTGCTTCCATGTCCTGGCTATTATAAACAGTGCTGCGATGAACATTGGGGTGCACGTGTTTCTTTCAGATCTGGTTTCCTCAGTGTGTATGCCCAGGAGTGGGATTGCTGGGTCATATGGCAGTTCTATTTCCAGTTTTTTAAGGAATCTCCACACTGATCTCCACAGCGGCTCTACTAGTTTGCATTCCCACCAACAGTGTAAGAGACAAAACCACAGCAAGCATTACCCTCAATGGTGAACAATTGAAAAGCATTTCCTCTAAAATCAGGAACAAGACAAGGGTGCCCACTCTCACCACTACTATTCTACAATAGACTTTTTAAAACTACTTCCAATTATCATTTTAAAATTACCTTTGGCAGTTACTTGATTCCTGCCAGAAAGTTTGCTGATGTCTTTCATATGTCTGTCCTTACGGTAGCACATTTCACCTAGTTCTATATTCAGTGAAAAAGAAATTAATCAACCAAATTAGGTCAAATGCTGCTTTATTTCTCCAAAATGTATACTTCAAATACTAAAATAATGTTTGAGAATATAATTTTCCAGCTTTTACGGTGAAAATAAAGATTGTGTTGTAAATCTTATATGTCTAGCCAAAAAATACTTTGTAGATGAAGGCAGAAGAAATATAGTCCTAGACATTTAAACCAAATAAGTTTATCTTACAAGGATTTGCATTTTAAGATAGACATGTGAAGAAATGAGTATATTTAAGAATGTAATGAACTAAAAATAATATAAAATAAAAAAAATGCTTTTGTAAATACAATCAAGGTACAAATATACAGGCACAAAAAATTTGAGTAACTAAAATGAATTAAATACAGATAGAGAATATTTATACTTTAATACTATATAAATATTATTTAAACATTGAAAAAAAATTCAGTGGCAAATTTATTAGAAAGTGCTAACTACCAAATTGGAACAGGAAGAAACTGAGTTATGTAAAGACCCACCACATACACACATACACACACACACAAGCCATCGCCCACATAGTTTAATTGGTGACTCCTAGTTTTATCAGTGACATTTATTTTATTTTATATAAATTATTTCAGAATGTACTTAAAAAAACAACTTTTTTTCTGAGAGAATGACAATCTAGACATTGGGAATAAGTTGTTACTGAAAACTATTATAAGTACTGAAATTCAATACATACAGTATATGTGTGTACATATATATAGTAATATATATATATGTGTGTGTTCAGTTCAGTTCAGTCACTCAGTCATGTCTGACTCTTTCAATCCCATGGACTGCAGCATTCCAGAGCCTCCCTGTCCATCATTAATTCCCAGAGTTTACTCAAACTCAAGTCCATTGAGTTGGTGATGCCCTCCAACCATCTCATCCTCTGTCATCTCCTTCTCCTCCCTTCAATCTTTCCCAACATTAGGGTCTTTTCAAATGAGTCAGTTCTTCACATCAGGTGGCCAAAGTATTATAGTTTCAGCTTCAGCATCAGTTCTTCCAATGAATACTCAGGACTGGTTTCCCTTAGGATGGCCTGGTTGGATCTCCTTGCAGTCCAAGGGACTCTCAAGAATTTTCTCCAACACTACAATTCAAAAGCATCAACTCTTCAGTGCTCAGCTTTCTTTATAGTCCAACTCTCACATCCATACATGAGTGCTGGAAAAACCATAGCTTTGACTAGATGGACCTTTGTTGGCAAAATAATGTCTCTGCTTCTTAATATGCTGTCTAGGTTGGTCATAGTTTTTTTGTTTTTTTTGTTTTTGTTTTTTTTTTTGCAAGGAGCAAGCATCTTTTAATTTAATGGCTGCAATCACCATCTGCAGTGATTTTGGAGCCCAAAAATATAAAATTTGCCACTGTTTCCTTGTTTACCCATCTGTTTTCCAGGAAGTGATGGGACCAGATGTCATGATCTTACTTTTCTGAATGTTGAGTTTTAAACCAACTTTTTCACTCTCCTCTTTCGCTTTCATTAAGAGGCTCTTTAGTTCTTTTTCACTCTCTGCCATAAGGGTAGTGTCATCTGCATATCTGAGGTTATTGATATTTCTCCTGGCAATCTTGATTCCAGCCTGTGCTTCATCCAGCCCAGCATTTCTCATGATGCACTCTGCATATAAGTTAAATAAGCAGGGTAACAATATATAGCCTTTATGTACTCCTTTCCCGATTTGGAACCAGTCTGTTTTTTCATGACCAGTTCTAACTGTTGCTTCCTGACTTGCAAACATATTTCTCAGGAGGCAGGTCAGGTGGTCTTTACATTTGCCAAAGAAGCACTGGGTCTTTGGTAACTAATATAGGAGTTAGGATATAAGGATATCCTATTCCACTTTTAGGATATAAGTGGATGTATCTATAGACCCATGGTTTGTATTTTGTTGGCTTTCAAGAATACATATACGGCATAAGTGTGAAGTTTAGGAACTGTGTAAGGTAAACAATGGTTTAAGATATTTATATGTGAAACCAGAGTCCCAAAGAGTCACTGCATCTGTGTGAGGCAGATGGAGAAATAAATCATTACACAAAAGGGGACCACAAGGCAACTCATCTATTTCAACTCTGGTGCTGATCACACCACATCGTATCTTGCAGGGATTAGCACATCTGGTGTAAGCTCCTTTGACCAGAGTCTTTCACATATAGACTCTCTGTATGAATGTGCTCAGTCCTGTCCAGCTCTTTCATGACTCCGTGGACTGTAGCCCACCAGGCTCCTCAGTTCATGAGATTTGCCCAGGCAAGAATACTAGAGTGGGTCACCATTTCCTACTCCAGGACATCTTTCCAACCTAGGGATGGAACCCATGTCTCTGACATTGGCAGGCAGATTCTTTACCTGGGAGAATGCATAATAAAGATTTCTACCCTGAGAATTTGTTAGCATAAGCCAGACTTTAAGTTGATGTGCAAACTATATTTAAATCACCTAGGCTGACCAAAGAATCTTTGTAACCAAAAAGAAAATTTCAGTTTTGATGTTTGACAAATGACAAGTTTTTAAACCCCGCAGCCCTCTCACCACCTTTCTCCCCTATTTGGGGCAAATTTATTTAAATAAACAAGTAAACTTACATACTGCTTCCCTTGGTGCCAGGGGCCAGTTCAAGCCATGCAAACCCCAGCACTCAAGTGGGAACCCCTACCTCAAGTTCACCTCCTAACCACGTTCTTACATCTGACTTCATTTCAGTTTTGCCACTTGGATCATCCTGTTTCAGAAAGTCTCACAGTGTGATTAATAAAACTTTACATTTCCTTTTGGTGTGTGTAATCAGTCTTGACATCTGCACTGTTCCACTGGGAGAGGTCATTCCCATTCTCTATGGGAAGACTATACAACTACTTAAAACTGCAATGAAATTGTGTGTGTGTGTGTGTGCGTGTGTGTGTGTGTGTATGTGTGTATCTCACCGCAGTGGACATTAGTGATGCAATAGATCCCATTAATAGGACTGGTTAACACACATACTGTAACTTTGGCTGCTAATAGCTCATAGTTGTTCCTTTCTCCAAAGAATTGGCTTTCATCAAATCAGATTCCCTTTGCCTATGATGTTACGCCTCCTCAGAAAATAGCCTAGTGGCTGAATGATACTAGGGGTTCAGTTCAGTTCAGTTCAGTCTTTTGATCATGTCTGACTCTTTGCGATCCCATGAATCGCAGCACACCAGGCCTCCCTGTCCATCACCCACTCCCGGGGTGTAGTCAAACCCATGCCCATTGAGTCGGTGATGCTATCCAGCCATCTCATCCTCTGTCGTCCCCTTCTCCTCCTGCCCCCAATCCCTCCCAGCATCAGGGTCTTTTCCAATGAGTCAGCTCTTCACATGTGGCCAAAGCACTGGAGTTTCAGCTTCAGCATCAGTCCTTCCAATGAACACCCAGGACTGATCTCCTTTAGGATGGACTGGTTGGATCTCCTTGCAGTTCAAGGGACTCTCAGGGCATGACAAGAACTGTGAAGGGTCTGAGATTTTCCCTTACTTATGAGCTAATAAATTAACCTGGCCCAGTTTTATTAATGCTGGCAAAAGATACAAAACTTCGTGGTCAGAGACAAAGGACTTCCCCACTCTCACTATTAGTAATAGAGCATTGCAGTTGGTTCCCTAAGCTACTGGATAGTACAAAAAGGACAGAAAACACTTAAACATGAAATAAATTAGGTTTACGAGAAGAAACTTGAGTTTAGGGAACATGTGTTTAATAATTATAATGGGCTGTAAGCTTACCTAAACTTTGTCCTAGAGGGAGACATTGTCTTCACTATACAGGACAATAAATAAACCTGTCCTTCATTCCAAAGATAGACACTATCTAGCTTTTAAGGCTGTTCATTATAGAAAAGTCTTTAAAGGCTAGTCCAGAACAAAGGCAGTCAGTGCCTCTTCTCACAAGATGAATAGAAATGCAAGAGATTTGTGGGGAATTGACTCCCAACCGTTAAGTTTATTTAACTCATCCATTTGAATATTTTGAAGCTTTTTGTGTAATGAGGAAACAAAAATATATCAGTAATCACAATTAATGTAAATTGAGTAAGCTCTCCAATTCAAAAAGCACTGATTTTTAGAATCAACCTAAAAACAAAGAAATTCTAGCTATATATAATTTACAAGAGTCATATCCACACCCTAAATACACACTTTAAAAAGCCAGCAATCAAATTGCAGAAAAATAAATGCCAGGCAAATATTTATCAATTGAAAGCTGATATTACTATATCAGATATAATAGATTAAATGTAAACAGGCTTACTAGAAATAAGGAAAAGGTTTGATCCAGCATAAAATAATGTTTCTAAATGTGTATCCTCCCAGAAGCAGACTTAAAACACATAAAGCAAAGGTTGACAGAATTAAAGCAGAAATCAATAAATTCATTATCATGGTAGAATGCATCTATCTTGGCAATTGAGGGCTCTAATAGGCAAAAAGTAACCTTTAAGCATTCACAGGATTTTAATAAGACAATTGACAAGTTTAATTTATGAACATTTATATAACAGTGTATTCAATGAAAGAACAGTATGGAGCATTTACCCAACTGTCCAATACTAAACTGCAAAACCTATTCCAAAACTTCCAAAGGATTTCTGTCATGCAAATCACATTCTCTGACTACAATGTGGCTATTAGAACTCAAAAGCAGAAAGGTAACTAGAAAAATCAAAAAAGTGTATACATGCTGAACACACGTTTAATAATTTATGGAACAAAAAAGGAAAAATCATAATGGCTACTATTAACTTTACTTATCAGTGATAATTAAAATATTGCATATCAACTTTCAGGTTATATAACTAAACCAATTACTGAAGCAAAATTTATTAGCTTGAGTTGATAATTTTAGAAAAATAAAATCCTAAATATTAATAGTACTTGATGCTCAAGTCAAAAATGTGACTTTTTTCTTACATTTCAACAGTGAAACCCCTGTTCACTCAACCTCCCTCAGTTCATCTAGTCCATCAGAAACTTCTAAAACTCATCCCATATATATTTTCAATTTTCTTTTTCTTCTTTGAAATCCCTATGGTCAAAGTTACTTATTTCTCTTGCCAGGAGCATGTCAATAGAAATGGTTTTCTTTCTGCCTTCTTGCCTTCTTAAAATTGTTTCCCCTTGTAGCAGTTACTATGATCTTTAAAAGAACAGATAAAATTACATTGCTCCCATGTTAAAACTGCCAGGATTGCCCTGCTCTTTGGTCATTGAGGGATGAGTTCTTTTAAATTATTCTCCTCTGTATTAGATTTCTACACTCCAGGTTCTCTTCTCAGAATCTCACAATACTGTATCTGGGCTGTGTTCTCATCTGGAGCTCAGCATCCTCCTCCAACCAGATTATTCACATGATTGACAGAAGTCAGTTTCTTGCAGGAATAGGACTGAGGGTCACATGTTCTTACAGGTTGTTGGCTAAAGGTTCTCTGAGCAACAAAAGCTGGCCTCAGGTCCTAGCCATGTGGCTCTCTTACAATGTGAAGCTTATTTTCTCAAAGGCAGTAGAATATCCCCTCTCCAGCTGGTGAAGTCAGAGGCTTATTCAACATAATGTAATCAAGGGAGTGACTATGCCATCATCTTTCCCATGTAATGTATCCTGACTAAGGGAGCAAGTATACAATCATGGTTGCAGGACCTGCCCACACAAAAGCAAAGTGATTACACAGGGTGTAAGAAGGGGAGTTGGTGATGCGCAGGGAGGCCTGGCGTGCTGCAGTCCATGGGGTCGCAAAGAATCGGACACGACTGAGCGACTGAACTGAACTGGGCTGAACTGAACTAAAGAAGGCTTACACAGCGTGTGAGTACCCGACAGTGGGAGTCTTGGGTTCCACTTTAGGATTTTGCTCTCCACCTTACCCTTTAAAAAATCCCCACTAAATACTTAAAATAGCTACCTTTCCCTTACATTTTAAAATTTAGCTGTTTATTTTCTATTTTTACTCTGCAATCTAACCATCATTAGTGTGAGATACCCTGTCTTTTTCATTGCTGCGTTTCCATGCTTACGGCAGAGCATGAAACATGGAAGACAGTCAATAATGCTGCATGTGTGAATAGAAACCATGGTTTATAAAAATATGTGGCCATACATTTGGGGAAAAAACACTGTCTTTATTTCTACCTTAAACTTAACACCAGGATGAAATATAGATGAGATAAGAGGTGAAATGCACAGATATAAAGCACACACAATGTAACGTATATACATTTTTTTGTGAACTGAGGAGGCATATCTAAGAATGATATCAAATCCAGGAGCCATAAAACAATAGTAGAAGATTTGGCTACATAGTAAAATGTCTGTACACTGGAAAACACCATTAAAATTTTTCTAAAAGATAAAAAAGCTGCAAATGTATAAAATATTAAATATATACAAATTAATAACAATATATGGTGAGAATATAAAATTTTTAAGAAAGAGACAAGCACTCCAGTATTTAAAAATGGACTAAGGTAACTAACAGGAAAATCTCAGAGGAAGAAATATGACAAATGACAATAGTCAACATTTATTCTCAAATTCCTCCTACTTGTATACATCAAATAACAGCTATATAATTGAAACTACAGAATAGAAATAAAAAATTAACATGGTTTTGTTTTAGTACGATGAATGGAGTATGTGAACTACAAGAATATGGCAGAGATAAGGATATTTTTAAAATATTGATAGACATTCAATGCCTTTGAGTGCTTGAGATTGCAACAAAGTGGTAAGATCAAAATGATGTGATTTTTGAGCAATCTGGGAACCACAGAAAAGCAAGGCTCCTTATCAGCTAAGACTATTTTTGTTACATCTGTGAATGACAATGAACTTTGATGCATTTATTTCTCACATTTTTATTATTATTTAGTAACTTAAAAATACAGTGTTCAAAATGTTTTGTTTACTAAATTTTGAAAGCAAGACTTTTTAAATTAAAATTTAAAAAAAATTCTTCCTCACACAAGCATTATCTGGTTAGGTGAATAACTATTGTTTGTTTTATTGTTCCCCTTTTTTAAATTATAAAGATGTCACATGCTAGATTAAAAAAAGTCAAATAAAAATATGGATATAATGGAAGGTAAAAGAAAACAGTCTCAGCACTTTGTTCCCTCCTACCTCACTAGAACAATTTGGTAGATAATATTCTATTTTCTCTTATGATGCTTTAAATTAATTAAGTATATACAGTTCTCAGGATACATATAGGCTGAAAGCATATGAATGGAAAAATGCTCCACACAAAAGTAATCAAAAGAGAACAGGGGTGGTTAAAATTACATCCCCAAAAACCATAAGTTAAGTCAAAAACTGTCGAAAGGGACAAGTCAGTGAGAGAAAGTCGCTCGGTCACGTCCGACTCTTTGCAACCCCATGGACTATACAGACCATGGAATTCTCTAGGCCAGAATACTGGAGTGGGTAGCCATTCCTTTCTCCAGGGGATCTTCCCAGCCCAGGGATCAAATCCAGGTCTCTCACACTGCAGACGGATTTTTTACCAGCTGAGCCACAAGGGAGGCCCAAGAATACTGGAGTGGGTAGCCTATCCCTTCTCCAGCAGATCTTCCTGACCCAGGAACCAAACTGGGGTCTCCTGCATTGCAGGCAGATTCTTAACCAACTGAGCTATCAGGGAAGGGACAAAAAAGGCCATTATATAATAAGCAGTTAGTTCATCAAGAGAAAATAATAATCATGAATACATACTCCTCAAACTGGAACAGCTAAATACATTAAGCAAATATTAACAGAAACTGAAGAGAAAACAGACAACAGTACAGTAAATACAGGGAATTTCAATATCCCATTTTCAATACTGGATTGATCATTCAACAGAAAGCTAATAAGGAATAACAGCAGACTTGAATAACATTTCAGGATTGAATGGATACAACAGGCATTAACAGAATGAAGGAGAAAAATTATCTAGCTGATCATCACAATAGGAGCAGAAAAAGGAATTGGCAAAATTCAGCACTTTTTGATGATAAAAATAGTAAACAAACAAACAAACAAACAAAAGCTAGAAAAAGAAGGGAAGTATTGCAACACTATATGCCATAGATGACAAGCCCACAGATAACAACTCAACGGTGAAAAGCTGTAAGCTTTTCCTCTACGAGAACAAGAAGAGAATGCCTACATTTACCATTTCTATTCAATGCAATACAGAAAGTCCTAGTGAGCACAACTAGGCAAGAAAATGAAGTTGAAGGCATTTAAATGGGAAAGGAAGAAGTAAAATTGTATCTATTTGCAGAGATGATCTTATACTTAGAGAACTCTAAAGACTCCAACCAAAAATCTGCTCAAACTAATATACAAATTTAGTACAGTTGAAGGATACAAAATCAACATATAGAAATCAGTTGCATTTCTATGAACTAACAATGAATTAACTAGTAAAGGAATTAAGAAAATAATCCTATTTTCAATAGCATCAAAAAGAATAAAATATTTAGGAATAAATTTAGCCAGTGAGGTGAAATATCTGTACACTGAAAACTATAAGACACTGAAGAAAGACTGAAGACACAAATTTTTATAGATTGAAAGAACTGATATTATTATACTAAAAATAACCAACAACCATCTATAGATTCAGTGTGACCCTCATCAAACACTGTATTTTTAAGATACTAAATAATAAAAATGTGAGAAAGAAATGCGTCAAAGTTCATTGTCATTCACAGATTTAACAAAAACAGACTCAGCTGATAAGGAACCTTGCTTTTCTGTGGTTCCCACATTGCTAAAAATCACTGTTTTGATCTTACCACTATGTGCAATCTCAAGCACTTAAAGGCTTTAAATGCCTATTAATGTTTTTAAAATATCCCTATCTCTGCCATCTTCTTGTAGTTCAGACTCCCTTCATCGTTCTAAGACAAAGTCATGTTAATTTTATATAACCAAAGTCATCTATAGATTCAATGCAATCCCCATCAAAATTTCAATGACATTTTTTCACAGAAATAGAAAAAAATAGGACAAAAAACACAATTTGTATGAAATGACAAAAGCCTCAAACAGCCAAAAAATTTTGAGCCAGAATAAGATGGTGACATCACACATTCTGACTTTAAATTTTATTACAAAGCTATAGTAATCAGAACAATATGGAACTGGCATAAAAGCAGATGTATGAACCAATGGGACAAAGCAAAGAGCCCAGAAATAAATCTACACATTAACAGTCTGCAGATCATCCACAAAAGTCCCAAGAGCACACAATGAAGGAAGGATTATCTCTTCAACAAATGATGTTGGATAAACTGGATATTTATGCAGAAGAATGAATATCTTAGACTAGAGAGAAAATATAACACCATTTACAAAGTGAACTCAAAATGAATTAAAGGTTTAACTATTCGGCCTAAAACTGTAGAACTACTAGAAGAAAACATAGCTAAGGAAAAAGCTTGACATCAGTCTGGACAATCATTTTTTAGATATGACACTAGAAGCACAGGTGATAAAAACAAAAATAGAGGAATGAGATTCTATTATACTAAGAGGCTGCTGCATAGCAAAGGAAACAACAGAATGAAGAGACAACCTATGAAATGGGAGAATATATTTGCAAGTTACATATAAAGGATTAATATACATAAGGAACTCATGGAACTCAATAGCAAAAAACCCAAATTACCCAATCAAAAAAAAAGGAACTGAATAGACATTTATCCACAGAAGACATACAAATGGCCAACAATGACAAGAAAAGTTGCTCAACAAAATTAATCACAGAAATGCAAATCAAACCCACAATGAAATATAATCTCACACCTATTAAAATGGCTATTGTTAAATGGAGAAAAGAAGCATTGGTAAGGATGTGGGGAAAAGAGAACCCTGTATACTATATAGTGTACAATATACAGCCATTACAGAAAATAGCATGAATATTTCTCAAAAAATTAAAAATAGAATTGCTATATGATCCTGCCATCCTTTTGGGTTCAGTTCAGTTCAGTCACTCAGTTGTGTCTGACTCTTTGCAACCCCATGAATCGCAGCGTGCCAGGCCTCCCTGTCCATCACCTATTCCCACAGTTAACTCAAACTCATGTCCATCGAGTCGGTGACGCCATCCAGCCATCTCATCCTCTGTCGTCACCTTCTTCTCCTGCCCCCAATCCCTCCCAGCATCAGGGCCTTTTCCAATGAGTCAAATCTTCGCATGAGGAGGCCAAAGTACTGGAGTTTCAGCTTCAACATCAGTCGTTCCAATGAACACCCAGGACTGATCTCCTTCAGGATGGACTGGTTGGATCTCCTTGCAGCCCAAGGGACTCTCAAGAGTCTTCTCCAAAACCACAGTTCAAAAGCAATTGTTCTGCACTCAGCTTTCTTTATAGTCCAACTCTCACATCCATACATGACCACTGGAAAAACCATAGCCTTGACTAGATGGACCTTTGTTGGCAAAGTAGTCTCTGCTTTTTTTTTTTTCATTTATTTTTATTAGTTGGAGGCTAATTATTTCACAATATTGTAGTGGTTTTTGTCATACATTGACATGAATCAGCCATGGATTTACATGTATTCCCCATCCCGATACCCCGTCCCCCCTCCCTCTCTACCCGATCCCTCTGGGTCCTCCCAGTGCACCAGGCCTGAGCACTTGTCTCATGCATCCAACCTGGGCTGGTGATCTGTTTCACCCGAGATAATATACATGTTTCTATGCTGCTCTCTTGAAACATCCCACCCTTGCCTTCTCCCACAGAGTCCAAAAGTCTGTCTCTGCTTTTTAATATGCTATTTAGGTTGATCATAACTTTCCTTCCAAGGAGTAAGCGTATGAGGTATATATGTATCTGCAATCCCATGTTCATTGCAATATTATTCATAATAGCCAAAATACGGAAACAACTTAAGTATCTGCTGATGGATGAATAAATGAAGAAAATGTGACAAATATGTACACTATAACATTATTCAACTTTTAACAAAAGGAAATTCTATCATTTGTGGCAACGTGGATGAAACAAGGACATTATGCCTAGGAAAAAAACCAAACCTGGAAAAACACATACTGTATGATGTCACCTATATATGGAATCTACAAAGCTGAGCTCATAAAAGCAAGAGTAGATGATGTTTACCATGGCCTGGGAGGTGGGGAAAATGGGAAGATGTTGGTACATGAAAAAAAAATTTGTTATGCCGAATGGATAAATTCTGGAGACCTATTGCACAGCACAATGACAACAGTTTATAATGTTGCATAGTACACTTGATATTTGCTAAGAGAATAGATCTTAAGTGTTCCCACCACAAGCAAAAGAATACAGTGTATATGTGAGGTCATGGATATGCAAATTAGCTTGATTGTGGGATTTTTCACAGAAATAGAAAAACAATGCACAGGTATATCAAAATGTCACATTATATGTCTTAACAATATGTGTTTTATTTGCCAATTATGTCTCAAAACTGGAAAAAATAGAATACAAAAAATAAATTCTATATTAAATATATGCACATTTTAAACTATTTGTGATTTTTATGTTCTATAATTCATGTTTCTTAAATCTGGGAGAAAGTTCATTGAATAATAATTTTTAAAAAGGATAACTCTCACACAGATATAATATTAACAGATATTATGGAGTTTATTTAACTCATACTAATGAGGAAACTGCTAAGATGTTCACAATTCATTCAAACAAGAATCCAAAGAACATAAAACGTTTATAGATCAGCAATATTGAGGTGAATATGCAAATAGAGGCAACACTGGCTTCTTCCAATTTGGGAGAAGGAACTAAACTGAACCTCTGCAGAACAGAATTAGCATACCTCTAAACATGATTTTGTATTGTTATCAATTATCTATAATTTGGAGTTCTAAAATAGCTCAAAGCAACATAATGCTAGAATTGAATAACCAAGATGCATGTGCTCCAACAATACACAGTTTTCCATTGAAGGACAAATTTCCCCATACAAAATAAGTGAAATAAAATATTTCATTACACATATCAATTAAATCTTTTTAGTCAACTCCTAATAAATTATCCATGGTAGCAATTAGAAATGTCTTTTATGTTTCATAACTGTTTATTAAAATTTTTTCAAATACACATGCACACATGTCCACATATACATTCTTTCTACAGTGTAACACATGGAACATGAAACAGGGAGAATATCATTATTATTTCTATGTGCTCCTAGAACATAGTAGGCTGATGCCCAGAGATTTGCAATACAGAAGTTATGATTCTAAGGTCCTGACCTAGAATTTACCTTACTCCCAAAATGACATTACTTCTTTTACTCCTGAATATTCTAAGCTTAGGACTAGTTTAGAACTATGTGTGGAACCAGATGCAGTCCTGTGGGAACAGAGGCGTCCAAAATTCCTCATCACTCAGACTCAATCTGAAAGTTAATCCTCTTTACCATCCTTATAGATTTTCCTATAAAGAAAAGCAAAATGAATTTTTTTAAAGTAAGAAATGAAATGAGTATGATCATGTCAAAAACAACACACCTGTCTCAAATTATCTCTCCTTAAGGAACACTGACATTCATCCAAAGATTCTTTTTGCTTACTTACTAGTTCTACTGTCTAAATATAGTCCAAACCTAGCCATTCTTCCAGAAGCTGCAGGAGTTGCCTTCTGCCATGTCTAACTTTGAAATGATAATCCTCTGACAGCCCTTCTGTTACTTGTTTAGTCTTCACATTCTGATGCACCCAAATTTGCTGCCATCCAGGTGGAATCAAAACCTGGAAGTCATTTATCACTTTGAAGAAACCAGACACATTCTTTCACAGTCCTTTCTTCCTTTTTTTTCTCCCCCATCCCTAATTTCTACCCTTACAGACAAAGGAATGTGTAAACCTGACAAACAACAGACAAGTAAATGAAATCAGCATCTCAGATAGGAAGAGTTTAGATTCAAAGACAAAAAGATGTTCAAAACAGAAACAAGCTGATTAGTTTCATTAGCATTTCAATAGAATCTGGGTGCTCTGAAGAGGGTGGAGTAAGATTTTACCAAGTGTCATGGAAAATGACATTTACCAAATGACTCTGGAACTCTTGACAACTAGGGAAGAAGATAATCATTTTACTTAATTTGTTTTTAGGTTCACTCATTTAAAAGAACTAACAGTTCCATTGCTCCTGGCAGAATACAACTGTGATTGCAGCTTTTCTATTCAGTGCACTGGAAATACCAGTGAATGTCTCCAACTGAGAGTGAGATATTGGCAGTGTTTTCACATGTTAAGGGCTTACACATATTCCTCCCCCCCTGCCCATTGATAGTCCAATTTTGATAAACTTTTAAAACAAATTCTTAAATAATGCAATCATCCAAATCATCATTTCATAAGAGAATAGATACAAATGAACACATTAATTCAACATCCCTCTGATGAGTTACACTAATCACACCAGTAAGAGCTTAATGTGGTTGATTTTAAACACAGCAGGATTTAACCATATATATACTGTAAGGCTACACAATTTTGAGTAAGGAGGTGTTGGAGCATGAAAATAACAAATTATATACTCGTTGTATCATATAAAGCTTATTTTCCCCAAATATCTTCCCTATTCATCAATGATAGTTAATTAAAGTCTCAATTGATTAAGTCTTAATAAATAGGAGTTTGAGATTAAATTCCATTCAAACTATGACATCAACCCATGAATACTGTAAATTGCATCTATGGAAGAATTTATTTTTAATAGGTTCAGAGTTGATAGTGTTTTTTTAGAAATGCCTAATATTTTAGTTTTTTTTTTTCTTTTTCTGAAAAGCAAAGTAAGTGCATTCAGCTTCTCAGAACTACTTGACAATTTCTCTCTCAAGAGAAAATAGTTTAAAAGGACTCAAATGGAGTCATGGAAATACTACATTGCTGTATTATTGCTAATTTTTCTTTTGTCTTCCATTACTCTTGTTCCTCACTCAAATGAATTTGGAAACAAGAATGAGAGTATATCATGTTGCCTATGCATATTTCCATGACTCCATTTGAGTCTTTTTAAATTATTAAATTTTCTGTTTTCTAATGAAAGTAGGAATATTATTTTAGATATGGCAAAGTTCATCCCATCCTCCTTAGAACATGGATACCAGGTATGATAATATATAAATCCAGCAATACATTATATATCTAGCACTGCATTTGATCTTGTAGAAATATAAAATAGAGTATATAATACCTGCTATAAAAGTTATTGCAGCTTAGTTTAGAGAATAAAAACTTCTCCTTGGGCTTTGGGCTTCACTGGTAGCTCAGTTGGTAAAGCATCCGCCTGTAATACAGGAGACCCTGGTTCGATTCCTGGGTCGGGAAGATCCCCTGGAGAAGGGATAGGCTATCCAATCCTGTATTCTTGGGCTTCCCTGGCAGCTCAGTCGGTAAATAACCCACCTGCAATGCAGGAGACCTGGGTTTGATCCCTGGGTTGAAAGATTCCCTGGAGAAGGGAACAGCTACTCACTCCAGTCTTCTGACCTAGAGAATTCCACTACCCATTCCAGTATTCTGGCCTGGAGAATTCCATGGACTGTGTTGTCCATGGGGTCACAAAGAGTCAGACATGACAGCAACTTTCACTTTGGGCTGTAACTAGGAATGTTACAAAAACAGTGATTTGTTTTCCTTTCTTTCCAGTCAATTCTCAGTGTTTGTATGTGGCTTCTTGTACACATAACCCTGTGCCCTATACTACCAAAATAGATTGCTACATAGGGAGAACTTGCTATGCGCTGGGCACCGAATTAAGCATTTCATTTGTTATTTAATTTAAAACACACAATAAACTTATGAGTTATTCTTATCACTTTTAGTAAATGATGAAAATGAATCTTGGTCAGATTAAGCACATTTCCTAAAACCTCATAGGTCTTAAATATCACCAGTGACTTGTGAACCCCTTAGAGCCATTAGAAGCATTAGTTCCATTAGAGCCATTCCCTGCATCCTTTCCCACACCACAATAGCCCTCCTATAGAGCAACATGTGTGATATTGGGATATAGTGTGACTCTAGGGTGTGCAGAAGGGAAGAAATAACTGAAGGGAATTGGTGTCAACTCAGCAAGAAGAAGAAAATGAAGAAGGTACACGAAGGAACCATGAAAGTCCTTTTGCTCATCTGCAGTAAACTGTTTGGACAGAAGATGATTGGGGAAAATAAATAAATATTTTATATCTGTCAACTACAAATTGGCACTTGCCATGGGCACTTGCCAGCTACCTCTACAAGGATGAAATCACGTGCTTTAATTAAATTAAAGGAGTTCAGGGTGGAAAGTAGGAGCGAGGCTCTCTGTGCTCAGGGTAAAAACTGGCAGAATGAGTTGACAGATAGTTAGATATTGTTAAGGGCTGATTTGATAAGCCCAATTATAATATCCTATCATATCTAGAAAAGCACTAAATCCCTTCATGGTGATATCTACTCTTTGTGACTAGAAGAAATCTGCAAAAATATGTGTTGATTATATGTATTCTCCCTTCACCAAAATCCCATATATACTGACCTTCTCCCTTACCTCTTGGGAGTGGTTTACCAGAGATATCTGAAATGCTGTCTCCCAGGCTACAGTCCTCATTTTGCCCCAAATAAAACTTGCAACTCTTCCATTATGCATTTTTCTTAAGCCAGCACATCATCTTCAAAGTGCTGGTAGGCTCAAAGTTGACTAATATTAATAAATCTATTCTTGCTGGAAATATAGTCTAAGTTAGATGTCATCAGATGGGGAAGGATGTGACTAAAGATCTGGGAGAATGGTGGAAACTTCAGAGGATCAGCTGAGATCAGTTTGAGTCTACAGGCTTCAGCTTGACATTTGAGTTCTGATTTCAGGAAAATTAGAGTCATTTTATAGTTTTACTATTTCTTTACTTCCTAGGCCTTTCGTATCTCAATAAACCTAATAAAAAACAAGTTATTATTAATGATAAATTGCATTATTCTTACATCAAGCAGACATATCTAGGTTTGCTCGTTTTCAACTTGACCAGAGATACAGTCATTGGTAACATACAGAGATGAAATTATTTATAAGCAAATCCTAATGAAATCTGAAATTTGCTTTAAAATACTCTAGGGGAAGATAAAAGTAGTGGACTACATGAAACAAGAATGGCTAATTATTGATAATTATTGAAGTTGTATAATAGAAAGGCTCTTCATGATATTTCTCTTCTTTCCACAATAAATATAAATAACAGATAGAAAAATGTATAGGGCAGATAGAGAATTTTGATCAAGATATATATATCCATATACATATGTATATGTGTGTGTGTGTGTGTGTGTGTGTGTGTGTGTGTGTGTGTGTGTGTTTATCCATACACCTGTCCACCCACATGTCTCCATCCATTCTAAACAGACCACCACTATTTTGAACTTTTGTGTGTGTGTGTGTGTGTGTATACATATATTTGTAGTACTGAATTCATCTAATGTTTAATCAATCTGTTAGAAAAGAGAATTCTGCCCCGATACTTTAACTTAGTTTCCCCTTTAGTGCACTCACTTTTGTAGAAATAATATTCTTCCCCTTATTTGACATTTGATATCAAAATTTCACATTATGAATAAAGTAATACATTGGGGAGAGCTGAGCTGTGCTTCAGAAACAAGACTATAAGACCTCTGTAAGCTATTTTCTCAACAGTCTTAAGTTGAGGAAGATTTAGGATTTATTTTGCCTTTCAGCATTAGCTTCGTAAATACTTGCCCATTCCCTTTATGAGTAAAGAAAGGATTTCTTTTTTTTAACATGGAAACACAGCACCTGGAGTGCCCTAGATGCTGCAAAACAACATTTTGGAGAAAAGTAGTAATTCTATTTCTGAAGCTTGTCATTTTAACTTTAGACAGTTCAAACAATTCAGACACAGTTTTCTTCAACAATTAATAATAAAAAGGGGAACTTTCTGAAAATATTGTGACAATGAACTAGTTACTTTGAAGTAAAAACAATCTTTGAAAACTTTAGGAGGAGGAAGAGGAACAGGGAATATATACTTAAAAGTGAGAGCTATAGATGATAAGCAAATGGCAACGAGGGCAGAATAAAATAAGCTAAAGAAAACTGTCTGAAACCAGGCAGCTCTACACTGGGTCAGGCTTACTCAAGTTTGTAGCTCCAACTGCACGAAGGAGAAAAGCAGGGAGCTTGGATGACGAGGCACTGGGCTGACCCCTTCTCTGTCTCATCAGAGTATTGCACATTAAGACCACTCAATGCTGGTAGAAGCATACTTGGTTATTTTTAAGGTGCATTAAAAAAAATTTTTTTAATGAAGTTTGGTAACTTGTGTATATGTAACTTTCCCAATTAGCACAAATGAGTCATGCTTTATAAATATCTCAAAAAAACTGAGACTTTAAGTATAATTGCTGATTTTTTTTTATAACAACTTCTTTGTGTCAGCAAGTAATATAAATTCGAGTTGCCAGGCATATATGCAAACACTGAGGCTCCAACCCTGCCTCAGAGGCATAAATTGCGCTGTGAACCTATTTTCAGTGGACAGGAGACTAAATAATCAGATGATATTTAAAAGTGAATACGTATCTGCTATTGTCCTAAGAAAGCACCAAGGTGAATAAAAAAATTCAGTATTTTATTTCTTATGCTAATATTCTGTTTTATCTATACAGATTCCTACATTCTTCTAAAATGGTATAGATTAGTCATAAAACAATAATGAGAAATGAAAATATATGTAAAGACATTTATGTTATAGAAAAAATAGATAACTTTTAGGTATGCTGCAAAGTTATATGCTAACTGCATATGTTATATGTTCTGAATTTATCTCTTTAACCAAATTATTAAAATTATTAAAATATGTGGGCCTTGAAATAAAGGTGAACAACAGGCAAGTCACTGAAAATAATTCGGTGGTAATAATTATGGACCAAAAAAGAAAAATCCTAGGCAGACCTTTGGTTTCATATGTTTAATGAGGGGCTGGAATTTTTTTTTTTTAATGCACTCCAGTGATTGCTTGGCAAGATATAACAAAAGAATAGAACGGGTTCCAATTATCAGTGTAGAATGCCAGTCACACTTCATTTTTAATCCACCACACCAAGAAATATAACACACTAGGACAGTAACTGAAGATAAATTGCTATTTCTATTTTTTGAATTAAATCTCTCTGTCTCTGAGTAACTAAAAGTTCTGAACTTTGGAGGGTTTTATTTGAAAACTAAGCTATAGCCTTTTCCTTTTTTAAACTTTTAATTTAGGTCCCTAATTCTTTATCAAGCACCATCAGGGTTACTGCTCAGTATTTCCTGGTCTAACCTTTCTGGAAGAGGATTAGTGTGAGGTTCATAATATAATCATGTAACTCTAATTGGTATGAATAAATTATACATCACTTGGCCAATTTTTTAGCATCAAGAACTCATATGACATAATTAGAATTCAATTATTTAACTGCTAATTGGAATTAATCAGGTTATTCTGGTCTCAAGATAATATACAGTAAAAACTTCACAGAATATAAAGTCAGTATTATTTTCATAGTTTTGATGTTTATAATATAAAAAGCATGATACATAATAATTAAATGAATTAGAATTATGAAGTAAAAGGACAGATTGTAACAGACTAAATGATTAGCTTACACATGCAAAAGTCTGAAGTCCCTTTTCTAGTCATTTGCTTGGAAGGGAACACACATTTCTCATGAGCTTATCATAATTCAAAATTACTTTAGAATTGCTTCACCTACATTTCCAGCCACAAAAGTAAAATCAGATTCATTTCCTTAAAATGGCATCTTGTTTCTAACCAAAAATAGTATCAGCTAGTTTGATCAGGTACATTATTGACTAGAAGGACATCTGGAACTTCGTTTCACTATTTCAAAAGGAAACCTATTCTCAAAGAGTGGAGATTTATCAACCTTAAAATATACTGATTGTGTCTCATGTTTTAAAGGAAATTCATGGAAAAAGAAGAATTATGACATCCTTTAAATTATACATTTCTCAGGTATTTAATTTGATTCACAGTATTGAAAATCAAATCTACATACTAGAGATGCTGTTGACATTTTAGACATTATTTTATTCCTCTTCAACATCAATGAAATAGCATCCTACAAATAGTAGATGCTTTAAAATAGAAAGCTTCTTTTTTAAGCACTTGTCAAAGCCAAGCTGGAATTTGGTGTGCCATTTGATTTTTGAAGCTTTAAAGTAGTGAACATGGAACTGGCTCACAATCACCTAACTTGTGACTATCTTGCTCTCTCTCCTACATATATATACACCTGGACACACCTACACATATACAAGTAAAATTATTTTAAGAATCATTGTTACATTTGATTAAGTCATCAGTATAATACCAAATATACGTAAGGTGACATTAATGACTTTGATTAAAATATGTGAGCAGAATTTTTATCTAGTTGCCTGAATTTGTCTTAGAAAGATGTTGGTTAAAATACCAATATTCTCAATCTATATTCCTTACTTTATAAGGCTCATTAGAACTTTCTCAGCTATATGCTATAATTAGTATTGTGAATAAACTTATTTTTGGTATAGTGCTAAAATCAGCACAACCCCATGGAGCCTTCCTGAGTACAAAAGCTTTTCCATGCCCCCCTTTCTGGGTTTGTAAGAAAAAGTCTTCAGCCTCTCAGAACTTGTCTGAGTTCCAAAAGGCAGATTCAAACAGTTCAGACAGCTACTAATCTGGGCCTGGAGGGAATGTGGAAACAAAGGAAAGGCAGTCAAGAAATAATGAGTTCAGTTCAGTTCAGTCACTCAGTCGTGTCCGACTCTTTGTGACCCCATGAATCGCAGCAGGCCAGGCCTCCCTGTCCATCACCAACTCCCAGAGTTTACTCAAACTCATGCCCATTGAGTCGGTGATGCCATCCAGCCATCTCATCCTCTGTCGTCCCCTTCTCCTCCTGCCCCCAACCCCCCCCCCCCCCCCCCCCGCCAGCATCAGGGTCTTTTCCAACGAGTCAACTCTTCGCATGAGGTGGCCAAAGTACTGGAGTTTCAACTTCAGCATCAGTCCTTCCAATGAACACCCAGGACTGATCTCCTTTAGGATGGACTGGTTGGATCTCCTTGCAGTCCAAGGGATTCTCAAGAGTCTTCTCCAACACCACAGTTCAAAAGCATCAATTCTTCGGCACTCAGCTTTCTTCACAGTCCAACTCTCACGTCCACACATGACTACTGGAAAAACCACAGCCTTGACCAGACGGACTTTTGTTGGCAAAGTAATGTCTCTGCTTTATAATATGCTGTCTAGGTTGGTCATAACTTTCCTTCCAAGGAGTAAGCGTCTTTTAATTTCATGGCTGCATTCACCATCTGCAGTGATTTTGGAGCCCTAAAAAATAAAGTCTGACACTGTTTCCACTGTCTCCTCATCTATTTCCCATGAGGTGATGGGACCAGATGCCATGATCTTAGTTTTCTGAATGTTGGACTTTAAGCCAACGTTTTCACTCTCCTCTGTCCCTTTCATCAAAAGGCTTTTTAGTTCCTCTTCACTTTCTGCCATAAGGGTGGTGTCATCTGCATATCCGAGATTATTGATATTTCTCCAGACTATCTTGATTCCAGCTTGTGCTTCTTCCAACCCAGCGTTTCTCATGATGTACTCTGCATATAAGTTAAATAAGCAGGGTGACAATATACAGCCTTGGTGTACTCCTTTTCCTATTTGGAACCAGTCTGTTGTTCCATGTCCAGTTCTAACTATTACTTCCTGACCTGCATACAGGTTTCTCAAGAGGCAGGTCAGGTGGTCTGGTATTCCCATCTCCTTCAGAATTTTCCACAGTTTATTGTGATCCACACAGTCACAGGCTTTGGCATAGTCAATAAAGCAGAAATAGATGTTTTTCTGGAACTCTCTTGCTTTTTTGATGGTCCAGCAGATATTGGCAATCTGACCTCTGGTTCCTCTGCTTTTTCTAAAACCAACTTGAACATCTGGAAGTTCTTGGTTCACGTACTGCTGAAGCCTGGCTTGGAGAATTTTGAGCATTACTTTACTAGTGTGTGAGATGAGTGCAACTGTGCAGTATTTTGACCATTCTTTGGGATTGCCTTTCTTAGGGATTGGAATGAAAACAGACTGTTTCCAGTCCTGTGGCCATTGCTGAGTTTTCCAAATTTGTTGGCATATTGACTGTAGCATTTTCACAGCATCATCTTTCAGGATTTGAAATAGCTCAACTGGAATTCCATCACATCCACTAGCTTTGTTAGTAGTGATGCTTTCTAAGGCCCACTTGACTTCACATTCCAGAATGTCTGGCTCTAGGTGAGTGATCACACCATTGCAATTATCTGGATCATGATGATCTTTTTTGTACAGTTCTTCTGTGTATCCTTGCCACCTCTTCTTAATATCTTCTGCTTCTGTTAAGTCCATACCATTTCTGTCCTTTATTGAGCCCATTTTTGCATGAAATATTCCCTTGGTATCTCTAGTTTTCTTGAAGACATCTCTAGTCTTTCCCATTCTGTTGTTTTCCTCTATTTCTTTGCATTGATCACTGAGGAAGTCTTTCTTATCTCTCCTGGCTATTCTTTGGAACTCCGCATTCAAATGGGAATAACTTTCCTTTTCTCCTTTGCTTTTTGCTTCTCTTCTTTTCACAGCTATTTGTAAGGCCTCCTCAGACAACCAAGAAACAATAGTGGAGCAATAAAGCAAGGTCCTAGTTCCTCCTGAAGGGAAATATATAACAATATGTCTTTGAGTTCCTCAGTAGGAATGAAGTCTCCAAGTGGGAGATACTAACTTCAGGCTGAGCACAAGATTCCTGGAAAACCACCTGTTATCTCACCACCAACTATCAGAAGAAAGTCATGTGCCCTGAAGCCTTCATCCTAAATTTTGCCTATAAAAACTCTTCTGGAATTCCCTCATGGTCCACTGATGGGGAGTCCGCTTGCCAATACAGAAGACGAGGTTCTATCCCAGGTCGTGGAAGATTTCACATGCTGTGGAGCAGCAAAGTGCATTGCCACAGCTTCTGAGCCCATCTCTAGAGCCAGCAAACCACAGCTACTAAACCCACACACTAAAATCACTGAATCCTGAGCACTACTAGAGCCCATCCTCTGCAACAAGAAGTTACTGTGATAAGAAGCCTGCACACCACAATGAAGAGCAGCTCCCGCTTGCTGCAACTAGAGAAAGTCCTTTTGCAGCAGCAAAGACCCAGCACAGCCTAAAATAAGTAAAAATGTAGATATATAAATAAATAAAACTTAAAAAGCAAAACCTCTTCCCCAAAACCATCAGGGGTTTGTGGCCTTTGAGCACAAGTCACCTGTTCTCCTTGTTTGACCCTGCAATAAATCCATATGTTCTCTAAAACTCCAATGCTTTGGCAGGTTTAGCCTCATCATGCTTTGAGCACACAGACTTGGATTCGACAACAGTGATCATGAGTCATTAACTCAAGCAAAATTTTCCTGGTAAAATATTTTGTGGGGGAATATTGTCAACTTTGATGGGTTAAATGAAGTTTGATTGGATGTAATAAATAATGGAACAGCCAAAATAGTCAACAAAAGGGTCCACAATACAGTACTTGGATGCAATCTCAAAAACGACTGAAAGGTCTCCGTTCATTTCCAAGGAAAACCATTCAGTATCAGAGTAATCCAAGTCTATGCCACAATCATTAATGCTGAAGAAGCTGCAGTTGAACGGTTCCATGAAGACCTACAAGACCTTCTAGAACTAACACACAAAAAGAGATATCCTTTTCATTACAGGGGACTGGAATGCAAAAGTAGGAAATCAAGAGATACCTGGAGAAACAGGCAAATTTGGCCTTGGAGTACAGCATGAAGCAGGGCAAAGGCTAACAGAATGCTGCCAAGAGAACATACCGGTCATAGCAAGAACCATCTTCCAACAACACAAGAGAAGACTCTACACATGGGCATCACCAGATGGTCAGTATCTAAATAAGACTGATCATATTCTTTGCAACCAAAGATGGAGAAGCTATACTCCATACAGTCAGCAAAAAGAAGACCGGGACCTTACTGTGGCTCAGATCATGAACTCCTTATGGTCAAATTCAGACTGAAATTGAAGAAAGTAGGGAAAGTCATCAGACCATTCAGGTATGAGCTAAATCAAATCCCTAATGATTATACAGTGGAAGTATAAGGGACTAGATCTGATAGAGTGCCTGATGAACTACGAATGATGTTTCAGGACATTTTACAGGAGGCAATGATCAAGATCATCCCCAAGAAAAAGAAATGCAAAAAGGCAAAATCGTTGTCTGAGAAGGCCTTACAAATAGCTGAGAAAAGAAGAGAAGCTAAAGGCAAAGGAAAAAAGGAAAGATATACTCATTTGAATGCAGAATTCCAAAGAATATCAAGGAGAGATAGGAAACCCTTCCTCAGGATCAATGCAAAGAAACTTAGGAAAACAACAGAATAGGAAAGACCAAAGATCTCTTTAAGGAAATCAGAGATATCAAGGGAACATTTCACACAAAGATGGGCACAATAAAGGACAGAAATGGTATGGGCCTAACAGAAGCAGAATGTATTAAGAAGAGGTGGCAAGAATACATAGAAGAACTATACAAAAAAGATCTTCATGACCCAGATAACCACAATGGTGTGACCACTCACCTAGAGCCAGACATCCTGGAATGTGAAGACAAGTGGGCCTTAAGAAGTATTACTACAAACAAAGCTAGTGGAGGTGGTGGAATTCCAGTTGAGCTATTTCAAATCCTAAAAGATGATGCTATGAAAGTGCTGTACTCAATATGCCAGCAAATTTGGAAAACTCAGCAGCGGCCATAGGACTGGAAAAGGTCAGTTTTCATTCCAATCCCTAAGAAAGGTAATGCCAAAGAATAGTCAAAATACTGTGCAATTGCACTCATCTCACATGCTAGCAAAGTAATGCTCAAAATTCTCTCAGCCAGGCTTCAACATTATGTGAACTGTGAACTTATAGATGATCAAGCTGGATTTAGAAAAGGGAGAGGAACCAGAGATCAAATTGCCAACATCCAATGGATCATCAGGAAAAAAAAAAAGATAGTTCCAGAAAAACATCTCCTCCTGCTTTATTGACTACACCAAAGTCTGACTGTGTGGATCACAATAAGCTGTGTAAAATTTTAAAGAGATGGGAATACCAGACCACCAGACCTGCCTCCTGAGAAATCTGTGTGCAGGTCAAGAAGCAACAGCTAAAACTAGACATGGAACAACAGACTGGTTCCAAATAGGAAAAGGAGTACGCCAAGGCTGTATATTGTCACCCTGCTTATTTAACTTATATGCAGGGTACGTCATGTGAAATGCTGGGCTGGGTGAAGCACAAGCTGGAATCAAGATTGCTGGGAGAAATATCAATAACCTCAGAAATGCAGATGACACCACCCTTATGGCAGAAAGTGAGGAACAAAAGAGCCTTTAGATGAAAGTGAAAGAGGAGAGTTAAAAAGCTGGCTTAAATCTCAACATTCAGGAAACTAAATCATGGCACCTAGTCCAAACACCTCATGGCAAATAAATGGGGAAACAATGGAAACAGTGACAGACTTTACTATTGGGGGCTCCAAATCACTGCAGAAGGTAACTGCAGCCATGAAATTAAAAGACACTTCCTCCTTGGAAGGAAAGCTATGATCAACCTAGACAGCATATTAAAAAGCAGAGACATTACTTTGCCAACAAAGGTCCATCTGGTCAAGGCTGTGGTTTTTCCAGTAGTCATGTGTGGATGTGAGAGTTGGACTGTGAAGAAAGCTGAGCGCTGAAGATTTGATGCTTTTGAAATGTGTTGTTGGTGAAGACTCTTGAGAGTCCCTTGGATTGCAAGTAGATTTAACTAGTCTATCTTAAACGAAATCAGTCCTGAATATTCATTGGAAGGACTGATGTTGAAGCTGAAACTCCAATATTTTGGCCATCTGTTGCAAAGAACTAACTCATTTGAAAAGACCCTGATACTGGGTAAGATTGAAGGTGAGAGAAGGAGATGATAGAGGATGAGATGGTTGGATGGCATCACTGACTCCATGGACATGAGTTTAAGTAAGCTCCAGGACAGGAAAGTCTGGCATGCTGCAGTCAGTGGGGTTGCAAAGCATCGGACCCTACTGAGCAACTGAACTGAATAAATTTATTACAATAGAGTGACAGTTTTTTTCTTTACTTAAAATAATATACTACACTTTGGTCCAAAGTAAAACTGGAAGTTGATACATTACTTAAACAACTAAAGAGAACGTACAGATTATAACTAACTCACAATCAAGTCTATCATGCCAAAAATGAAAATTTTGTTCTCAATTATTTTACATACTGTAATTTTTTTTTGCATTTTTGAAATAATAGCTAACTTTGTAATGCCTGTGAAATAATGTTCATATTTTATGGCAAGACAAGAAACATTTAAACATAAAAATTTTTCTCTGCCCCTTGATCTCCTCTCTCCCCTCTAGTTTGTATTGTGTATCAACATTATGCATGAACCAAACCTCCCCCATCTGTAGAAATACCTACTCAACCATAAAGAGCAACATTCTCTTAGCACCAACAAGACAGCATCTTAAAATATAACATCCTTCTAACCATGACGCTCAGAGCTGGATTGTGTAAACTGTCAATAATACATCATTTAATAGATAGCCCTCTGTCTCACAAACCTTATATAACTGTGCCTTGACTCCTAATGTGTGGAACAGTTCTTGGAGCTTTCCAAGATGCTTTTCCTGGGTTATAATCCTCAGTTTAGCTTGAATAAAATTTTCCATTTCTTTCTTAGATTAACTGATTAACTTTTTTTCTGACAATTTAAAGTGCTCAGTTGTTTTCTAACCCATAATTTCTTGTGGCTGAAGGATTGCTTTAAAAATTTCAGAGGCTTTCTCTAAAACAAATAGAAGACTTCTGTAATGAGCAAGTAAAACAGTTTTACTGAGATTATAGCCTATAGTGCATATTATAACATAAAGTTTTCACATTAAGTAAAGTTACCTTATGGTTTAGTTTATATAATCCTGCCACAAAACATAAGTTGTACTTCATTAAATGCAAATGTGTGTGTGCATTTCAGTTAAAGCCGCTTATTTTGTAATATTTAGTCATACATTCAAAGGCACTACCATATAAGATACAGTATGTGTCCTCCAGAAATCCAGATGTAAATTTAAAAAACCCAGGCAGATGTAAACTTAAAAAGTCATTATCATGCTGTCAATGCTATATCAGAGGAAGCAGCCTCCATCTAGGTACACAGACCACAACCCCTACATGTCCCCTGTCCCTCAGTTCAGTAAGTCCGCAGTCCTATATACTACTCCCTTCAGGAGCAGATTTGCTATTAAACTAATGAAGCTTTACCTTTCGGGCCCTTCATTTGCTCAGTCTCTTCTAAGGCTTTGAAACAGGCTGTAGAAATATAGGGGAAAAAAGCATTATAGATTTGTGCTGGGCATTTAATAAAATATTATGTTTTTTCTCTAAAATTTTGTTTAAAAATGTAGCAATGGTTATCACTTTATTAAATAAATATTTTGAAAAAAAGAAAAAGAAGAAAGAAAATAGTTTGATTTTTTTCTCATTTTGTGTTCACTTTCCACTAACTTTTGCATTTGTAATTTTATATATTTTTCCCAAAGACTTATAAAGTATAAAAGTTTCTGAGATCACAAAACTTGATTCCATTGCTTAATATCCCCTTTTACCCAACCCTCTTTACTCTAGACTCTTGAGAAGTTTTCTTATCTGATTTCCATTATTTTCAATATTGTGCATCAATTTTTTCTAAATAGAAACTTGTGCTATAAAGTATGCAATTGTTATGATTATGCTACAATTCCTTTCTCAAGATCTTAATAATTTTCCACTGACCAAAGGGTAGAGTGTATAGGCTTCTCTGGTGGCACTTCCTGCAGTGCAGGAAACCTGAGTTTGATGCCTGGGTCGGGAAGATCTTCTGGAGGAGGGCATGGCAACCCACTCCAGTATTCTTGCCTGGAGAACCTGGTGGGCTACAGTTCTTGGAGATGCCAAGTGTCAGACACAATTGAGTGGCTAACACTTTGAATTTTAAAGGGTAGATTGTAAATCTGTAATACATTTATAGATGTTAATAGCTTTCTATTGCTGCTGTAACAAACTACCACAAACTTAGAGGCATAAAACAACACAAATTTATGTTACAGTCCTTGAGATCGGAAATTCCAAAATCAACATATCAGCAGGATTCTTAACAAGGCTCTGGAGGAGAGTATGCTTACTCGCTTTTTCCAGCTTCTGGAGGAGGCTACGTACATTCCTTCCTTCATGGTGTCTTTTTCCATTTTCAAAGCCAACTGTGTAGTATCTTCAAAGTGCTCTTTCTTCCTGACTTTGGCTTCCCTTATCATATCTCCTCTGATTCTGACTCTCCTGCCTTTTCTTCCTCTTATAAGCAATTGTAATTATATTGAGTCCACTGATAACCCAATGGAATCTCTCCATCATAAGACTGTTAAGTTAATTACATTTTCAAAGTCTCTTTGTTATATAAACTAATATATTCACATATTCTGGGAATGTGGACACTTCCAAAGGCTCTTATTTTGTCCATCATACATACATCACATTGAGCTTCTAACTAACGCCTCTGTGGGCTGTACTCAGTCACTCGGTTATATCCAACTCTTCGTGCCCCTGTGGACTGCAGTCCACCCGGCTCCTCTGTCCATGGGGTTTTTTAAGCAAGGATACAGGAGTGGGTTGCCATTTGCTCCTCCTGGGGATCTTCCCAACCCAAGGGTCAAATTGGAGTCTTTTTCATCTTCTGCATTGCAGGCAGATTCTTTACCACTGGGACATCCAGGAAGCCCCAGCTAATATCTTTCTCTGTTTCTAAATTTGTCATCACATACCACCCCCTCACACTATACAATAGTCTCCAAAATAATAACATAAACAAAAAAGTAACATAATTGAGCTGTGATAACATGGACATCACCAGATGGTCAACACTGAAATCAGATTGATTATATTCTTTCCAATCAAAGTAGGAGAAGCTTTATAGAGTCAGCAAAAACAAGACTGGGAGTCGACTGTGGCTCAGATCATAAACTCCTTATTGACAAATTCAGACTTAAACTGAAGAAAGTGGGGAAAACCACTAAATAATTCAGGTATGACCTAAGTCAAATACCTTATGATTACACAGTGAAAATGAGAAATAGATTTAAGGGACTAGATCTGATAGACAGAGTGCCTGATGAACTATGGACAGAAGTTCATGACACTGTACAGGAGACAGGATCATCCCCACGAAAAAAAAGTGCAAAAAAATCAAAATGACTGTCTGAGAAGGCCTTACAAATAGCTGTGAAAAGAAGAGAAGCAAAGAGCAGGGAGAAAAGGAAAGATATACCCATTTGAATGCAGAGTTCCAAAGAATATCAAGGAGAGATAAGAAAGCCTTTCTCAGCAATCAATGCAAAGAAATAGAGGAAAACAATAGAATGGGAAAGACTAGAGATCTCTTCAAGAAAATTAGAGATACCAAGGGAGCATTTCATGCAAAGATGAGCTCAATAAAGGACAGAAATGGTATGGATTTGACAGAAGCAGAAGACACTAAGAAGAGGTGGCAAGAAAACACAGAAGAACTATACAAAAAAGATCTTCATGACCCAGTTAATTACAATGGTGTGACCACTCACCTAGAGCCAGACATCCTGGAATGTGAAGTCCAGTGGGCCTTAGGAAGCATCACTACAAATAAAGCTAGCAGAGGTGATGGAATTACAGTTGAGCTATTTCAAATCCTAAAAGATGATGCTGTGAAAGTGCTGCACTCAATATGTCAACAGTGGCCGTAGGACTGGAAAAGGTCAGTTATCATTCCAATCCCAAAGAAGGGCAATGCCAAAGAATGTTCAAACTACCCCACAATTGCACTCATCTCACATGCTAGTAAAGTAACACTCAAAATACTCAAAGCCAGGTTTCAGCAATATGTGAACTATGAACATCCAGATGTTCAAGCTTGTTTTAGAAAAGGCAGAGGAACCAGAGATCAAATTGCCAACATCCACTGGGTCATCAAAAAAGCAAAAGAGTTCCAGAAAAACATCTATTTCTGTTTTATTGGCTATGCCAAAGGCTTTGACTGTGTGGATCACAATAAACTGTGGAAAATTCTGAAAGAGTTGGGAATACCAGACCACCTGACCCACCTCTTGAGAAACCTGTATGCAGGTCAGGAAGTAATAGTTAGAACAGGACATGGAACAACAGACTGGTTCAAAACAGGAAAAGGAGTATGTCAAGGCTGTATATTGTCACCCTGCTTATTTAACTTATATGCAGAGTACATCATGAGAAACACTGGGTTGGAAGAAGCAGGAGTTTGAATCAAGATTGCCGGGAGAAATATCAATAACCTCAGATATGCAGATGACACCATCCTTATGGCAGAAAGTGAAGAGGAACTAAAGGGCCTCTTGATGAAAGTGAAAGAGGAGAGTGAAAAAGTTGGCTTAAAGCTCAACATTCAGAAAACTAAGATCCTGGCATCCAGTCCCATCACTCCATGGCAAATAGAAGGGGAAACAGTGTCAGAGTTTATTTTGGGGGGCTCCAAAATCACTGCAGATCGTGATTGCAGCCATGAAATTAAAAGACATTTGCTCCTTGGAAGGAAAGTTGTCACCAACCTAGACAGCATATTAAAAAATAAAGACATTACTTTGCCAACAAAGGTCCATATAGTCAAAGCTATGGTTTTTCCAGTAGTCATGTATGGATGTGAGAGTTGGACTATAAAGAAAGCTGAGTGCTGAAGAATTGATGTGTTTGAACTGTGATGTTGGAAAAGCCTCTTGAGAATCCCTTGGACTGCAAGGAGATCCAACCAGTCCATCCTAAAAGAGATCAGTCCTGGGTGTTCATTGGACAGACTGATGTTGAAGCTGAAACTCCAGTACTTTGGCCACCTGATGCGAAGAGCTGACTCATTTGAAAAGACCTTGATGCTGGGAAAGATTGAGAGCAGGAGGAGAAGGGGACAACAGAGGATGAGATAATTAGATGGCATCCGACTCAATGGACATGAGTTTGGGTAGGCTCCGGGAGTTATTGTTGGACAGGGATGCCTTGCGTGCTGCACCTCATGGGTCGCAAAAAGTCAGACACGACTGAGTGACTGAACTGAACTGATCTGAATATGTTCAAGACGAGTGCATTATACTGTCTGGATTAATTTTGATGACACTGTGGAAGATGATTACCCACATTTTAGTGATAAAAAAAATTGAGATATTTGAGCATATACACGTGGGGCATGCAGCCACTGAGTCTGAATCCAGACTCACCTCTTGGACTCCAGACATACCCTGGTACCTCTTAACCCCTATTCCAATATGTCTGTAGTTCCTCCAAATATTTTCCCTGACACTAGGAAAGGTCCTAACTCTACCTTTTCCTGCACAGCTCTCTCCGCCTTCTAATCTTCACTTAAGAACCAGTTCAATCATTATTCCTCTCTGTATTCTTTTCCAAATCTACTCACCCCTTTGGGATTTCCCATTATATCCACCATGTGCAGTAGCCACTTCTCTTGCACATACTCCATCATCTCTGAATATTTATTTATCTACAGGTCTCCCTTTGTAATACCTGAAACCCTCTAGCAAAAGGGTCTTGCCTTTAATGTTGTATTTCTCAAGCACCTTCTGCTATAAATGGAACATAAAAGGCACTTCATGAATGTCTGCTGAATAAAGAAGTTGAAATGAAAAGTACAACAAGTGATTACACTTTACTTAGGAGAGTTAGGTCACAGAGGGGTAAGCTGGCATAATTTATTTGAGAGTCACAGGCATTTCAGCACGGTTGGAGCAGAGCACACAGTGGGGATGAGCATCAGGAAGGAGATGTGGAGGGACAGGAAAGGGGCAGATGACTGTATCAAACTATGAAGTGGAACTCTATCCAGAGGCTCTGGGAATATAATGGCAAAATTTAATCATAAAGTGGATACTAAATTTGTACTCTAAAGGAATTTTTACCTTAATAATTGATTTCAAGTTCCCATGTAATTATTTGTCCTCCTCCAATTCAGTATGGTAGAATTAACAATCAGACAAATCACCTATTTAGCCATCAGGTTTATCATGAAATAGCTCACTATCAACACTTCCGTTCTGTTAACTCCATGGATCAACAGTTCTTCAAGGAAAGTGAGAAACGGAGACACTGACATTTTATAGACCTTGGTCCCCTGGATCTGGCTTATCAAGGAGGGAGAGGACATGTATTTTTTTACCTTCATTAGCAAATTTTGTCAAAGGGAATTCCCTGTTTTTAAGAAATGCCCTAAATGTTAAATGTTTGAGTCACAGAGCAGGTTCTGTAATTAATCACCAGGAATCCAGTAAATGTTTCATAACACATCACGCTATGAGAGCATAAAACAACCTGGATTAGTCTCTGCTCTGATCAACTCGAAGACTAAATTAAAAAAGAAAAAAAAAAAGAACAGCTGGGCCCTTCCTAGTCAGTTGAGACTAGTCATACAAGAGACCAATTGACTTCTTCCAGCAGGACTGGAAATAGCAGTTGATGACACTTATCATTTTTATGGGGGAACTGGATTATGACTTAGCGTATACAAGGATTGAACTGAAAATACACACACAGACACATAGATATAAATATGTAGCTGGCAAAAATACAAGTAGATATTGTTATGCCAATTTTTGCATATAACGAAACAGACATTTGGATAGGTTACCTCCAAGATCACAAGCTTGGTCAACAGTGGAACAACCCTCCACCTTGCTTGTATCAGTCTCTGAAAGCTTTTGCCACACTTTCTTCCTCATCCAAGAGAAATCAATCGAATATTTGCTATGTGTATTTGGTTCTATGAAACAGTCCAATATCTCACCCGTGGGAGCTTCTAACTCAAATATCCACAATTTTTCATTCCCTCTCTTATATGCCACAGTCTTACTTTATGTCACCCAAGAAACAGGAGGCAATAGAGTTTCAAAGTACCATCTTTAAAATAAACACTTTCCATAAATGATATATGTGGCAGAAAAGGCTCTTGAACATTGAAATGGGGGGCAGGAGGTTTTAAGGGCTGTAATTAGCTGTAAAACTTGACTGTCACTGCAGATTTCAACAGATTTAATTACTTAGATAAACTTATGCTTGTTAGTGCCTATGAAGTGTTAAGTGCTATGCTAGGCCCTGGAGATTCCATGACAAGTCATAAGCACTGACTTTGTCTTCAAAGAAAATAAATAGTTTAATAAAGAATTACAGTAAAGTTGGTTAAGTGCTATGAAAATGTATTTCAGGGGATTT
Source organism: Muntiacus reevesi (assembly GCF_963930625.1). NCBI lineage: Eukaryota > Metazoa > Chordata > Mammalia > Artiodactyla > Cervidae > Muntiacus > Muntiacus reevesi. The sequence goes on from NC_089251.1 coordinate 215,322,103, forward strand.
TAGGCTAATCTGGAGTGGTTAGGGAAAGGTTCCAGGTGGAAAAGAGGCTTAAGTTGACACAAAAAGAGTGAGTAAGACTCAGTGAGATGAAAAGGGGTGGCTGATGCCAAAATGTTAAACCACTGGCAGATGACCTCCATATCGTTAAGGAATACAACTTCTAAGAATGAGACACTAAAGCCAACGGAAGGTGATGATCAGTTATATAGAAGGTCCTATCTCTCATAGTTGACTATTCAATGTCAAGAAATAAAAAACCAGAGGTATTTTAACAGGTAAGATATTTCATAGTTACAACAAGCCATATAAGAGGTTTAAAAAATGAAATTTTTCTTGACTAACTTTTCAACCTCTGTCAGATGACTTTCAGGTGAATTCAATCCTATCCCCCAATTTTTCAGGACACTTCTGAAGAGTTTAGCCACTAATTAAGCACATCAGTGAGGACTTCCCTGGTGGCTCAGTGGTAAAGAATCCTTCCGCAACCGCGGGAGATGCAGGATACTGGGGTTCGATCCCTGGGTCGGGAACACCCCCTGGAGAAGGAAATGGCAATCTACTCCAATATTCTTACCTGGAATGTTCCATGGACAGAGGAGCCTGGCGGACTACAGTCCATGGGGTCGCAAAAGAGTCAGATGCAACTTACTGACTAAACAACAAAAACAAGCAGCACATCAGTGATGCTCAAAAGGTCATCTCCATATGGTTCGTCTCCCTTTGTCACTCCCATCTTATTTTAAATGCTCCGAACATGATCCCTGCATGCCAGTTCTCAGTGGCGGTATTAGCACAGTGTGTGATGCTGGCACGGGAAAGGAGAGTGCTCGTTCCTTTAGGATTTCAGCTGAAAAGCACTGTGGCAGGGATCACACAGTTCATCTCCTCAGACTCCAGAGCTGGCCGCTGGCCTGTGTACTAATGCCTCTGTATCTCGGATGGCAGTAGACAGTGGTGCACGTTCAGCCCCCCCTTCCCTCTCCATCATCAAGGCATAGGCACTCATCCGCTGTGAATTCCCCTTTCCTTCGGATGGTCTCCTGGCTCACTCCCCATTGAGACTCCATAGTTCATCTGGGCCTGTGGGAATCATGTTTCTCCTCATCCTATCTTCAGACTTGTGGGAAACTAAGGGGGCTTATCTATATACCTCTCACGCCCAGATGTCACCACCTTTTCCCCAGGGTATAAATGTCACCTGCCTTTCTTGTGCTGCAGTTGAAAAACAAGAAATCAGTCTCTTATTTACCCAGGTGTGCGCTGATCTTTCCAGGAACTCTTCCATTCCTTCCTCTTCATTCCCTGACCCACGCTGGTGGAGGAGACGCAAGGACCACTTTTTCCATTCTGCCTTCTTCCACTTCTTTCAGGCTCTACTCCTCTCCTAGCTCAGCATTTCTCAAACTCAGCATTACTGTTTTCTGAGGCCAGGTCGTTCTTTGTTGCAGGGGGCTCTCCTGTGCACTGTGGGGCCTTCAGCAGCATCCCTGGATTCTACTCACTATTCACTCACAATCGCCTCTCTGATTGGAAAGATCAAAAATGTCTCCAGAGGTTGTTAAATGTTCTGTGGCTGGCAAAATTACCACCCATCAGCCCTCCCCATGAAGTAGTAATTTTTTAAAAAAATATTTTAATTTATTTCTTTATTTTTGGCTGTGTTGGGTCTGTGTTGCTGGGAGGGCTTTTCTTTAGGGGCAGCAAGTGGGGGCTACTTTCCAGGTGCAGTGCGTGGGCTTTTCATTGTGGTGGCTTCTCTTGTTGCTGAGCGTGGGCTCCAGGGCATGCAGGCTCCAGTGGCTGAGTCACGTGGGCTTAGTAATCAGGGCTCTAGAGAACAGGCTCCATAGTCATGGTGCATGGGCTTGGTTGCCCTATGGCACATGGGGTCTTCCCAGACGAGGGATTGGACACCTGTCTCCTGCATTGGCAGGACCCTTCACCATTGAGCAACCAGAGAAGCCCCATGAAGTAGTAATTTTGTCTACACTATGGCAAAGGAAATAAACAGATTCTATCAGCATAAGTCTATTCAAAACAATTTCAATCTCATGACTGAAATCTGTAGCTATCTTTCTCTATAACCTCAGGGAGACTACAGACTTAATATCTTTCATTTGCTGAATCCCATAAGCCCTTTTCTTGTTCCCCAGGGACAGTTGTATCCCCAAATCTCTTAGAATTAGAGTCAAAGGCCAGTAGAGCAAACACTTCACACAGATGGTGCTTTTATGCCACAAATTAAAATTTAAAATGTCATTTGCCACCATGGTTTTAACAAACATCTAGAAAAGGATTCATAATACACAGTTAAATAATTAAAACATTTCTAGATTTTGGACTATTGTTTACTTTTTTCCAAAAATTATGTATACATAATGTAGAATCCACTTAAAAATTAACTTAACAATGGCTATATGGCTATCTCTAGATACATCTCATATTAACTAGTTTCACTTCTTTATTCTCTTACCTTGGACTTAATTATCATGAGATTGTTTATATTTAGAATCCCAAACTCATTATTACTCTGTTACTGATATAGCACATCTTAACTCCTTTACTTTCCACCCTCTGTTCCTTCTATTATGTCAGAGGCAGAATGATTCTTAAAATCAGCCCATATAACTTTTGGTCACACCAAACTGCTTTTGTTTTATCATGATACACAATCTAGTAGACAGACTTCTAGGAACCACATGCATCATTCTGGTTGGCCTTAGAGAAGTTGTTTTCAATATTTTATCTATGTGCTTAGTATTTTTATAATTAAACTATGATATATTTGAGAGTAAGGGAGGAAAGCAATTTGCAGAGGGAATACAACTTTAAGTTTAATGCAAACTAATGTAAAATCAATCAGTAGTATTATGAGAGAGAGAGAGAAAATTGCAACTGTTTTGAAATTGTACTAGTATAGTTCATTTTACTGTTTCTACTATAAATGTCTGGGTTTACACATTATTATAAACAGGAATCTAAATCATTGCAACCAGTTTAATGGTGTAAACAAAACATTAATAGAACCAACAAAATTAGGCACAATAATGCATTTTCAAACAAGGGTATTTATCCTGCCATGTTCTGAAACCCAAACACATAACTAACCTGATAGTATTATTCTCAAAGTATACATTCTACAAAAGACTAATTATTTTTCTATAAAAATTCTGTTACAGGATAAGTTTTAAAAGGTCACTTCTATTGTAAAGTAGATCTAATTAAAATTATACATAAAAATTGGTGGTAGTTAAAAATGTGAGCCCTTATTCATTTCAGAAATTTGAATATTTAGTACAATTTCAGGTGCATGTGAAAGTAGCTCAGTCATGTCTGACTCTTTGCAGCCCCATGGACTATACAATCCATGGAATTCTCCAGGCCAGAATACTGGAGTGGGTAGCCTTTCCCTCTTTCAGGGGATCTTCCCAACCCAGGGATCAAACCCAGGTCTCCTGCATCACAGGCGGATTCTTTTCCAGCTGAGCCACAAGGGAAGCCCTCAGGTGCATAGTAGGTGCTTAATAAATATACACTGGAGTGAATGAAGGAATTCAAATTTTAAACAATAATACGCATGTTAAATAAAATAGTGAAAGAGGAAGATTTATGTTATAGTTTGCAAGTGTCTACACAAACTAAGTGTTCCATAAATGCTTGTGATCTAAACTGAAGATGCTATTACGGAGGAGCTGAAGAGAGCAATCATAGAGTGTTGATAAAGTATATTGACAACATGGGGTATTGATAACAGGAGCTTGACTTTCCGTTAGTCATACCATTGTGTAACCCCTCCCTCAGTGAGAACTGGACTTAATGATTCAGTTCTGATGAATAGAGTAAGGCATGAAGAGGTGTTACTTCTGAGATTAGGTGACAAAAGACCAAGTTTTTTCATCTTGCTTCCACATCCTCTGGCTCTTCTCACTTGATTAAAGTCAGCTGTCATGTTTTGAGCTGCTTTGTGAAAAGACTCAGGAGACAGTGAGCTGAAGGTGACCTCCTTAGTAACAGCCAGTAAAGCCCTGAGGCCCTCAGTCCAGCAACGCACAGAAGTGAATCTTAACAACAACTATGGACATCATCTTGAAAGCATTTCCTCTCCCAGTAGACCCTTGGCATGACTACAAGCACAGCCAACACCTCAGTTGCAGCCCATGAGCGAACTGGAGTCAGAGGACCCTGCAAGTCATGCCCAGATTTCTAACCCATAGAATCTATGAAGTAATAACTGTTGCTGTTTTAAGTTTCTGAGGTTTAAGGTAATTTGTTATGTGGTAATCTGTTTCAAAATAAGAATTTCCTCCCAACCCAACCCAGGAAACACTTCTTGTTTTTGCCTATAATACCATTACAACTCTGAGATCAGTGAATAAGCAAACTCACCTAGAGGTTATACATCTAAAAAAAACAATAAAAATGAACATTGTTTTCACACAACCACTGCATTATGAGTTTTATCTAACCTCTTGCAAAAAGGTAGAACAGTAGAGGGCAAAACTCCGGGACATAGAATAGTGTGAGTAGTTACAAAAAATGGAAATAACAGTTGGGAAAGAGATGAGACCTTATAGCACACCATGTCATTGTGCAAAGCTCTGTGATATGAAAAACAGTAACACTTGTGCTGCTCCCAAGAACACTGTAGGATAATGAGCGAGGCAGAGACACACATACACTCCTCACTGTAATCCAAAGTGATAAGTGTTATGGAAGACTTTCGTATGGTGCATTAACAGAAGAAAAGCATTGACTTCTCAGCAGATGTGCTCCTTGTGTCTGCTGGTGACACAGAATTAGGTGCTTTACTGGGGGTTAACAGTCATGGAAAGATGGCAGATGGAAAAGCAGGAATGACAAGGGGAGCCTCTGACCAAGACATAGAGCTAATGATGTCTAGTTCCACAGGGAGCTCCTGAGTACAGATTGCCCTTTCAAGGAGTCCTGCTTCAGATAAAAAGAGAGGTCCTTGTAATAATCACTATAATACTCAGTCACTGGCTGGGGCTACCCAGGTCCTGAAGCATGACGACGTGGTTCAAAAGTTGACATGGATCCTAAAGGGGGTGACTGCAGGCTTCAGCCAACTGAGCACTGTGCGGCTGAGTGCAGGTGTCTCTTTCAAGGAGACCTGGTCCTCCATGGTGGAGAGTCAAGGAAGGCTCTCTTAAGCACAGTGCTTGGAACTGTGCTTGGAAGCATGGAAGAAAGGGACGAATGAGACAACAGAACAAGGGAACTGCATGGTCAGAGACACAGAGGCTTGAGGCGGTACTCAGGCTCAGAAAGGCTGGAGGAAAGAATGCTTGTGGAGAAATAACTGTATTTGACTGCAGAGGTGGGCTGGATAAGAAAGCCCATGTGCCACAGAGTTAAAACTTCATCTTAAAAGCAATAAAGCGTTAACAGCTTTGATCAGGGAATTATGATAATCAGATTGACATTTTTATAAAATGTTGTTTAAACCAATATGAAAACAATAGCCCATGCATTGCAGGTTGTTGAACTCATGAACTGCTTTATAAAACCATAATACATCTGCTCCATGATAACATGTCTGATGAACGGTAATTATCATATTGTCTTGATTTGCGTGGGAAGTGATAATTGGATATATTGACTTTTAAAGGTGGATGTTTCTTGGAAGTTCACTTGAAGTTTCTAGGATGATAAGATAATTAGAGATTAAACTAGTTTCTGGTGAGTTCCTCCGATTTGCCTGATATCTAAGAATCTAATAGAAAAAGGTTTGAACTTTGTGTACCACTGGGCTCTGGACCTAAAAAGACTTATTTGACTTACTGTGAGAGATTTAAGAAAAGGCAGCAAAGGCAAGACTTCAAGGGCTATCTGCAGGAGAAAATTACCATGGACAAGGAGGCAGGTGGTGGGCTGCATGCATTCAGAAAAGAGCCTGGATATACGAAGGGGATCTGACTTTCTGAGAACACCTGTGTGGCCTGGGAAGGAAAAATTGCTACTAAAAATAAGGAACTGTGTTACCCAAAGCCCCAGACACGCTGAATGTATCCCATTTGTGATAGGCAGCTTTGAAATGATACCCAGTGACACCAGCCTACTGAAACTCCTGCTCTTGTGTAATCCCAAATTGAGCACAGGCTAGATCTGATTGGGCTTCCCAGCAGGAAAGAATCTGCCTGCCAAAGCAAGATATGTAAAAGACATAGGTTCGATCCCTGGGTCAGGAAGATTCATTGGAGTAGGAAATGGCAACCCACTCCAGTATTCTTGCCTGGAGAATCCCAGTGACAGGGGAGCCTGGCAACTACAGTCTACAGGGTCGCTGAAATGGACACTACTGAGCAACCGAGCACATACGACCGGATGTGGCTATTTGCTTCAAATGAGTATAAATAGCATTGGGATGTTAATTCTGAGATTAGACTGTAAACACCCTCTTTCTCTGTACCTCTCTCTCTCTTTCTGGCTCTTCTCACATTCCTGCTCTGACGAGCCTGGTAATGTTGTGAAGTATCCTGTGAGGAGACCCAAGTAATAAAGAACAGGGGACTTCCTCTAGACAACAGCTAGCAAAGGATCAGAATCTGCCAGCAGCCACGTGAGTAAGCTTGAAAGTAGATCCTTCTCCAGTCCAGCTTTTGAATGATACCATAGAAGCAAATTGGGTATCCCTGGTGGCTCAGACAGTAAAGAAATCTGCCTGCAATGCAGAAGACCTGGGTTCAATCCCTGAGTCGAGACGATCCCCTAGAGAAGAGAATGGCTACTGACTCCAGAATTCTTGCCTGAAGAATTCCATGGACAGAGGAGCCTAGCAGGCTACAGTCCATGGGGTCACAAAGTCAGACAAAACTGAGTGACTCACACACACACACACACACACACACACACACACACACACACACACCCATGGTAGCTTGGTCACGGCAGCTGAATCAGAGAAAGTAGGTAAGCCTACCTGGATTCTTGACCCACAGAAATGGAGATAATAGCTGTGTGTTATTTTTAGCTACTAAGTTTTAGTGGAATTTGTTATTGAGCCATAGACAGCTAATACATTATTACAAAAGCACTGGATCCAGAAAGAGAAAAAAAGTTTTCTTACTAGCTAGAGAGAGGCATAAAATATTTGAACCTGAAGCAGGATTCAGGGGATACAAATAGAGTGGGGAAACAAGCTCTAAGGATATCAGAATCACAGAGGAGGTTAGCACACCTTCCTGGAAAATCTGCACAGAATATAAGTGGCATGCTTGACTGGCAGAGTCAAGTACTTAGCGGTGGGAATCTAGAGGCAGCCTGTGACACCTCAGCTGCAGGTCTGCAAGATACAAGTAGTGGTCCTGCTCTTATACAAAGCAGGTTTCTCCTTCCTACTCTCCCAACACTCCCCTCCACCCTCCCAAACATGTATCTTAAGGGATATGTCTGAGATCCTGCCATTAGAAAGATGCGATGTATTGATTAATTGCAAAATACTCTCTCACCTTGAAAGGTTCTCTATTTCTTGGCATCTCTGTCATGACCACGTTAGTCCAACTTTACACTCTCTCCTATTTGAACTGTTACAAAAGCCGTACAGTTAGACTCATTCTTTATCCTGCTTTAATCCATTTCACATGAAATGCTGCATGCAACAGGGACAATTTCAATATACAAAGAGGATTGGGTATTTTATAAACACTTCAATGGCTTTCCATTACATACATTGTGTATAGATATACAGATACATATTCAGTGGCCAAAAAGAAGCCCATGCACTTGACCACTGCTTGTCTTACTAGCTTCATCTTACATGAACTTTGTCATCATCTGCTTCTTTTCCAGATATTTTAAATTTCACAACCTCACTGATCACTCACCTAGCTCTGACAGTTTTACTTCACAAGTATTTCTGAATACACTTCCTCTCCATCACAACTAGGTCAGTCTCTAGGTTGTATGGTCTGTTTTCTGTCATTTTTTTCTAACTTATTTTATAATACTATATCTGTAAATTGAATATCATGTAATTAGTTGCTTATTTCATTCATAAGATATTTACTTTCATTTCTTTCTTCATTCATTAGAATTTAAGCTTTGTGAGAGCAGAAATCATATGTACCTTGCTTACTCTTATATTCTCAGTACCTAGCATAGTACTAGTTTATATCAGGTACTAATTAAATATTTGGTGAATGAAAAGATAGATAGAACTGAGTAATATTAATATCTCTCCATTATCCCAGATTCTATTAAATAATGTCCAGAATTACCCAAACTAGAAACTGAAGACTTTATCTAAGAAGTCTCAGGATCCTTTACGCTTACACTCCTTCCACAACCTGGTCTATCACTCACCAAACTCTGACAGTTTTATTCCACAAATATTTCTGAATCCAGTTCCTCTCCGTCATGACTACCACAGCTATCTCAATGCAAAATGACAACTTCCTAATTATACTTCTATAATCTTTAAATTTTAAAATAAAAGAAAAGAATGACATGGCTTATATTTCCTTTTTGTGCAAATTTTGAAGTGTTTTGTAATGAATATATTTAGTTAAATGTGCTTACAATTGACAAGTTTAGCACCTTTAATACTCATAATAACACCTTGGTGGAACCTATACTGATTTTCTTATTTATCATTTTTATAAATAAGCAAATTGAAACAGTGTACAGCTTTTCAAAGGCTGCATGGCTTGTAAGTGAAAGTTACTAGCAGAAGGTGAACATATTGGTGGGTTTGGAATCAACAGATATAGTGGAACTGGTAAGATAGAAACACAGTGGAACTGGTGAGATAGAATTCTAGTTCCATAGTCCCTACTCTATTTTAATATTTATTTTACTTATTTATTCGACTGCATCGAGTCTTAGCTGTGTCATGCAGGATCTTTCATTCCGGCACACGGACTTAGTAGTCACAGGGCGTGGGCTTAGTTGCTCCACAGCATGTGGGATCTTAGTTCCCCAACCAGGGATCAAACCTGCATCTCCTGCATTGCAAGGCAGATTCTTAACCACTGGACCACCAGGGAAGTCCCCATACTGTTAAAACCTCACTTTCCAGCCACTTATTGAAATTCTCCTTCATATGGTTGGCATAATTATATTTCTAAAGCACAGATGTGGCTCTGCCATACTCTCATACCCGTCCTACACCCCTTCCTTGACAACAGAATAAGACCTAAGTACACCAGGGTAACATACAGGACTTTGCATGTTGTGATGTCTTCCACAATCCTATGCTCCTCTGCCACTGCTGGTTTGTACCTTGCCCTCAAGCCTTATACAACTGGTCATACATTCCGACACATACTGTGTTCTTTCTGGTCTCTGTATGTTTGCTGATGCTCTTCTCTTCCTCTGGAAAAGCTTCCCTCATTCTGAGCTCAGAGGCTTAGATAAATGTCACTTATCCTTCAAGATTAACCTCAGGTACTCCTTAATCCAGGCGACATTCCACTGCTGGTTGTCTTTCCTCTATACAACCATTACTTCACTTTCTCTATTATTTTGAAGGCTTTTTTTTTTTTTTTTTTTTTGCATATGTGTTTTCTTCTCAATGGGCTGTAAACACTTGAAAGCAAGAAGTGTATCTCATATTTTGACATCCAGCAGCAATCACCATGACTGACACACAGCAGGCATCAAAAAGTAATTGTCAAAGAGAACTAAGAGGGAATGGATAGGAAGCAGAGAGGAAACAAATCTCTATTGATTTAGATCAAACACTATAGCAGACATTTCAAACTTGTCATTTCATCCAAGACTTTGTAAAAAATATGATCTAGGTGGTGTGGCAATTATTTATTTGAGAGAAAAAGAAAAAAAATGTTCATTGAAATTAAGTTTTTATTTATTAGTAGAATTTAAATGTAGCTCTGACTCTATAAAACAGAGTACATTCCCTGGATATTATATATAATCTAGCTTTCCTGGGAAAAATATCTTTATAATAATAGCTACCATTTATGGTGCAATTACCATGTCTAACATATTCTGCCCAAGCACATTCTTTTTATTCATTTATATTCATTCCAGTGAGTGTTTATTAAGCACGTGCTATAATCAGACAATGTTCTAGTGAACTGGGATATAGCAGTAAATAAAACAGAAAAAAATTCCTTTTGTCCTTGGAATTTGCATTTAAGAAGGAAAGGAGAACGATGATAAATTAATATATTCATGACATATATCAGTTGGTTAATAAACACTATGGAAAAAGATGATGAGTTAATACATATGGGACATGGAGGGGAAAAGTGGGACTGTGTCCTTTTATAAACAGGATAGTAAGGAAACTCTCACTCTTGACATGTGAGTTGGAACTAGAAAGAGACAGGCTTCTGTCCTTTGCCTGTACAGCCAGGAATGCAATGTGGCCAGAATGGGAGAAGAGGAGAAGACAATAGTTGAAGATGAGGTCAGAGTAGCAGGGACCGGGGTTGGAGGTGTGGACAGGGTAGACCTCTGACTGACTTTTGTTCTCACAAGTTGTGAAATTATTGAGCAGAAAAGCAACATGATCTGACATGTTTTGGAAAGATCACTGACTACTGTGTTGAAGAAATACTACAAGGAGGCAAGGCCAAAGTAGGGAGGCCAGTTAGGAAGATATTTCAATAATTTATCTAAGAGACTGAGGTGGCTGAAATGAAGAGTCAATAGATAGTGAGAATGGTGAAATTTGGAACATATTTCAAACACAAAGTAGAAAGAATTCTCTATGAATTAGATGTTTGTTAGACAAAGGGACTCATATGTAAATTTCATTGTGGTTCTTGATTTAATGTATAGAATGGAGGTGCAAAAAATGTCCAATAACATTCAGTAAATGTGAAAACATGTAATGTACTTGTGCCATTATTTCTTTATAGTAATACTATAAAGATTACTATCCAAGTACTATATAGTAATTTGGATAATTTGGACATGTCTGTATTATTTGAATAAAAGTCTATAGTACTATAATAGTCTACAGTACTTAACTGTACAAGTGGTCAAAATTGCTATTTCAAAAAATTTCACAAAAATTACTGTTTGACTCAAAAGGGATTAAAGAGCTAAATGCAAGACAGAAACAATAAAACTCTTAGAGTAAAACATAGGCAGAACACTCTCCAACATAAATCGCAGCAAGATCCTCTATGACCCACCTCCCAGAATAATAGAAATAGAAATAAAAATAAACAAACGGGACCTAATTAAACTTAAAAGCTTTTCCACGATGAAGGAAACTATAAGAAAAGTGAAAAGACAGCCCTCAGAATGAGAGAAAATAATAGCAAATGAAATAACTGACAATTAATCTCCAAAATATATAAGCAGATCATAGAGCTCAATACCAGAAAAATGAACAACCCAATCAAAAAGTGGGCAAAAGACCAAAACAGACATTTTTCCAAAGAAAACATACGGATGGCTAATAAACACGTGAAAAGATGGTGAACATCAGTCATTATTAGAAAAATGCAAATCAAAATCACAAAGAGGTATCATCTCACACCAGTCAGAATGGCCATCATCAAAAAGTCTACAAACAATAAATGCTGGAGAGGGTGTGGAGAAAAGGGAACCCTCCTACACTATTGGTGGAAATGCGAACTGGCAGAGCCACTATGCAGAACAGTGTGGAGATTCCTTAAAATTGGGAACAGACTGCCATATGATGCAGCAATCCCACTGCTGGGCATACACCCCAAGGATACCAGAATTGAATCAGACACATATACCCCAGTGTTCATTGCAGCACTATTTACAATAGCCAGGATACAAAAGCATCCTAGATGTCCATCAGCAGATGAAAGGATACCGAATACACAATTACTCAGCTATAAAAAAGAATACATTTGAGTCCATTCTAAGGAGGTGGGTGAACCTGGTGCCTATTATACAGAGTGAAGTAAGTCAGAAAGAAAAAGACAAACACTGTATATTAACACATATACATGGGAATTAGAAAGATGGTACTGACAATCCTACATGCAGGGCAGCAATGGAGACACAGATGTAAAGAACAGACTTTTGGACTCAATGGGAGAAGATGAGGACGTGATGATGTGGAGAATAGCACTGACACATGTAAATTACCATCTATGTAAAATAAATGTCCTGCACAAACTCAATGAATGAAGCAGGGCACCCAAAGTCAGTGCTCTGGGATGACCCAGAGGGGTAGGGTGGGGAGCTAGGTGGGAAGGGGGTTCAGGATAGGGGGCGCACATGTATGCCTGTGGCTGATTCATGTTGATGTATGGCAAAAACCATCACAATACAGTAATTATCTTCTATTTAAAATAAATTAATTTTTAAAAATTACTGTTTGAAAACATATAAAATGGTTATTACATTCTGCCTTCTATTTTTTATTTATTTTATTACTTGTATTGGCATTTACTGCACTGGGCAAAAATTTAGCCTGTCTCAAAGCATTTGCAAGCATGAAGATTTTTTACACTTTTTTATTCCACTACCAATGAGAAATCAAATGCCTCTGACCTGTTCCTTGGGAGACTGGAGCTGCTTTCATGGGCTATGCAAGTCAAAACTTGTCATGTTTATTGACTAAGAAGACCTTGAGTTCTTTTCATCCACTGTGCATATATAAAAATCAGGCCTTTGACTGAGGCTACTGAGTAATGATATAAAAATTATCATGAAGGGCACTACCATTTTCTGAGATGTAAGTGTCTTTGTGTGACTTTATCACTCAGTTGCTGAGTCGGTCTGACTCTTTGCAACCCGATAGACTGCAATCTGTCAGGCTCCCTGTCCATCACATTCTCTAGGCAAGAATACTGGAGTGGGTTGCCATGCCCCCCTCCAGGGAAACGTCTCAACCCATGGATAGAAGCCAGGTCTCCCACGTTGCAGGTAAATTTTTATCATCTAAGTCACCAGGGAAGCCCTTGTGTGACTATAAATGTGATATAGTAAAGCAGAAGAAATGAAGCCAGAGGAGAAAAATGGAAGGAAAAGCACAGGGAATACAGTACTAAAAGGGTATCATTAAGACCTTAAAAGTAAAGGAAATACAGTTTTTCCTTTGGTGGTGTGAACACCTGAAAAAAGACTCAAACAGACCAATGGTCAGTGGCAGTGTTTCTGTGGTTATGTTCATTGGATGATTCCAGTTTAGATTCTAGCTGACCTGGAGGCATCACAAGAAAAGAAATGTCAGCAGAATATAACACTATTGATCTGACATTTACTCATGAAATTATCTTCCAACAATCTTTGCTGAGGCATCCTATTACTACCTTTATTTTCTCCACAATACACAGAAAAATAAACTCACTTTATCCTGAACATTCAATATGCTGTAAGAATTTGGCATGAGCTTGCATTGTCGTTTTAACCCTCCTGTAAGTATCAGTTGGGAAAGGCAACAGAAGAGATGAAGACTATAAATAGAATTGATTAATTCTCCAGAAAAAAAAAAAAAGAAGAGAGAAGGGGTAGAATATAATAAATCAGATTCTCTCAGCTTGGTGGTCAACATCTGGCAGTATATAAAATGCATTTGAGAGTTCAACGGCAGTTATCAGTATTAGATAGTCATTTGTTAAAAGAAGAAAAAAATTCAGTGTTTAAAGTAACAAGTATAAGATGGGAAAATAACAACTTAAAAAGAGAGAAAAATATAATAACAGTCAGCTGAAACCTGCCTTGTCAAATAGTCACTTTGGGAGATTATGTACAGTAATGGAATGCATGTATCATTGATAAAATTGGAGGAGTTGTTATTTTGGAACTGTCTTGAGGATTAGTTTTTAAACTACCCAAGAAAATGAAAGAGATGAAAAGAAAATTCAAACTGAAAGATAACCAAAGGAAATGAAGCAGAATAATAAAAGCAGATAAAACAAATATCTTCAAGTATGGTCTTGGGACAAAGTATGAATTATCAGCATCACTCTTTATCATATTATTCTTCTCCCTTCCTCAACAATCCAGCAATTGTCAGAACAGTAGACAGAGAAACAATAGACTTTTACTACAATGAAATAATTGCTAAAATTATTCTAGGCCCTCCTCCAGGAGAACTTCCCAAACCACATATAACAAAATCATTATATATGTAAAATATAGACAACCTGTTCAAGTCAAAAAGCCAACTATATACTTGTCCATTGTTCAGGCTGACCAGATTTCAATAAAAACTTCTATCTGCTTAGTTCCACCATAATGACACCCACAGAAGGACCAAAAACTTGAAAATTTCTTTTAAACAAAGCCATGTAAAAGAAATAACTTTAAAATTAGATTATCACCCAAAGAATCCGAATAGAGACAAACTTTCAGTGACTTCTGAAAGAAGTATATTTCTTCTTTAGTAAGACAAAACATCTTTATTTCCATTCTTCCTTGATATAGAACTATTATGGTTCGATACATAACAGTTTCAGCTTCCCAGATGGCTCAGTGGTAAAGAATCCACCTGTGATGAAAGAGACACAGGATATAGGGGTTTGATCCCTGGGTCAGGAAGATCCTCTGGAGGAGGAAATGGCAACCCATCCCAGTATTCTTGCCTGGAAAATCCCATGGACAGAGGAGCCTGATGGGCTACAGTCCATAAGGTTGCAAAGAGTCAGTCGCAAATGAGCATGCGTGCACACTGCACATAACAGTTTATAAATCTGGGTTACCTTCTAATCTAACTGTCAATACAATTTAGCATCTTGAAAAAACTTAGCAATTTTCAAATTCTCCTTGATTTCTATGTTATAAGTGCACACAATTTCCATTTCAACTTCTTAAAAGATGAGTAAAAGATGAGGAGCCCAATCAACACACACAGGTGCACTGACCAAGTAAAGGAATACATTTTACTAAGTTTACTCCAAAGATGAAAAGAACTGAAACAGTCATTTTACCTGGGATCAAAAGCAATTCAGAGTAGCAGAGGTAGTAGCCTGAGGGTTATAGTACATTGAAACATTCTGAATAGGTGTTGATGTATTTTTAACTGTGGGGGGAAAAGCAAGCTTTGATTTACTTCATTTGGAACTAGAAACTAGCCCTGACAGGTGTTTTACTGCATTAAGCATATGGGCCTCAAAATGTCGATGACACCCCTACTGCTTTCATTTTTTAAGTCAGCTTATTAATAACACTTGACAGCTGGGTCAAAAGCATATGCTATTTAGCCTTAGTGTGACATTCTGGCTCATCAGGACACCACTAGAGATTATTCAACCTTGAGAGTGTGATCTTGTAGTCTTTTGAAATTATGACTGCTCAACAGAGTGAAACAATCCATAAATTCCAGCCAGAAAACTTTATAAGTTTGTCTATATACTGTAACTGAGTTTACTGACTCAAGTGGTCAAATTCCCTTAAGTGTGAAGCAAAATCAGCCTTTAGAGTAGATGGAATGGATGAATCTATAATGTTACGATTTAAGAGGTCTTGGCATGGAATGCTGCTCAGTACAAATATGCCTAGAGAGGGTAACACCCATTTATTCTCATTTGCTAATACAGAATTAGAAAATCTTCACAACTAGGTTGGGTATAGAGAGGATAAAGTTAAGAAGTTTAAGGAGGCAGTTGTGTAAAACAAAAGAGCACACAATGCAAGAAAAGAATCTACGATAGAAAGATAACTGGTACTACTAATTGTAAAATCTAGTTTTTTTCTGGGGCTCACTGTGTGAACTTTTATGCACTGCAAATACATGGGTCTACTTATTTTCACAGCCAAAGGTTACCAGGGTCTAGGGATTAAATGCATAAAACACAATAGCTGAGAAGAGGTCTGGCAAAAGAA
Source organism: Muntiacus reevesi (assembly GCF_963930625.1). Taxonomy (NCBI): domain Eukaryota; kingdom Metazoa; phylum Chordata; class Mammalia; order Artiodactyla; family Cervidae; genus Muntiacus; species Muntiacus reevesi. Next base: position 215,337,847 of record NC_089251.1, read on the forward strand.
TCAAACATTATGTGAACCAAGAAAAATATCCAAAGTCAACATCCATTCCTTATAGTAGTCACTGAAGCAGAGAAGCTCAGAAAAAGACAGAGGAACTTGTGTGTGAGGATAAATATATTCCTATTTTTATGGATCAATAGCTTAGAACTCTATTTATTGGATTCCACAAACTTAAAGTAATATCAAATCTCAAAGAAAACAAAGTAAAAAATCACTCCTAGATTTTTCCTTCCTTCCTTCCTTTCTCTCTTTACCCCTTTCCTTCTTTCTTTCCCACTCTCTATTATCTATCTACTGATTTAATGATCTATTTCTTTTTTAATTGAAATATAATATATACTATAGAGCCACATATACCCATATACTTCTTTATTTATTTCTGTTGGAGTCCTCTCTTGATCTCTAAATTACTTTAGATCATTTGTCAGTGAACCCTGAGCTGACAGAAGTAGGGCCAGAGAAATCTGATGTGCAGACCAACACTCATCCCGCAGAAGTCATTAAAAGCAGCCAAAGTGATTCTGCTAAACATTCTTCAAACATTCTTCACCTGATAGGATAAAGGATAAGCATCTGGGTGCTTCTTATTACAAGAATAAGAGCAACAAAATATGAATTTTATGACAATATTTTTATGATCCAGCCAGACTCCCTGCCAGGAATTCTCCTGAAGGGGTTTTTCTGAAATGAGTTTTGAGGACTGCAAACTTGTGGAATGCCCTATCAAGGAGTAGCAATAAGGCCAGTAGTAAAATTACTGAAGTTTGGGGAGAAAAGCAACAATTGCACTTTCATTCTCAAAAAGTTGAAAGCTATATCATAGTCCACAGAGTCTACGATTAAGACAACAGTTGTAGCTATGGACCAGGCAAAATAGAAGCTCAGGCACCTACTTTCATTTAGATTATTTGTCAGTGGACCCTGAGTGGGTAGAAGTAGGGCCAGAGAAATGTGCAGACCAACACTTATCCTGCAGAAGTCATTAAAAGCTTTTTGATGATACACATTAAAAAGTTTTTTTTAATAATACACATTTTGGAGAAGTGTGTATACTTTATTTTCTTGGCACAATACCAAGGACATTGACCATCTCCAAAGCAGTACCCCTTACTAAAATCTGAGGTTGTTTTGTTTGAGTGTGTAAATATATGAGATAGTGTTTTCTGTATTTGGTGAATTGAAAATAAATTTAAGTGATGCTGCTGCTGCTGCTGCTGCTAAGTCGCTTCAGTCGTGTCCGACTCTGTGCGGCCCCATAGACAGCAGCCCACCAGGCTCCCCCGTCCCTGGGATTCTCCAGGCAAGAACACTGGAGTGGGTTGCCATTTCCTTCTCCAATGCATGAAAGTGAAAAGTGAAAGTGAAGTCGCTCAGTCGTGTCCGACTCTTCACAGCCCCATGGACTGCAGCCCACCAGGTTCCTCTGAGCATGGGATTTTCCAGACAAGAGTACAGGATTAGGTTGCCATTGCCTTCTCCTAAGTGATGCTATTCGGCCCTAAATCCATAGTTTAAATCAATATGTTATGTTGGGCCTCCCAGGTGGGGTTGGTGGTAAAGACCATGCCTGCCAATGCTGGAACCATAAGAGATGCAGGATCTATCCCTGGGTCAAGAAGATCCCCTGGAGGAGGGAATGACAATCCACTCCAGTAGCCTTGGCTTGAGAATTCCATGAATAGAGGAGCCTGGTGAACTAGGGTCCATAGAGTCGCAAAGAGTCTGACATGACTGAAGTGACTTAGCACACACGCATACACCAGGCTAGTTAAAGAACAATTAGCTAAATTTCCATTCATTTTTGCATGGAAGTATGTGTTAAAATATATCATTTACTTTAAGTTTAATAACTGCAACACACACATACAAAATTGGTTTAACTTTTAAGTGAGACGTTGAATCTATAAGTAAAACAATCTAGAAGTCTTAAAAAAAATTGTATGACAAAACCGTTAACACTGGTTTCAGAGGTATGAATTATAATTGCTTTTGTTTTTTTGTTATTGTTCTCTAGAATATTTAGCACTGTGTTTTTTCTGTTTTGTGTTTTGTTTTTTTCTTCCATTAGGATTGAGCTTCCATTAGGATGAGTTTCCATGCCGTGAAACTGACTTACTATGAATATGAGCAGGGGCAGAAATGAGATCCTATTGATAAATTCTGAATAATCTGCAAAAAAGAAAAAAAGTGTTCAGCTACACTATACTTGGAATAATCCTTCAGAGATGCAGAATTTGAAATACTATGTAACCTTAACAACATATTTGTTTTTCTTTCCTTCTGGTGATTGATCAGAGAAAGTATCATCCCTTCTCCTATTCCTGATACTGCACAGCAATTATATTTTATTTCACTCTTTGAATTGCATTTTACTAGGTGTCATTTATTTATTCCAATTGAAAAGCAAGGCACTTAAATATTTTAACCAATAAGGCATTTGAAATGATTTTAACCAGTTTTATCATTTTTTCTAACCTTTAAAAGACATCAATATTTTCTTACTTCTCCTTGCAGAGTGACTAGGGCTATATAACAGTGATCATTTCCTCCTATGACTATTTTAAAAAAAAACCACAATCACAGAAAGCTAACCAATCTGATCACATGGACCACAGTCTTGTCTAACTCAATGAAACTATAAGCCATGCCATGTAGAGCCACCCAAGACGGACAGATCATGGTGGAGAGCTCTGACAAAATGTGATCCACAGGAGAAGGGAATGACAAACCACTTTAGTATTCTTGCCTTGAGATCCCCATGAATAGTATGAAAAGGCAAAAAGATAGGACACTGAAAAATGAACTCCCCAGGTTGGTAGGTGCCCAATATGCTACTGGAGATCAGTGGAGAATAATTCCAGAAAGAATGAAGAGATGGAGCCAAAGCAATAACAACACTCAGCTGTGGATGTGACTGGTGATGGAAGTAAAGTCAGATGCTATAAAAAGAGCAATATTGCATAGGAACCTGGAATGTTGGGTCCATGAATAAAGGCAAATTGGAAGTGGTCAAACAGGAGATGGCAAGAGTGAACATCGACATTTAAGGAATCAGTGATCTACTCAGATGACCATGATATCTACTATTGTGGGCAAGAATCCCTTAGAAGAAATGAAGTAGCCACCATAGTCAACAAAGGAGTCTGAAATGCAGTACTTGGATGCATCCTCAAAAATGACAGAATGATCTCTGTTCGTTTCCAAGGCAAACCAATCAATATCACAGTAATCCCAGACTATGCCCCAACCAGTGATGCTGAAGAAGCTGAAGTTGAACAGTTCTATGAAGACCTACAATATCTTCTAGAACTAATACTCAAAAAAGATGTCCTTTTCATTATAGGGAACTGGAATGCAAAAGTAGGAAGTCAAGAAACACCTGGAGTAACAGACAAATTTGGCCTTGGAGTACAGAATGAAGCAGGGAAAAGGCTAATAGAATTTTGCAAACAACGCACTGGTCATAGCAAACACCCTCTTCCAACAACACAAGAGAAGATTCTACACATGGACAGCAACAGATGGTCAACACCTAAATCAGACTGATTATATTCCTTGCAGCCAAAGATGGAGAAGCTCTATACAGTCAGCAAAAAGAACAGGAGCTGACTATAGCTCAGATCATGAACTCCTCATTGCCAAATTCAGACTTAAATTGAAGAAAGTGGGGGAAACCACTAGAACATTCAGGTATGACCTAAATCAAGTCCCGATGATTATACAGTGGAAGTGACAAATAGATTTAAGGGATCAGATCTGATAGACAGAGTGCCTAAAGAACTATGAACAGAGGTTCCTGACATTGTACAGGAGACAGTGATCAAGACCATACCTAAGAAAAACAAATACAAAAGGCAAAATGTTTTTTGAGGAGGCCTTACAAATAGCTGATAAAAGAAGAGAAGCAAAGGGCTAAGGAGAAAAGGAAAGATATATCCATTTGAATGCAGAGTTCCAATGAAGAGTAAGGTGAGATAAGAAAGCCTTCCTCAGGGATCAATGCAAAGAAATAGAGAAAAACAATAGAATGGGAAACAGAATGGGATCTCTTCAAGAAAATTAGAGATACCAAGGGAACATTTCATGCAAAGATGGGCACAATAAAGGACAGAAATGGTATGGACTTAACAGAGGCAGAAGATATCAAGAAGACAAGGCAAAAATACACAGAAGAAGAATATTAACAAGATCTTCACAACCCAGATAATCATGATGGTGTGATCACTCACCTAGAGCCAGACATCCTGGAATGCAGTCAAGTGAGCCTTAGGAAGCATCACTATGAACAAAGCTAGTGGAGGTGATGGAATTCCAGTTGAGCTATTTCAAATCATAAAAGATGATGCTGTGAAAGTGCTGCACTCAATCTGCCAAAACATTTGGAAAACTCAGCAGTGGCCACAGGACTGGAAAATGTCAGTTTTCATTCCAATCCCCAAAAAAGACAATACCAAAGAATGCTCAAACTCCCTCACAATTGCACTCATCTCACATGCTATTAAAGTAATGCACAAAATTCTCCCAGCTAGGCTTCAACAGTATGTGAACTGTGAACTTCCAGATGTTCAAGCTGGATTTAGAAAAGGCAGAGGAACCAGAGATCAAATTGCCAGCATTCGTTGGATCATCAAAAAAGCAAGAGAGTTTCCAGAAAAACATCTACTTCCACTTTATTGATTATGCCAAAGCATTTGACTGTGTAGATTACAACAAACTGTGGAAAATTCTGAAAGAGATGAGAATACCAGACCACCTGACCTGCCTCCTGAGAAATCTGTATGCAGGTCAAGAAGCAACAGTTAGAACTGGACATGAAACAACAGACTGGTTCCAAATCAGGAAAGGAGTACATCAAGGCTGTATATTGTCACCCTGCTGATTTAACTTATATGCAGAGTACATCATGAGAAATGATGGATTGGATGAAGCACAAGCTGGAAGCAAGATTGCCAGGAGAAATATCAATAACCTCTGATATGCAGATGACACCACCCTTATGGCAGAAAGTGAAGAAGAACTAAAGAGCTTCCTGATGAAAGTGAAAGAGGAGAGTGAAAAATTTGGCTTAAATCTCAGTGTTCAGAAAAGTAAGGTCATGGCATCTAGTCCCATCACTTCATGGAAAACAGATGAGGAAACAATGAAGACAGTGAGAGACTATTTTTTTTTTTGGGGGGGGGGGTGCTCCAACATCACTGCAGATTGTGATTGCAGTCATGAAATTAAAAGAAGTTTGCTCCTTGGAAGAAAAGCTATCACCAACCTAGACAGCATGTTAAAAATCAGAGAGATTACATTGCAAAAAAAATGTCAGTCTAGTCAAAGCTGTGGATTTTCCAGTAGTCAAGTATGAATGTGAGAGTTGAATCATAAAGAAGGCTGAGCACTGAAGAATTGATGCTTTTGAACTGTGGTGTTGGAGAAGACTCTTGAGTCCTTGGACTGCAAGGAGATTCAACCAGTCCATCCTAAAGGAAATTAGCCCTGAATATTTATTGGGAGGACTGAAGCTGAAACTTTGGCCATCTGATGCAAAGAGCTGACTCATTTGAAAAGACCCTGATGCTGGGAAAGATTGACGGCAGGAGGAGAAGGGGATGACAGAGGATGAGATGGTTGAATGGCATTACCGACTCAATGGACATGAGTTTGAGTAAACTCCAGGAGTTGGTGATGGACAGGGAGGCCTGGCATGCTGCAGTCCATGGGGTCAGAAAGAGTCGGCCAGAACTGAGCGACTGAACTGAACTGAAGTGTGAAAATGCAAGAGTTGAATGTCACTAATGCTTTGATAAAGAAAATGAATGGTGAGGAAGGGGGAGATCAGCAAGAGAAATGCTTGCTAGCTTTCATTTTAATGGAGCTTCCTTAAAAAGAAAGGATCAGAAATACATGCTCTAACAGGGTGCTTCAAAGTCCTTACGGTGCAATGAAGCAGGACCCTGCAGGGCCCTTATTAGTGCAAAAGCTTTTCCTTCCTCCGTGTCCCCCATTTCTTGTTTGTAGGAAAAAGGTTTCAGCCTCCGTGACCTTCCCTGAGGTCCAAAGGGCAGATTCAAAGAGTTACTAATTAGAGAAGAGAGAGGATGCAGCAACAAAGCAAAGCCAGTCCAGAAGCAACACTGGAGTGAACGTGCATGCTCGCTATCCATGCTGAGTCACGGCCACCTCTTCACAACCCCACGGACTGTAGCCCACCAGGCTCCTCTATCCAGGGGATTTCCCAGGCACGAATACTGGAGTGGGCTGCCATTTCCCATTCCTGGGGTTCTTCCTGACCCAGGGTTCCAACCAGAGAGCCTCTAGTGTGTCCTGCATTAGCGTTAGCAGCTACGGGGCAGGGTCCTGGTTCCTCCTCCCGGAATATGTACCAGAACCTGACACTTTTCTCTGAGCTCTTCTACAGGAGCTGGGGCCCCCACTCTGGTAGGAGTAACTTCTGGAGGACGACTTCAGGCTGAGCACAAGCACTAGACCCCAGTATGGTTGGAAAGTGATAGCTGATGCCTGGGATTTCTGTAACACCATCCTCTTACATCACCACCAACCAATCCAAAGAAAGTCACACACTCTATAGGCCCTCCACTCCGCTCCACAAGTTTGCCTAAAAAAACTCATCCTTGAGACTGTCCAGAAAGTTCAGGTCTTCCTGAACACAAGCTACCTGCTCTCCTTGCTCAGCCCTTGGGATAAACCTTTTTCTGCTCCAACCCTGAGATTTCAGTTTGTTTGGCCTCTCTGTACATCAACCACACGAACTCAGGTTCAACAACAGTATTTCTGTCTGGTAAGCACAATGTTTTCGGGTGTCAAGATGTCCTTACAGAGTAGACACTGGTAGGGAATGTGACGTGAGCTAGTCACAGACACAGACTTCCTTTCTCTCTATTCTGTTATGAACACCTAGAAGGGGGAGCACATCCTTTCAGTCACCATTCCTGTTATCAACCTTGTTATTAATACTTGTCTGGAGAATATGTATATGCATGCTAAGTCGCTTCAGTCATGCCTGACTCTTTGCGACCCTCTGGACTGTAGCCTGCCAGGCTCCTTTGTCCATGAAATTCTCCAGGCAAGAATACTGGAGTGGGTTGCCCTTCTCTTTTCCAGAGAGAATCTTAGGGATAGTAAACAAACAGGTCAAGACTAGGTAGAAGATGATGAAAGAGGTAAGAATGTCATGTATAGACTGGGGTCAATGAAGAGAAAGAGGGTAAGGGAGCCCCAGTGGGTTTAAAGATAAGGAACCATGAGTGAGCCATGCCAATAGAACCATTCTGTTCTTGTAGTTTAAAATTTCCTGAGAAGAAGCAGTTCTGAGTATTCCTGGCAATAATCACATCCCACCCACTCACACTAGTATCAGGCAGAACACCAAGACTTATTTATTAACATCCTTTGTCCCACATCTCTATGCTCTTCCCCCAAGAGCCTGGTTCTTTCACTTATAGCATCAGCCTTTGTTCTCAACAACCCTGTTTTAAGAAAACTTTGCCAATTACCCTATTTAAAATGGCATACCCCACAAACAGATAATACCTCTCCAGCTTCATCCCTTTTTTCACAAAGCTGATTATCATCTGACAGATAGAGCTATTCATTCATCACTTGCCCATTCCTACTATTTTAAACTTCAGGAGAACATGGATTATCACTTTTGCTTACTGCTGCACCTTCAGTTCTTAGAACAACACTGGAGACAAAGTAGGTGTTCAAAAAATACTGGTTGTTTGGATAATCTTTGCCGATCATTTTTGACTCAAAGGTTACAGGTTTCTAAAAACTGGTTGAAAAATAAAATGAGCCTGGAATATCTTGAAGAAGCATTCACCAGGTTTTCAGAGGGACTGGGGAAGGTCCCTGTCTGCAGAGGGACTGAGGAGAGGTGTTTAGGGTGAAGATATATGTGCAGGGCAAGAAATTCCAAGGTTTGGAATACATAAGGATTGTTTTGGTCCAAGTATCATGGTGTCTTCAAGGCTTTACTAAAGAGGAAGCAAAGCCAGCCATCTGAACTGGAACATGCTATCATTAGCGTGGATCATCCTTACTGCTCAATTCTACTCCAGCAGGAAATTCATACTACCCTGGACAGACACCCACCACTGGATTTCAAATATCTGCTATATGCAAACAAACTACTCTGAAATGATTCATATTCATATTTAAAACTTTGAAAAATACAATATAATAAAAAGAACTATTTCCTTACCTTTATTTATGATCTCACTCATTTCTCCCCAAAATACACTTTCTACTCTCTTACCATCAGTAAGCAGAGAAGTGAAAAAGTCGCCATCAGATGGAGTCCTTTCTCCAATTTCCCCAACTTCCCCAAGCTACTGCTGGCTCAGCTCCCTGATACCTCGGGCCATACATTAGTATTGAGTTCCCCAGCCAGAAGGTACATAAAAAGTTCTGAATACAACGGATTTCTTAATTGATGAAGGAGGATGTAAGTTTTGTGTGCATTTATGCTTGATTACTGCATCGACTTTCTTTGAGCATTTATTTGTGTTTGTTCAATTATTTACCTGAATTCTTGACTTTGTTTCCCTGAAATTCTAATCCAATAGGTTGGTACAGCACAAAACTTCTATCCTATTTTCAACTAAGAAACACAATAGGCAATACACCTTTTTGTTTCATAATGAGTAGCTTTCTGTCTTCTAAATTAGTTATGTTTATTTCTCATTAGAAATTGAGGGGATGGGTCTTGTTTTATTCAACAGCATGCTACCTGGAAACTCTGTGAATAACTGGGGTATATTTAACCATGGAATGTAAATGTGTTTTACAAATACCTACACAAACACCTACCCTTAGCTCCTATTGCCAAACTTCACTGGAAAATTTTAATCAAATCTTCACCATCTCTTATACATTCTTCTAAATTGCAAATTTACAGAGGGTAGGAATTGCTATTTTCGTTCAACCAGTGTTTCTAAAGCACCAGCATCTCAAGTCATGCCTCCTGGCACTGAATATATATTAACTTATGAAAACCATAAATTGGGAGATGATCTCTATTAATCAACAGGAAGATGACGGGGAGTTTACAGCTGCAGTTCAGGGACAGTGAAACCCTAAACACTATATGTTGATGAGTTCAGTCTCATAGCCACTCGGAAACATCAAATCAGAGTTTGCGTCTGTGTGTTGCTTGTGCATGTGAGTGATAGACATGTACCTGATTACTTCTAGGCAAACGTAGGAGAGAGAGCAACTTTGTTTAGTTTTGAATATCATAATGTTTGCTGCTAGAAAGATTCAATAATTTACTCTTCCTGGCTTAACTCTTTTTATTTCACTATTTATTTATTTCCTGTAACTCTTTCTGCTCTTATGCACCAGCCAGTATTACTTTGTTTTTCTTTGTTGGCAAGATCTTACACTTTCAATTCACTATTAGGAAGAAGACAAAAATACAAATTTTAAATTCAAATAGGAAGCAGTCATGACTGTTCTTTACAAAAGATATTCATATTGTATAGCTTTAACCCTCATTTATGACAAGATATATCCTGATATTCATTGGTCCTTAGAATTTAGAGGAAGTTGTAGACCATCTTAATTTCATTTCTGATGAATGGCAAGTAGTTCCATTAGGTGTTTCTTTAAAAATATATTTTCATATGTTTGAGAGAGGACACAGAGTCTAACTGTCTTTAGAGAGAGGTAGTGTTCATAAATTTGCAAAAATTATTATAAATGATGGTTTTCTCATCACTGAAACCAATATTTTCTTATATTATTTGAATGTAAAAACTTTTTTTTTAACTTTTAAGGTGGATTAGCATCCTTCTAACGGGCTTCCCAAGGGTGAAATTTGGTAATGAATCAACCTGTCAAAGCTGGAGACACAAGAGATGCAGGGTCGGTCCTCGGATAAGAAAGATCCTCTGGAGTAGGAAATGGCAACCCACTTCAGTATTCTTGCCTGGAAAATTCCATGAACAGAGGAGCCTGGCAGACTACAGTCTATGGGGTTGCAAAAAGTTGGACATGACTGAGCTTAAAGCTTAACATTCAGAAAACTAAGATCATGGCATCTAGTCCCATCACCTCATGGGAAATAGATGGGGAGACAGTGGAAACAGTGTCAGACTTCATTTTTGGGGGCTCTCAAATCACTGTGGATGGTGACTGCAGCCATGAAATTAAAAAACGCCTACTCTTTGGAAGGAAAGTTATGACCAACCTAGATTACACATTAAAAAGCAAAGACATAAAAAAAAAAAAAAAGCAAAGACATTACTTTGCCAACAAAGGTCCATCTGGTCAAGGCTATGGTTTTTCCAGTGGTCATGTATGGATGTGAGAGTTGGACTGTGAAGAAAGCTGAGTGCAGAAGAACTGATGCTTTTGAACTGTGGTATTGAAGAAGACTCTTGAGAGTCCCTTGGACTGCAAGGAGATCCAACCAGTCCAACCTAAAGGAGATCAGTCCTGGGTGTTCATTAGAAGGACTGACCCTGAAGATGAAACTCCAGTACTTTGGCCACCTCATGTGAAGATTTGACTTATTGGAAAAGACCCTGATGCTGGCAGGGATTGGGGGCAGGAGGAGAAGGTGGTGACAGAGGATGAGATGGCTGGATGGCATCACCGACTCAATGGGCATAAGTTTGAGTAAACTCCAGGAGTTGGTGATGGACAGGGAGGCCTGGCGTGCTGCGATTCATGGGGTTGCAAAGAGTCGGACACGACTGAGCGACTGAACTGAAATGAACTTAGCACACGAACATACAGCATCTTTCTGGGAAAACTATTAACCTAATTTACTTTAATGAGAAGGAAAGTGTGTCCCTTGGAGGAGAAGCACTGAACGTAATGAACAGAGTTAGAATGTGAAGCCAGGTCTGTGGTACCTCAGGTCTGGGGTCTCTCACTATACCATATTATTGTTTATCCCCAATTCAACTCAATGCTGCAGCAGAGAGACAAGCTGCTTTTCTGCAAATAATAATTCCTGGATTGTTTCCAACACCGAGCTATGAATTCTGTGTATTTTGAACCATGGATATATAAAAGTAAAAAAAAATCAATATTCCTCTCCTTATCATGTTCCAATCCTGTAAGTTTAAAGCCACAAGAGGCAACAGAAACTAAATTTTTAAGAGGTTAAAAGTGTGAACCTTAAAAAATGTTTCAGTTATTGCAGATATTTTTATTTTTTGGAGTCTTAATGGCAGCCTACTCTACAATACCAAAAATAACAGAAATAAGAAAGCAGAAGGAAATGAAACCCTTCTGTATATGTAAAAAACTTCTCTGAGGCACAATCCTAAGTGATTTACAAACAGTGAAAATCAGCAGAAACAGTTTTAACTGAGTATCGTGTACTGACAAGGTGGTTGAAGAGATCATATTTGATGCCCATGAGAAAGTCCTTGGAAAAAAAAAGAGGGGGGGTGGTTGAGAACATTTATGTGGGCTGAAGGAACATCACTTTGATCGGTTGGCTGTATCTGAGGTATAAAATTTTGCTAATCACCTGTTATAAAGTCTATCAATGAATACATATTTGTCTCTAGGTGTTTTTGAGTAAAACAACATTGACTTTCAGTGGATGAATGGCTAAACAAACTATGGTAAATACATACAATGCAATGCAGTATTATGGATGTAAAAAATGGAATGAAGTACTGATACGTGTTACAACACAAATGAACCTCCAAAACATTATCCTAAATGAAAGAAGTTAGACACACAAAAACATCACATACAATATCACATAAGTATGTTATTTCACTTATATGAAGTATCCAGAATAGGTAAGTGCATGGAGACAAATTGCAGACTGACATATTGCTCGCATCTAGGGAAGAAAAACAAATGGGGAGAGGCTGCCCTAATGGCGTTGGGTTTCCTTTTGGGTTATGAAAATGTTTTGGAACTTGAAAGTGGTGGTGGTTGCATAATATTGTGAATGCACTAAATGTCACTGGATTGTTCACTTTAAAATGACTAATTTTATGTTATGTGTATTTTACCTCATTTTTTTTTAAAGATTGAGTTAAGCATCTGGTCTCTTAGGGTTTTGTTCCAAACATAGCCTCTAACTTGAGGCTGGAAATAACCCCAAGCCTCTTTTTTGTGGCTTGATGTTAAAATAGCATGTTTTTTCTTGGCATCTCTCTCTTTCTCTTTTCTGCTTCATAATCAACATGTCCAACTTGCACAGAAAGGTCTCCTTTCTGTTGAGAAAAATGAACAGAGTGTTATTTTAAGAACATTGCACAAATCAAGCTGAAGTGTAAAGTAGATACATTCTCTACTCCATCCCATTGCTCTTTCATTTAACCCTAACAGGAAATGCGCAACGACATGGAGCCAGGAACTGTAGACATACGACACACAGGTAAGATGCAGCCCTGGCTCAGAATTCACTAGAAATGTGAGTGGAGGGTGGGGAGTGTCAGCCACAAAGGGTACAAGGCAGATGCTTCTGGCTGGAGAGGAGAGAAGGAATTGGACTTCAGAGGATGCCAGGGAGCAAGAAAAGAGGTTGCCCAACACAAGCTCTCTGAAAAGATAGTGAAAAATTCATTTCTTAGGAAAAATACATTTCAACTTTCAAAGTTTTCTGTCAATTAGTTTTTGGCTGCTATTGCTGCTTTGAACCTAAGAGGGAAATACCTCAGTTCATGGTGTAATCCTTCATCTGTGAAAGGCATTTACTTGTTTTCACTGGTTGACCCAAAAGTTCATTTGCATTTCTCTGTAACAGCATATGGAAAAAAACCCGAACAAACCTTTTGGCTAACACAATATAATTTATGTGTATTATTCACTCACATATCTTTTTATTCTATTGCACTCCATCCCATCCTCTTCCTCACTGACAACCCAGTTTTGATGGGCTGACTATAAACCCATTGATCTCGTAGAGCAAAGCCTTTTTCTAGAGGGATTGAAAAGATCATTCCTATGTAGTTCTCTTTTCATTTGTCTTCTTTCAGATCCTTCTCTTATGTTTTAATTTCTCTTCTCATATACCCAAAGCATTTTTTTTTTAGAAAAACAGTGAAGGATAGTGGGAGAAAGCCCAGGTTTAGAGGCATAACACCTGTACACTTTGAGATAACTAAATGCCTTTGTGTTACTAGCAAATTTACTATCAAACAGTCTTCTACAAAACCAGTCCTTTTAACACGGACACCTGCAATCATAGAAATAGGTAAATTATGTGTAACGAAGCTCTATGTCCATCCCACAGTGGGAAGCAATTTCTCTCACACTGGGCAGTTCTAATGTAGGGCCCCAACACGCTGTAAATAGGAATGCGCTGGGGAGACATTCTCAAAGGGAGACATTCTCAAACTGCGCTATGCAGTTTCTAAGTTTGCAGACAGATTGTGCTTACAAAGTTTATTTGTAAGTCAGTTTTTTAGAGCTCAGCATGAATTTCTCCATAGAATGTGGAATAGCTGTGAGTACATCCCCAGGCCAATCAGTAAAACTTAATAAAACCTTAGGTAACTGAGAAATAATATTGGTACTGTTAATAATATTAGGACTTCAGCAAGAAGACTTGGTAATATTTACAAAGGAAATGTAAGGCAGGTAGTTACTTTCCTCCCTTTTCCATCTTGCTGTCTTCTTCCCACCATAGTCTGGTCCAAGAACACGATGATTCTGAATTCCCTTTTCCTGATTCCTGGACTTCACTTTCTTGCAACCATCTTGTGTATTTCAGGAACAGAACCAGCGTCAATGGAACTATCCCTCACTCTGTCTCATCTTGTATCCTTATTCTCTACTGAAAATCATATCTGCAAGTCAACACGTGTTTCTTATAATTTCTGCCATTACAGAAGTACCTTGTCTGAAGCCAAATCATGTTGACTCTGGGTTTTTAATGACAAAGTAGTCGGGTTGTGCCATCTTTTCCTATTTGCTGCATGCCACATCTAATTGGTTAGGAGGCTATGTTAGCTCTCCCTTACAAAACACATTCCAAATCCAGTTACTTTTCATATCCTCTACCACCCCTGTGTATATTTCTGCCCCTCAGTAGCTCATTTCTGCATACAACAGTCAAAATAATCCCTCAAAAGATTACTGGGCTCTTACCCTTATTTTGTTCAAAATTTTACATACGCCTCCTATCACAGTGAGAACAAAACCCAAAGCTTCCACTCTCTGACCCAGGACTTCTTCCCCCTCACGTCTGTCACTCTTTCCTCATTTTCTCACCAGGATCACTGTGTTGTCCTCAGCTCATTCCTGCATCAGGCTTTTTGCACCTGTTATTCTCTGTTCCAGAATATTTCATTCTTAATGTCTGTACAAGTCTACCCATCCTGTGATTTATGGCCCGCCTCATATTTTATTTCCTCAGGCAGGCCTTTCCTTATCACCAGTCAACTTCTTCTTCCTTTAACACTCTCTGTCACCATACCTTGCTTAGGTTTTCTTTATAGCAGTTATCATTAATTGATAATAAAGTTCTATTTATTTACTATTAGTTCATTAACTAGAAAGGTCAAAGAGCTGTTCTCCTCACGGCTCTTATACTAGCACCTAGAACCAGACCTCCCATAAAAAAGACAACAATAACTGCCTATTAGAGAAATCAATGTGGCCATTTAGATACAACAATTTCATTAGTATCCAATGAGAACAACATGCTGCTGCACAGGATAGCCTGGGATTTTAAGAAGGTTTACTACCTAAGATGAAGAACAACAATAGTAAGATGTAAAACACAGTGAAAGTGATGAAGTTTATGAGAAAGAAGATATGTCAAATGGGAAGTAAAATGAAGGCAGAAATTTTTTTTTATGGAGGATAAAAGACAGAAATAAAAATGGAAAAAAATTAAAACAGAATTTACTAGTAAAGTAAACATGCACATGAACTATTTAAATGTGGGTAATAAAGTAAATTAATGATTAATGCATGAGAATTTCAGTAATCAATGTTTTTTAATGCTAATGAGAGACTGTTTTCTCAAAGCATATCAAAATACAGTGAGAAACTACAGTTCATAAGCATATTTTTTTTCATAAGCATATTTTGTCCATAGCAACAACTAAAAGTATTTTCTTTTCAAGTTCAAGTACTTTCAATTCACTCTGCTTTCATTACAATCATTGCATCTCATAAAATGAATTAAACGAGCAAATCGTAAATGTTTCTGAATTACTATGGTTATTTTTAATGTTTGCACTGAATTTATTAGAAGCAAAATTCGATTTTATAGATTCTGTATAGATCTTGTACTTGTTTGGAGTGAAGTGGAGTAAAGTATATTTGTTTCTTTTACTGAACATACAAAATACATTTAAATATGCTACTTGAAAAAAAATGTGGCTTTGGAAAGTAATATGATGATAATGAAAATATATTTGTATGGCAAACCTTTAGGGTTAAATAAGCAATAACAATTCAGACAAAATTCAGAGGCAAAAAACCAAGAAGACAGACGAGCCTATTATATAATTATAATTATTAAGCCAACAAATGCACAAAGTCACTCTTTCCTCTCATGGCACAGGGGAAACACACACATAATTTACATGCTTCCTATGTACGTACTGAATACCCAGGAGTCATCAGAAGGCATTATGGGAGACACATATGCCTAACAAAATCCCAGCTTTCAGGAAATAGAAAATCTAATAAACTATGATGCATAGCATAAGCATCATATAAGCACTTATTGTTTGTTGCAAAGAATAAGTAATACAAACGTTCATCATGGGAAATGATTAAATAAATGCTGCCATTAATTTTTTTTTTTTTTACAATTTCAAGGAGGCAGCAGAATCTAGTTTTAGCGTCAGAATGCCAGGGTTGAAATTACAGCTCTGCCCTTCAGAACACTGACCTCACTTCTCAAAGCTCAGTATCTTCTACAAACACATCATGAATCTTATAATTAACACAAACTACCGAACAGAGCAGCTGGCACATAGGTGCATAAACACCGCTGTCCTCTGACCTGGGCAATCTTCCAACTGTGTTTTCAGTGGAAATTTGCACTTGTTTTGTGCATATGGGAAAACACTCTTCCTGAGCAGCTCGAAGTTTCTATATAAGGATATTAAAACCTTGGCTTTAGTCATGCCAAGTTGATCTTTTCTCTTTCTGTTTGCTGAACTGATGAAGACAATATAATCAAAGGAAATATTCTGCACAAAGATCATTATACAGCCTGTCATTAGGCACAACTACCCAGGTTTTGGACTTCCCCAATGGCTCAGTGGTTAAGAATCTGACTGCAGCAGAGGGGACATGGGTATGATCACTGGTTGGGAAAATCCTCTTGAGGAGGAAATGGCAACCCCCTCCAGGATTCTTGCCTGGGAAATTCCATGGACGTAGTCCACGGGGTCGCAAAAGAGTCAGGCAGGCCTAAGCAAACAAACAACAACAATCCAGGTTTTACGGATTCAAGTATACATTTCTCAGATTGCTTTTTCCTCCCTAATACTATCATTATTCTCCAATAATAGAATTTATAAGACATTTTAAGAGACAAATAAAAAGCCAGTTTCTAACACAAAATGCACGGATTTCCTTTTTTAAAGTTTCATTATGAGAAACCTACCACTGACCATGATATTAATGGTGACTGTTCTGTTCATCAACATGTTTGTAATTCATATAGCAAGTAATGATTATAAAGTATCTGATGATGACAAGCAGTTATAATAATTATAGACTTTCTTTTATGTGCAGAACAGCACTTGGGCTGTGTAACAATAAAATAGGACTGTAATTTAAAGCAATATTTTACATTTTTATGCAGTTGAGACCTGCACTTCTGAGTTGAAAAACTGCAAAAAGACTCATTTCTATTGGGTTTCAAATGTGTTAGCTCTACCATGCATATGCTATGCTGATGATTATTTCAAGGAAAAAAGATCAGAATTGGTTAAGCATCAGGACGGGTGCATGTCTGCACCTCTAAGTTTTCTATACACAGAAGTATTCAGACTAGCATGGTCAGTATTCAGGTCTGAAACACGGAATGGTCCAAAAAGACAAATATTTACATAGGCATTAGAAAGTGCTTTCCACATCACATCTAGGCATTTCTACATTCATTTAACTGAAAGAATAGTTCATAGAGAATTTATAAATCAGGACACACAGACATAACAAACTCACGGTTACCAAAGGGGAAACGGGGAGAAAGATAAATTAGGGATTTAGGATGAGCAAAAATATCCTACAATATATAAACTGAAGCTCCAGTATTTTGGTCACCTGATGCAAACAACTAACTCACTGAAAAAGTCCCTGATGCTGGGAAACACTGAGGGCAGTAGGAGAGGGCTTCGGAGGATGAGATGGCTGGATGGCATTACTGATGCAATGGACATGAACTTGGGCAAACTTTGGGAGATGGTGATGGACAGGGAGGCCTGGCGTGCTATAGTCCACAGGGTAGCAAAGCATTGGACATGGCTGGATGACTGAACCATGGCAACTACTACTATATATAAAACAGGAAATATACTATATATAAAATAGGAACTATACTGTATATAAAACAGGAACCATACTATATATAAAAGAGGAACCAGAGATCAAACTGCCAACATCATTGGATCATTGAAAAAGCAAGAGATTTCCAGAAAAACATCTATTTCTGCTTTACTGATTATGCCAAAGCCTTTGGCTGTGTGGATCACAACAAACTGTGGAAAATTCTTAAAGAAAGGGAATATCAGACCACCTTACCTGTCTCCTGAGAAATCTGTATGCATGTCAAGAAACAACAGTTAGAACTGGACAAGGAACAACAGACTGGTTCCAAATCAGGAAAGGAGTACGTCAAGGCTGTATATTGTCACCTTGCTTATTTAACTTAATATGCAGAGTATATCATACGGATGCTGGGCTGGATGAATCACAAGCTGGAATCAAGATTGCTGGGAGAAATATCAATAACCTCAGATATGCAAATGACACCACCCTTATGGCAGAAAGCAAAGAAGAACTAAAGAGCCTTTTGATGAAAGTGAAGGAGAAGAGTGAAAAAGTTGGCTTGAAACTCAACACTCAGAAAATTAAGATCATAGCATCCAGTCCCATCACTTCATGGCAAATAGATGGAGAAACAATGGAAACAATGGGATCTGGGCTCCAAAATCACTGCAGATGTTGACTGCAGTCATGACATTAAAAGATGCTTCCTCCCTGGAAGAAAAGTTATGACCAACCTAGACAACATATTAAAAAGTAGAGACATTATTTTGCCAACAAAGGTTCATCTAGTCAAAACTATGGTTTTTACAGTAGTCATGTATGGATATGAGAGTTGGACTATAAAGAAAGCTAAGCGCCAAAGAATTGATGCTTTTGAACTGTGGTGTTGGAGAAGACTCTTGAACGTCCCTTGGACTGCAAGAAGATCCAACCAGTCCATCCTAAAGGAAATCAGTCCTGAATCTTCATTGGAAGGACTGATGTTGAAGCTGAAACTCCAACACTTTGGCCACCTGATGGGAAGAACTGACTCATTGGAAAAAACCCTGAGGCTGGGAATGATTGAAGGTGGGAGGAAAAGAGGATGCCAGAGGATGAGATGGTTGAAAGGCGTCACTGACTCGATGGACATGAGTTTGAGTAAGCTCTGGGAGTTGGTGATGGACAGGGAGGGCTAGCATGCTGCAGTCCATGGGGTCGCAAAGAGTCGGACACAACTGAGTAACTGAACTGACTGAACTAAACTGATAAAATAGATAACCAGTAAGGACCTACTGTATAGAACAAGGAACCATATCCAATGTTTTATAATAACCTATAAGTAAAAAATGCAAAAAATAATACCTATATATAACTGAATCACTTTGCTATTAACATCTGAAACTAATATAACACTGTAAATCAACTATATTTCAATTAAAAAAGAGAAATAACAATGAAATACTTATTTTCTTCATGTCACATTACATATAACAATATCAATGCAATCACTAAAAATATGATTACTGAAAAAAAATATATATATAATGAGAAATTTTCAGAGAAAACACAAAGAAATTTTTTGCCCACTTAGCAAACTAATAGGACATTTGGTCATATATGTACTCTGGAGGCATTTTTTTTTTTTTTTTTAATGTTTTCACTTTTAACCACAAATTTTTCTTCAGGGCCACTGATAATTTCTTTCCACATAGGAGGCAAACCTCTGTCCAAAGAATTCTGTTCTAAATGTCTTTTTCTAAGTAATCGCCTCTGTTTCTGACTTGAGATGCCCTACTTTTTATCTCAAAAGTGGTTTCCACATTAGAAAAGACTCTGGAATTCCTTCTGCACCTTTTACTGTCCGGGGACAAGAATAAGAGACCTTTAACTACAGAGGTCCTCTTTTACGGGTTCTACAGCCTTGAAAAAGCCCCAGAAGTATTAGTCTGCTATTCTTGATAGTCTGCATCCGCTCTGACTTCTCTTTCCTGATGCCCCAAACTAAATTCTGTCACATCTAGCATTGTACTAACTGTCACAGCTTTATGTAGGCAAGTTTCAAATGAAAACTTTTCCAGAGGAAATTTCTAGTGGCAGCTGACTCATGGGGTGGTGTTGGGAGTGTGGAGAGAGGGTATGAGGAGGGAGGAGCTGGCTTTGCCTGGGGCTGACGAAAAGCAAAAGAGGTGCTCAAATCTCCACAGCAGACGTTTACAACATCTGGGATAATATCTACAGTTTTGGCAAAATTTATGCCCAGGGAACTTGCAGGTTAGAACTTACAGATGTTCAACCTTGTATAAGGTTGACTTCTAGCATTTTCCCTACACAGAGTAAGTACCATCTCTTTGATAAGAAATGTCAGTTTTCTGTGAGATATTTAATTAGTGGAACCATTTCTCTCTAAACGTAAGTGTGACATCACCTTTCTTAGACCAGGCAAGGACAAGAGTACTCAGTTTAGACAACATAGTCAACTGTTTGGTAAAAAAAAAGACAAAAAAAAACCTGTTTTTATTTTTTTGTTTTCTTTTTTTTCTTTTTTGGTTAATATAACTTGGGCAAAGAACAGCATATATTTTGGGAGCAAATCCATATTTATTTTATGTTTCTGCAGGACCAAGATACCTACCTATATTTACAGAGTTTATATGCCAGACTATTTTTAAGGTGAAGAAAACATTATACTAAAAAAAGAACAGGTAAAATGCTTATCATCTAATTGGCTGAATACATTTAATTTCATATAATGCCTCTTTATTCCTCAACCTCTTTCAATTCCCTGAAGGTTAATGCCCACTAAAATTACAAACACAAATATTTAGTTTTTGTTTTCTTTGGGTTAAAGAGACAATCTCCAAAGGGCATTTCACACACATTTCATATTCAAAAATAAACCTGGATGTGACCTTAAGAAACGCCTCAGTTTGAGAGTTTTCTTTGTATGTATTGTTTCACATTCACTGCTGATCACGTTGCTGGTTTTCCAGGTTTAAATACACCCAACAAGGATGGTTTAGAAGAATGTTCATGAGAGCTATCTATCTATATTATATACATAAACATCCATAAACATTTATATATATATAAATATAAAATCATATCATTACTAAAACTGATTACAAATAAAAGAAGCATTTAAATTTTCACTTAGGAACATGTCTAAGCTATGAATGCTATAATAATACATTTATTTTTCATATATGTGACAAAATACTTGTGAGTCTTGAAATACAATGAAACCCTTTACAGGGTGTACATTATATGGTTATAGACCACCTCCCTCTCAGCCTGCTCATCTCTGTCACTAGCTCACCCCACTCTAACCAAGCTGCCTTCTGTGCTCGCCCGTTGCCTTCCTTCTGTACTTGCTGTCACTAAGCCAGGACCATCCCTCACCCCCTACCTATGTTCACATGACTCACTAGGCTCAAATCTCTTTTCAAATGTCATTTCCCCACAAAGGCCTTTCCTGGCCACCTTACTTATTATAACACCCCATCAATATTTGCACAACTTCCTTCCAAGTTTATTGCCTTTCTTCTTCACTGGAATGTCAGGAGATCATAGACAAGGGAAATGAGTTTTGTTTTGTACTGTACCCACAGCAACAGGAATAGTGCTAACACATGTATACAACTCAGTAAATATTTGTTGAATTGAAATAAGTTGCTCTGGGTGCTGACTACACTGAAGACTCAGGAGACCCTACTGGTGATGAAAAGCAATGAGGGAGGAGCAGGGAGCAGAGGTGTTTCTCTGCCTATGACCCAAGTAGACGGTTAACCAGTAGATATCTCATCCTTTTGTAGAAGTTTCCTTTCAAGGTCACAGAGACCCATGGAGGAGGCAAAGACTGATGAAGAATTACTGACCACCTACAAGTTTACCAGTAGCATCACAGGAGTGGAAAAAGCCAGCTCAAAAGGATTCAAAACAGTTTAGATTGTACATAACAGTTGCAAACTGCCTTTCTTGCTACTAGGACATAGAGACTCTATTCAAGATCACCGAAATGTTTTCAGAACTGGAAATGCTAACATTTTGCTTCAGAGATAGTTTCTGAGTCCTTCTCCACACCTAATATTTAACCATCAACCAAATCACATATTTACATACACACATCACACAACTTCTCTAAGAAAGGAAAGACAAAACATCTTGAAACAAAGACAAGTACTTGCAAACACAAGTACAGAAATTGCTGTTCATGCATAAGGATTTTGGAGAGGTGTAACAATATTCGATTGTGAGAAACAAAGGGAGAAAATCTAGCCAAATCTCCACACTTTGGTGAGAAAAAGCCCTTCCAATCAGATTGCCCATTCTCATTTTCAAAACCTGGATAACAGGCTTTGAATAACATTCTAAATTAAGTCAGTTTGGGAAAATGTTTTTGATGAGGAAAAAATTAGAAAGTATCTAACCATTTCATCACAATCTCCTTGAAAATAAAGATCTTTGTTTACTTTCAAAATGCATGAGCAACTATTAGAAAGATACTAAAATTCTCACAAGGACTGTTGCAAAGAAAATAGTCAGGACACTCAGAGTGTACTTTGATCTTTTAGTACCGAGACATCCTAAGGTCACCAGCATTTTCCCCTATACCAAAAAGAATACTTCAGTGTTTTCACCAAAAGGAGGGACGTCAGAGAGGAATATTTAAACATATCAGTGGGAATATTTAAATACTAGTAAAGATCTCACAATATAAGAATAGAAGTTGGTTGGAGTTATAAAATCTAAAAGGGAATTAAATGGATGATAAAGAGAGCTTGGGGGGCTTCCCTTGAGGCTCAGTGGTAAGGAATATGGTTCCACCCCTGACCCGGAAAGACCTCACATGCCTCTGAGCAACTAAGCCACCTGCGCCCCAACTATTGAGCCTGTGCTCCAGAGTTTGGGAGCCCCAACTATTGAGCCCACCTGCTGCAATTACTGAAGCCGGTGGGCGCTAGAGCCTGTGCTCTGTAACAATGAGAAGCTCATGCAAGGCAGCTAGAGAGTAGCCCCAACTACTCGCAACTAGAGAAAAAGCTGGAGCAACAACTGAAAACACAGCATAAACAAAAATAAATAAATAAAAAATTTTTTTGAAAAAAAGCAACAGAGCTTGGGTTGACAGGAAGGCTGCAGAAGCAGTCTTTGCAAAATAGATGTGTTATGCCATAGGTTGAGAGGGTAGAACCACCTTCAAACCAGTCCCAGGTAGAAGCTGTTAGGCTGCTGCATTCCACATTCTGGACCTGTTTGCTGCTGCCCCAATACTGCCTCCCCCACCACCAGGAATAAACGTTAAAGGGCCCCCTACTTCTGTGGATGACTCCCCCAGACAGTCTCTAGGGGTACATCTAGTTGTTTCTACACTCTGGTTACTGGGGATCACAAGAGAAAGTGTTTGGATGTTTGGTTTCAATAAGGAGCATAGATTCTTTCTCTTGACATCCGCTGGGACCTGAGGATATACACCCGCGCCTGGACAAAAACCTCCTAAAACAACAGGATGTCACTGCCCACACACTTGCACCCAAACAACACTTTCTTAAACAAGGGGAAGCTGAAAGCCAGGAATTCGCCAGAACAAATGCGCCTGGACAGCACCTACCGAAATACAGTAGGCTGATGACTTCAAACAGACCAAGAAGAAAAATCTCCTGTGTCCCCCGCATGAGACCTCTGTAAGGTTGTGGCTAATAAGTAAATGGGGACTTTATGGCCTCTGTGCTTGATAACCTTCCTGGGTGACCATAACGTCCGAGCTCCTCCACCACCTTCACCAGCCCTGCACAAAAGCAGATTGTGCATGATCCGCTCACAGGGCTCTGGGATGGGGAGGGTGATGGGGCCCAGCCGAAGCCCCCCTTCACCGGGTCCATCCGTCTGCCCCCTTTCACCTCATTAAGTGAACCCAGAGCCCACAGTTGGGTTCCAGATTCACGCTTTGGCTTCTTTATGCTGCAGTATAAGCCCCAGTAAAGCCTTGCCTTCATACTCCCCTCTGGCCTTTTGTTGGTTTCTATCTGATCAATAATGTAATTTGTGGACACTCAGCCAGCACAGCACGGCCTTTGGCCCTATCCAGGATTGGACAGGGGAAGTCTCATCAACATAGCTAAACACAGCTTTCTCGGTGCTAACAAGCCTAACCTTTTTGCTTCAGCATCATTGCACTTGGTAAGTACCTTTCTTGAGCGGGAATCCGCAGCTCATTCAGGCAACACTTGACCCTTCCGCGTTGTTCTTTTTGCTCTTCTAATCTTTCGCTCTCTTTCTACTTCTCCTTTCTCTTCTGCTTTTCTGTCACATCCTTTGAGAAAGTGGATGGCCCGCATCTCCAGCACCACTCCTTCCAGTCTGTGAGATCTCGCTCCCACTGGCCGGCGCTGGTTCACTCTGAGGGGTGACAGAGATGGGAGAGGCTCACGGAACCTTGCAGGTCAGGGCCCAGGGGGCTTTCCTTGGTGGGAGGTTTCTGAGAACCACAGAGATTCAAGTCTACTATTGTGTAGTGGCTGGAAGCCTGGTGGTCACAAACTTCTCAACATCTTTTTCCTGGGTTAAAGTCCCAATGAGGGGTAACAGTCCCAGTTGAGGTTTAAAGCTCACCAGCACTGGTTTCTGGGGCTGATCACCAAAGAAAGGGGGCGGTGGAGGGAGGGTACCCTTCTCCTGTCCCTTGTGGAAGAGACCACAGCTTGGAACTATCTGAGTAGACACCCAGGGGGTGGGGACGGTGTGTGAAACGGCAGCCACTCCCCCCCCCGCCCCCCCCCCCCACTTCTTCTTTTTCTTCCTCTCTTTATATCTGAACTCTCCTTCATCCTGGAGACCCCTCCTGGCATGCCTTCTATATTCAGTTCAGTTCAGTTGCTCAGTCGTGTTCAACTCTTCTTGACTCCATGAATTGCAGCACACCGGGACTCCCTGTCTATCACCAACTCCCAGAGTTTACTCACACTCATGTCCACTGAGTCAGCGATGCCATCCAACCGTCTCATCCTCTATCGTCCCCTTATCCTCTTGCCTTCAATCTTTCCCAGCATCAAGGTCTTTTCAAATGAGTCAGTTCTTCCCATCAGGTGGCCAAAGTATTGGAGTTTCAACTTCAGCATCAGTCCTTTCCAATGAATATTCAGGACTGATTTCCTTTAGGATGGACTGGTTGAATCTCTTTGCAGTCCAAGGGACTCTCAAGAGTCTTCTCCACCATCAGAGTTCAAAAGCATCAATTCTTCGGCACTCAGCTTTCTTTATAGTACAACTCTCGCATCCATACATGACTATTGGAAAAACAATAGCCTTGACTAGACAGACATTTGTTGGCAAAGTAATGTCTCTGCTTTTTAATATGCTGTCTAGGTTGGTCATAACTTTTCTTCCAAGGAGTAAGCATCTTTTAATTTCATGGCTGCAGTCACCATCTGCAGTGATTTTGGATGCCAAAGAATGCTCAAACTACCACAAAATCTCACTCATCTTACACACTAGTAAAGTAATGCTCAAAATTCTCCAAGTCAGGCTTCAACAGTATGTGAACTGCGAAGTTCCAGATGTTCAAGCTGGATTTAGAAAAGGCAGAAGAACCAGAGATCAAATTGCCAACATCCATTGGATTATCGGAAAAGCAAGAGAGTTCCAGAAAAACATCTATTACTGCTTTATTGACTATGCCAAAGCCTTTGACTGTGTGGATCACCACAAACTGGGGAAAATTCTGAAAGAGATGGGAATACCAGACCACCTGACCTGCCTCTTGAGAAATCTGTATGCAGGTCAAGATGCAACAGTTAGAATTGGACATGGAACAACAGACTGGTTCCAAGTAGTGAAAGGAGTTCGTCAAGGCTGTATATTGTCTCCCTGCTGATTTAACATATATGCAGAGTACATCGTGAGAAATGCTGGACTGGAAGAAGCACAAGCTGGAATCAAGATTGCTGGGAGAAATATCAATAACTTCAGATATGCAGATGACACCACCCTTACAGCAGAAACCGAAGAATAACTAAAGAGCCTCTTGATGAAAGTGAAAGAGGAGAGTGAAAAAGTTGGCTTACAGCTCAACATTCAGAGAAGTAAGATCATGGCATCCGGTCCCATCACTTCATGGCAAACAGATGGGGAAGCAGTGGCCTATACATTACCTCCTGATGTTTTCCATGTCTACCCTCTCACCTGCCAATAGGACAGTTCTCTGATCACCTTTGCCACCTTTCTCTTCAGCTCTTTTACCCTAGAAACTCTCACAATTGCCTCTGTGAAGACCATTTAGATAATGCTTGGGCCCATTCCCTCATAGACTTCTCAGTTAGTCCCAGTTTTTCCTTCATGCACCTGCCTCCTCAGGCACCTGATTCATTGTTTTTCAATCATAAAGGAGGGAGACTTGGACATGGTACAAAGTTGAGACAATAGTGGAACTCCTCTGGTCATGAGACCTTGAGTCTCCACAGGCTCCCTCTCTGTCCTCCCTGGCTTGTCGCTCCTTCATTCCCTTCTTCTTCAGTTTTTGGGACTAGAAGCGATCAGATAATTAAGGTTTTTGCACGGTCTAGGGGCCCCCTTCTCCTCTTGAACCATTAATCATGGGTTGTCAGAAGTAGAGAAATGGGAAATATCCCAGGCATCCCCAAAGATGCTCCCTTGGGTTGCATTCTTAACAAGTCGGGACAGTAGAAGTTAGATGGCTTAAAAAGGAACAAGTTCCCTTTATTTTGGTGTAAAACTTGGACCTAATATGCCCTAAGTTGGAAAAGTAGCCCAAAATGGATTGCTTAATTTTGATACCATTTTACAACTGGACCTGATTTGCAAGTGGTCTCAAAACCGGGAAGAGATCCATTACATGTAGGCCCTCATGAAGCTCTATCAGGACCCGGGTCTGATGGCGCCTGCCCTGTGTGTATGGCCTCTAGTTCTGTTTCATCCCCAAAAGATTCAGAGCCAGATTTCTTCATGGACCCCCTTCTTCAACCACCAGCTGGCCATCGGTACATGAGCCTGTTTCTCAAGTCCCCACTCTTTCCCCTTTAACATCATCTTCAGTACCAGAACCCCCACCTTACTGTGTTAAACCACACAAATCTTCAAATCAGAGCTCCCAGTGCTGTCCCCAGTGGGGCTCCAATCAGGTTCAAAGTTAGCCCCCACTTTTGCCCCATAAGCTATACTCTCTGTGAGGTAGCTGATGGGAACAGAGGGATTACTAGGGTGCATGACCCCTTTTTGATGCAGAGTCTACAAGGAGAGGTCTGACAGGTTCTCAAGAATCCTGACAAGTTCAGGAACAGATTTATCAGCCAAGGGTTAACATTCTTCCTAACTTACAAGGATGTCACAGTTGTTCTCGCCCACTGGTACACCCGGGATCACGAGGAATGCATACTTCCTTTTCAGGAAGGCCAGGGAATACACTGATAGCCTACTAGCCACCAATCCACAGCACCAGATTTATCAGATGTGTAGTGATGCCATCCAGACACCAAGCCACACTGGAATTACAAGCATCATGTAGGTCAGGCCAGAATGAGAACACTATATTACTTGTTTATCAGAAGGAGTGGGAAAGTGTTTGGTGAAGCTGGTAAATTATAAGAAGATTGGAGGAATTACACAAGAGGATGAAAATCTCAGAGGTGGTCTTCCTGAATCAGGTGACAGAGGGCTTTAGGAAAGCCGCCAGTACAGACCCTGAGTCTGCAGAGAGGAGGTGGCTATTAGTCATGCATTTTATCACCCAGGCCTCTCCTGATGTCAGGAGACAGTTGCCAAAGCTTAATGCTGGGCCCAAACCCTGTTTTCAGTCTTGGCAGAGGAAGTCTTTAAAGTCTATGATAACCCAGATTTAATAGAAGAACATTGCATTACTCCTACCAGTCCATCCTAAAGGAAATTAGTCCTGAATATTTATTGGAAGGACTGATGCTGAAGCTGAAACTCTAATACTTTGGCCACCTGATGTGAAGAGCTGACACATTGGAAAAGACCCTGATGCTGGGAAAGATTGAAGACGGGAGGAGAAGGGGATAACAAAGGATAAGGTGGTTAGATAACATCACCAACTCAATGGACATGAGTTTGAGCAAGCTCTGGGAGTTGGTGATGGACAGAGAGGCCTGGCGTGCTGCAGTCCATGGAGTCACAAAGCGTTGGACACAACTGAGTGACTGAACCGAACTGAACTGACTGATATTACTCATATGGGTGGTGGTTTAGTCGCTAAGTGGTGTCCGAGTTTTGAGATCCCATAGACTGCAGCCCACCAGGCTTCTCTGTCCATAAGATTGCCCAGGCAAGAATACTGGAGTGGGTTGCCATGTCCTTCTCCAGGGGAATCTTCCTGATTCAGGGATCAAACCACATCTCCTGCTTTGGCAGGAGGAGTTTTTACCTCTGAGCCACTAGGGAAGCCTTAGTATCCCAGACTGAACAGAAGAGGCCAACAAAGATAGGAGGTTAATAATGAAAATGGAGCTTTTGACTTTGATCCATCCAAGGGGACCCTAGGAAGCCAACACCAGATGGACAGTCAAGAAGTTGCCTAGGTTGGAATCAGGGCCCCTTTTGTCAGAAGGAGGGACAGTGGCAGAGGGAATGTCTTTAGCACCTGAAGATGCCTGAAGAACAACTGAGGCCAGCTTCATTCCGGGTGAATCTCTGGATGAGAGATGCCAGCACTCTGACTGACTGGCTGAGTACCCACCTGGCAGGAGATTCTACTAGTCCACCCTCATCACTCCAGCAGAGCCTCGGGTCATCTTTGATGTGGCAGGTAGAAGAACTAAATTCCCCTGTAAGACACTGGAGTTGCTTCTCTGTTCTGACCTGGCCAGCCTGCCCCCTCTGCAACCCTGAATGTCCTGTGATGGAAGCTGATGGATGATCTCAGGTAAGGCAGTTTACACCTCCACTCACCTGGGAATCAGGTTTATTATTACTACTTATTCCTCTTTTGTATATGATAATACCCCCTACCCCTCCTTTGGAGAGAAAAACTAAATAAATTGGGAGTCAGTGCTTTCTTAGGACAAGGGGAAGTTCAAGAAAGCAGGAAACCAGAACAAAGAATACATCTGTTCCTTGGAATTCATCTATTAGACCTCAGATGACCTGTCTGCTGATCAATGAGATATTTCCACTAAATTAGACAACTAGTGGACCCAGTGGTTTGGCTTCATTCAGTGTCAGAAAGAGCAAAACGTATTTTCCTGATAGAAGTAAGATTAAAGCCCAGGAGAAATATCCCTGGAAAAGGAAGTACCCTATAAAGCCTGAAGTCCTGAGGCAATCCACCCACTGCTCACTAAATTTATCAAACATGGACACATTCAGTCCTAGTCTCCTTCCAGCATTCCAATTCTCCTCATCCAAAAAGCTTGGTTTGTGCAGGACTTATGGGCAGTGAATTAAATAGTCACCCCGTTCACCCAGTGGGGCCAAACCCATCCACCCTACTCACCCAGGTGAAGGGGATGCTCAGTATCTCTCTGCTGGGCCTCACGGTGCATTTTTCTGTGTTCCCTACAACAACATCGAGATCCACAGGATCTCCTTGACTTTGAGTGGATGGACACTGACATTCTGGAGGATACTCAGTACAGCTGGACAATACTTCCATGGGGTTTTGTGAATAACTTCCATTTTTTGGGAAACACATTGGCAAAGGAAGAGGGGAAGTGAGCCTGAAAAGTGGAACTGTTACAGTATGTTGATGACCTACTGAGAAGTAGTGAGACAGAAGAGTCAGATCAGAATATTGTTCAGCTCAGTCACTCGGTCGTGTCCAACTCTTTGCGACCCCATGAACCACAGCATGCCAGGCCTCCTGTCCATCACCAACTCCCAGAGTTTACCCAAACTCATGTCCATTAAGTCATTGATGCCATCCAGCCATCTAATCCTCTGTCGTCCCCTTTTCCTCCTGCCCCCAATCCCTCCCAGCATCAGAGTGTTTTCAAATAAGTCAGCTTTTTGCACCAGGTGGCCAAAGTTTTGGAGTTTCAGCTTCAACATCAGACCTTCCAATGAACACTCAGGACTGATCTCCTTTAGGATGGACTGGTTGGATCTCCTTGCAATCCAAGGGCCTCTCAAGAGTCTTCTTCAACACCACAGTTCAAAAACATCAATTCTTTGACACTCAGCTTTCTTTATAGTCCAACTCTCACATCCATACATGACTACTGGAAAAAACATAGCCTGGACTAGATGGACCTTTGTGGACAAACTAATGTCTCTGCTTTTTATTATACTGTCTAGGTTGGTCATAACTTTCCTTCCAAGGAGTGTCTTTTAATGTCATGGCTGCAGTCATCATCTGCAGTGATTTTGGAGCCCAGAAAAATAAAATCAGCCACTGTTTCCAGTGTTTCCCCATTTATTTGTCATTTGCCATAAAGTGATGGGACTGGATGCCATGATCTTAGTTTTCTGAATGTTGAGGTTTAAGCCAACTTTTTCATTCTCCTCTTTCACTTTCATCAAAAGGCTCTTTAATTCTTCTTCACTTTCTGCCATAAGGGTGGTGTTACCTGCATATCTGAGGTTACTGATATTTCTCCCACCAATCTTGATTCCAGCTTGCACTTCTCCAGCCCAGTGTTTCTCATGATGTACTCTGCATATAAGTTAAATAAGCAGGGTGACAATATACAGTCTTGGCATAGTCCTTTTCCTATTTGGAACCAGTCTGTTGTTCCATGTCCAGTTCTAACTGTTGGTTCCTGACCTGCATACAGATTTATTAAGAGGCAAGGTCCTAAATTTTCTGAGCAAGGGGATAGTAAGTCTCCCTAACCAAGACTCAGGCCTCACATGAAGGGTTCAGTATTTAGAATTTGTTTTCATTCCAGGAGCTTGAGCCCTGGCCATAGATTTGTGAAAATAACAAGTAGTGCATTACCACTTCCAACCACATGGAGGCAATTTCAAAGCTTTCTAGGGATGGCTGGATTTTGTTGTAGCTGGCTTCCAGATTATGGTCTTATACCAAAGCCTTTATATGTGGCTCTAAAGGGAGAAGGAAGGGAACCCTTCCGTCCATTGGAAGGGGGGACAACTAGTGGACCTTTAAGACTCTAGAGACTGAATTGAGTAGATGAGCAGCACTGGGGCTTCCAAAATTAGACGAATCCTTTACCCTGTACATTCATGAGAAATCAGGAATAGCCCTTGGAGTTCTAAACCCAATGCAGGTGCCAGATCAGAAACCATGACTTACTTTGCAAAACAACTGGACTCAGTGGCCCTGAGATGGCCCAGCTGCCTGAGGTCAGTAGCAGCCACAGCCACACTGGTTTATGGGGCTTCTAAGCTTACCCTGGGACAACACTTAGATGTATTAACCCCTCATTAGATAATAATCTGTGGTTAGAAGTTAAAGGACATCATTGGTCGGCCAGGGACAGGTTAACTAAATAGCAGCCTCTCCTAATGGACACCGCTGTTACCTTAAAGGTGCATCATACTTTGAACCCTGAAACTCTGCTTCCAGGTCTTAAGAATGAAGATTTATTGCATGAGTGTACAGAGACTATAGATCAAACTTAACTCCAGCAGGTCCAATCTGCTAGATGAACTTCTTCACAGCATTGAGGTCGAGTGGTTTACTGATGGGAGCAGATTTGTAGAAATGGAAGCCCCAAAAGGCAGGTTATACCATACTGAATCTAATGAAAGTCGCAGAAGCCAAGTTCCTGACACCCTAGACCTCAGTCCAGAAAGCCAAGCTAATTGCATTAATGAGAGTGCTGCAATTAAGATGTAAAAAGAAATTAAATATGTATTCTGACTCTAAATATGAGTTCCATGTATTACATGTTTTTGCTGCCATTTGGAAAGAAACGGAATGTGAGCTGCTAGAAATTCTTCCATGAAAATGGAAGGATTTAATCCTGGCCCTATTAGAAACCATGCAGCTCCTGACATAGGTAGTCCCCTGTAGGCCCATCAAAAGATGGGCAGGTTGGAAGCTAAGGAAACAGCAAAGTTGATCAAACTGCAAAAAGGGCAGCTTGGTTGATTACTGGAGCCTGAGCAAATCGTGGCCTTGGTAATTGGCCCCCCCAGGGCTCCCTAGCCTTCTTCAGGATTCCTCACAGTAACAAGAAAAGGCTAAACAATGGAGCTATGAGAAAAGAAACATTGTCTGGTATAAGAAGGATGACAAACTGCTCATCCCTGAGGCCCAAAAGTGGAAGCTCACCATGAGTTTACATGATGGCCCCCACTATATGACAGATTCACAATGGGACTTGGGGCAAAAGACCTTTTCAGAGAAGAGATTTAAGGGAACAGTAAAACAAGTGACTCTTGCCTGTGATTTGTTGTCCATAATAACTTGCAGGCTCACCCAATCCCCTCCTGGTTACTTCACACCAAGGGACATACTTGGGAAGATTGACAGTTAGATTCCACCCAAATAACTCCACAGTCAGGATTCAGATATCTCCTGGTATTTGTTGACACCTTCATGGGTTGGGTTTGAGCCTTCCCCACTGGATCTGAAAAAGCATCTCAAGTCCATAAGTCCCTGCAAAAGGAAAAACCTCCTCTGTTTGGTCCTCCAAAGTCCCTTCAGAGTGATAATGGGCCCTCTTTTGTAGCAAAGAACACACAGGGAATATTGGCAGCCTTAGGGATAGGTTATGAGCTACACATGATCATTGGACAAATTCACTTCCCTTGTGGCCGAGCTGGTAAAGAATCCGCCTGCAATACAGAAGACCTGGGTTCTATCCCTGGGTTGGGAAAATCCCCTGGAGAAGGGAAAGGTTACCCACTCCAGTATTCTGGCCTGGAGAATTCCATGGACTGTATAGCCCTTGGGATTGCACAGAGTTGGACATGACTGAGCGACTTTTGCTTCACTTTGACTCCTCAGAGTGCGTCCATCCCAAAGAATAATCTACAGCTCAGCCCATTTGAGATGACCTATGGAAAACCTTTCTTACTACTGACATTCTACTACATGAAGAAGTGAGCTGGATCCTATGATATATTATCAATTTGGGGCAAGTTCAGAAGGCAATCTTGGGTTATGCCAATAAGACTCTGCCACCTCCCACCACAGATAAAATGGGAGGGGCAGCCCACTTCACAAGTTAACCCTGGAGACCAAGTTCTTAAGACTTCCAAGAGGGAGATCCTGAAGACCAACTATTAACGAAATGGAAGGGGCACTATAAAATAATTTTAACCATGTGCCTTGCCGCCACATTACAAGGGATCACTAGTTGGATGCAGTTATCTAGACTAAAACACTTACCTCTAAAAACTCCACAGGTCACAACAGAGGAACAATATACCTTCGGGCCAATGGAAAGTCTATGATACTTATTCAGAAGATAAACACCGCTAGCAGATAAGTAAAAAGTGATGTAGTGGCTTGGACTCTTATTTTCTATTTTTGCTATTATATTCTTGCTTGCACCTTGCCACATTGTTCAATCACCCCTACTGGGGAAAGAACTCTTTTGCCCTCACTGGGTCTAGAGGATAGGAATCAATGATGGGGTGAGCCCTTCTCTTAGCCCTTCTTTTAACGAGGGGTTGGGGAGAGGATGACAAAGGAAGGAGAACTTGAAGAGAAAAATCTGTAGTCAATTTTTCCAACATTTAGCCTCAAGAAATAATATAACTGTTGCCTGTCATTCCCACCCCCAAGAGTGTGTTCCTGAGCTCCAGTTTGTGCCAGTAAAGAAGAACCTTAATCTCACCTTGACCTCTGAACCCATTAGAAGCATGCCACTTCTAATAGTGGAACTTGGTGATCATACTGATATGGGGTGTAGAGAGCTTACAGACCTTCGGAACCAAACAGTTCTCCAGGTCCACTGACTCCTTCTCTTCACAGGACAAGGAAAACTCTGTTGCCCTCCCAGATAGATACTTGCCTTACCGATGGTAAGCTTACCCCTCTATATGTGATTTTCCACTTCAAGCTCCTCATGCACCCCTAACCAGACTCAGTAGTGTGTGGGTTCATCTCTACTCTCCCCAGCATCCAACTCAGTACCTCTTGTTCAGATGAGAGGGGAAGCCTGCCTCTTCCTGGAGACTGGCTTGTGGCCTCCCGTCTGCCTTCAGTGAGCACGTGAGAACAGAGGAGAGCAGAGAACTAGATGGGGGCCACTAGACAGAGGGCTCCTGGCCCCTAGATGCAGTAATATACCTAACTGGAGCTCCCTTTTACATTGCTGCTTGGATTCGAATTTTCCTCACCACGCTGGCACCCCTCCTGCCACACTTGCTCCCAGCTCTCGCCACATCTGTTCCTCTGCAGTGCACTGAAAAATAAATTCCCCGAGGAGGGAACCCGAATTCCTTCTCCTCCTGACTTCTCCAGGCAATGGCCTATCCATTTTATACAATATGCTAACCCTCAAGAATAAAAGGAGTAGAATCGTTCAGGAGGAAATGAGATAGGCTGGGACCTGAAGTCACCTCAATACTTCCTAAAGCAACAGGATGTGACACTTACAACAAGACCCACATTGCTACATATGAAGGAGTATGGATGCTTGATAATCTGAAAAATGGCAAAGGTTATGAACAGATATGATCAAGGAGAATGCACTCCTCAAAAAGGGTGGGGAAACCCCAGAGAAAGGTGGGTGGCAGCATGTAAGTGCGTCTTCCTTCTGAAATCACATACCTCCTGCAGCCTGCCCAAGGGCTGGAGATTTTTGTCTTGCAAGGTACACAACAGTTCTGTCAGCACCTGGAGTCACCTATAGCTGAATCGTGCCAGGATTTCCATAAAAGTGGACAGAATAAATGATAAGCTCTAAGCAATTCTGGACTAATACATGGTTTCAGAAAATTAGTCAGAACATGAGAAACAGAGTTTGAGACAGAAAAAAAATAAAGATAGAAAGTGACAAAAAGAGACAAAGACAGAGAAAATTATACCATATCATCCTAAACCAAAGGCTGATTTGAACTGAAAGCAAAATGGTAGTACTTTCTGATGTGTAAAGATGACATCTTGTGTAGGATCCGAGGCTTCCCAGGTGGTGCTAGTGGTAAAGAACCCGCCTCAATGCAGGAAGTAAAGACGTGGGTTCGATCCTTGGGTCTGGAAGATCTCCTGGAGAAGGGCATGGCAACCCACTCCCGTATTCTTGCCTGGGTAATCCCATGGACAGAGGAGCCTGGTGGGCTACAGTCCATGGAGTCACAAAGAGTCAAACATGACTGAAGCAACTTGGCACGTATGTACAAAGGACCATCCAAGGCGGGTGTTCTGTCCACATTCAAAAACCTCCACGAGACTCAGAGCAGTTCTGTGGTTGAGATCTAAACTCCCTTTACCTAATTACAAATGCAAAAAAGAAATATGCTACCCCATCTGCCACTAAAATTACCCTGTGGATTTATTTATATCTTGAGGTATGTATCTCACTCCCAGAAGACAGAATGAGGGAATTAAGCTTTTAAAGCTCATTTCCATAGTGTCTTGCTTTCTATCCCCAATGCTAATGATCTTTTAATGCAGATTTTATCTGTGAATTCTATTTATTGTGAGTGGTCATTAACATTTGCTAGCTAATGTATTTATTTATTCATGCTAGGAAATAGAAATGCAGACTATGTGTTGGAGTCTCT